>NW_024870689.1:752500-882500 GCF_019054845.1 Dipodomys spectabilis
CTGTAGCTAAAGTGGTAGAGTGATCAACTTGAGCTGAAGAGCTGAGGAACAGTGCCCAGGATCAGAGTTCAAGCCCCACGACAAACAAAAAAAGTGCAAATATGACTTTCAGTTTCCCCCAAAAGAACTACAAAGTCAATAGTAATCTTCTTAAGCATAAAAACTAATTCTGAAATGATTCAGTGCACCTACTTTAGCCGAGTTATTTAAGTTATGGCTTCTTTGATGGATATATTCTCTTATTTAAAAAATTATCAAATATCAGCTTTATAATAAACTTCTTCTAGTATTTCTTGTTTCAAAAGAGAAGTCCATACAGTTGATATCACTTGGTTTTCTCAGTTCAAAGCCAACCCAGGCAGGAGAGTCCGTCACATTCTTATCTCTAATTAAACACCAAAAAGCCAGACGTGGGCTTTTAGCTCAAACAATAGTGTACTAGATTTGAGGGCAGGTAGACAAGAAAGACAACTGTTCAGGGACAGGGTCCAGCCTCTGAGTTCAAGCCCCAGATCCAGAAAACACTATACTAATGAAGAAGCAAACAAAAAAAAACCCACATATTTCTTTGGGACCATCCTTACAGCACTGGTTTGAGAAGAGGCTCCTTTTGCTTATCATACTCACTGGATCCTGCTTTTTGAAATCCTCATTGCTATGGCGAACAGGACCAGATTAAAGGAATGGATAACTGACTTTTGCAACAAGAGAATCACCTCAGGAGTTAAATATCCATGCATAAGTCACTTTAAAATCTCATGTCTTTGTTTCTTTGAAGTAGAATACTTTAAAACAAAGTTATTTTCTTTTTTTTTATGCTGGTCTTCAAATGGCAGATTGTTTCCTTTTGTAATACTCTCAATTAGAAGTTTATAGAAAAGTTTTATATGAGTAAAGACCACACTGGAACAAGTCAGGGACAGAGTTTCCTTCAAGCCTTGGATTATTTTCTTGTACAGTGAAAAGTACAGCACTAATTAACTTGAACTTGGCCATTTCCCTCTGTTCAATTCCACTCTTGGAATCAGTATCCCCTTCCCATAACAGTTCCTTTCACTTACTTCCAGGAACAATCTCTGGTGCTACTCACAGTAACATGAATGTTTTCTGGCTTCACTGAAATAGCACAAGTACATCTTTGGACATGAGGTAATACGTGTTTCTGAGACAACTTAGTAACTAGAAAATATGGCATTGTCATGGTTTATAAAACATTATCCATGTACATATGGCCATATATGATGATGTTAAGTAAAATGAACCCCAAGATAGGGACACAACTTGTTTTTTCTTTCTTGTCATTGTTTTTAATGTACTATGTGATTTTTTTTGTTTCTCTTCTATTTTCTTCCTCCATGGTGTAACCCCTGTTTTCACTGTATTTGATGTCGTTAACCTGCACTTTGCATATACATTTTTCTAATGTGGGGAGGGGAAGGGAAATAAAACGCTAAAACAAGGATACAGTATGACCCATTGTAACAACGAGACGAACAAGACACTATGTTGTAAACTAACTTTAAAACTTGGGGATGGAAGAGAGGAGTTTGGATGGTGGGGAGAAAAAATATAACAGGGGAAAAACAAAGAGGAGGTAACAATGATAATTAGATAATGTACTTATTAACTTACTTACGTAATTGTACATCATTTTCAAAGTAAAAAACATGAAAAAAATTATCCTGGAATACATTAAGTTGAAATTTCCTATGCTCTGTAAATTAAGACTGATTTTAATTGGGAAGAAGTTTCTCAGAGACATTTTTTGTGAGTGTGTGTGTTGTTCATTATTTCCCAAGTGTACATAAGTTAACAGTAGGATATACAATAAGAATAATAGGAGAAACAGAAGTTCTTTGTTTAAGTATAATGGTCCAATACACTATAGAAGACTCTGCAAATAAGACAACTTTGAAACAATAATGCCAAGGCCAGTATGTAGATCTATGGGAGTGATATAGAGAAAGCATTACTACTAATGAAACATGAAAGATGAGGCCACTCTCTTTCATCTACTAACTCTAAATCATGGTAGTTAACCATGCAAATTTGTAAAAAGAATGGAAGAATAATTCTGGTTCCGAGCAAGTCAGATATAAGAGCATGGACTTAATTGGACAAAAAAGGCCATGTTGAGAAAGCAGGAATTATACTAGCAATGAACTGGTGGCTAAGATCACATTTCTTTTGCTATTTTTTCTTTCTTTTTTTTTTGGATGGTTTTGGGGCTTGAAGTCTGGACCTCCACTCTTCAGCTCAAAGCTAGCACTCTACCTCTTGAGCCACAGTGCTACTTCCAGTTTTCTGGTGGTTAATTGGAGATAAGTGCCTTAGAAACTTTCCTACTCATGCTGGATTTGAACTGCAATCCTCAAATCTCAGCCTTGTGAGTAGCTAGCATTATATGCATGAGCCACCAGGATCCCGCTTAACATCACATTTCTAAGAGTGTACACTCAGTATATGTAATGTGTATGTTTCTCTATCTTTATATGAACTCGAGTTAAAAATCTGGGCTACAGCTTTTGCACTCACAAAAATGTTTCTAGTTTAAAAGTTGATACTCCTGGAAAAATAGAACTTAAGAATGTAAAGGAGTCTGGGAAATTCAGTTTGCATCCAGCTTGGGAGAACAGTCTTTGACACACTATTTATAATTACCAGCCAAAAGCTGCATTGAAAGAATGGCTCATGTGATGGAATACTAGTAATGAGCAAGATAAGATTTCTGAATAAGAGCTTGAGGTTTTCACACACACACACACACACACACACATATATATATATACACACACACACACAAACCTGCACATACACACAGAGGCACTTATATGTGCAAACATACATATGAAACAACTTTCAGAATGTGTAGAAATGTTAGAAAATAATAAAAATTATGTCCTCAGACTGCAATCAAGTGATAATTTTTTAATGTTAGAAAGTCCTCAAGTGAAATTTCCCCAGAAACGCTTGAGAATATTACATAGTTAGGGACCAGAGATATTAAGAAAGTCAAGTAATCGTTATTGAAGGGGTTGGATCCAAGGAGGAATGAATCAGAGACCCCTGCAGGTGCATCTGAAAATGTTCATATCCTGTGTCAAATGATAGAAGATCATCTAACATAGTACATAAACATTCTGAGCCAACAGTCTTTTGAAAAATATTATCAGATAAGTTCAGAAATGCTAGTCTATATCAAGATTAAATGAACCAACAAAGTATGGTAGGACAATGAGATACAGGGCTGGAATTCTAGAACTCAGAATAAGACAGGAGATTAGAGAGTGGAATTACATAGTGATATCTTCCCTGAACTAGGTAACATAATTTTGTCTCAATAAAGCAAAACACGAAAGGAATAAAAAAAACAGGAAAGGAATACACAGTTGCAAGTTTGGGCTTATTTTGTCATTATGTTTTGAGAAGTCAAGTTTCTTATTGAAATGCAACTCATATATAATCCTCAGTTGTGTTTTAAATGCTCTCTTCATTATAGAACATGCCTAGATGCAAAATAGCTCATGATTCCCAACCAAAAATTTGAAAAAGTAAGCATCATTCTGTTGGATTCCAAAGAAATGATGAAGGATTACAGAAGCTTAAGCCTGGAGAAATAGCGAAGTTCATTAAATGTAGGACTTTGTAGACCTGGCCAAATTAGAATTTAGATATTTAATAAATATTTTTGTTTGTAATTTTTCTTTGTAATTTAATATTCTATTTCATATTGTATTTCATATTCTATAGGATAGAAGATTTAATTCACAAATTCACAAGTGATTCTGGCATTCTATTTGCCTAAAATATTCTTTCAAGTGAGGTATAATTAGAACTTAGTTAATCGATAATTGCAACAGTTCCTGTGTAACAAGATAATGTGAATAATCTAGAAAAAGTTGCCAACAAATTTATGATATTAATTTATAAATTTATAAAAAGAGGAATTTTTTGAGACTTTAGTGCACCATGGTATGAATAGAGTAATTGTGTGACATCTTTTTCTTCTACCTATATATAACACAGGAAGAAATTACCTCAATTACATACCTCTGTATACAATGAGAAAAATGCTAGGTTTGGGGTTTATTTTTATTTTGTTTTTTTTTGTTTGCTTTGTCCTAGGGCTTAAATTCTGGGCTGGGGACTGTCCCTGAGCCTGTTTTTGCTCACGGCTACTGCTCTTCTACATGAACAACAGTGCCACTTGTGTCTGGCTTTTTGTGAGCAGTCTATTGGAGAATCTAAGGACCTTCCTTCCTGGGTGGGCTTTGAACCATAAGTTTCAGATCTTCATATTCAGATATTCAGATATCCTGAATATCTGTGATAGTTAAAATATAGCTATAAATAATATTTGCAAGTGTTTTGATCTCAAGAATACCACTGGAGGGAATATGATGCAGCAAAGTTTAGTGCAGTGTTCTTTCCCCAATAGGAAGGGCATCACATTAGCAGAAGTGTAGTATTATTTCATAATAATGATAAGCTAGTCCTGATGTGAATTTAGGGAATTTTAAGGTCCACCTTACAAGTTGGAAACTGTTGGGCTAGGATGCCTTTATAGAATAAAAATTTAGGATTGATGGTCATAGAAATAATAGCTTACTCTGATGAATATATGTTTACACTTGAGGAATTTATTATAGATACTTCATAGTTTTATCATCTATCAGAATGTGGCTATTTTTTCTGTTGACTTTTAAATATGTACTCCCCTCCACTGGAAGCTTCATCTATTGCAGAATAAAATACAAACAGGTATTGTTTTGAATGTCTCTGGTATGGCATGTTCAAAATTTAAAAATGAGTAGTTAGTAGTCATAGGAATGTTGAAGAACACATATATTCTGTCCTCTTAACAATTAGTTTTAAAAGTTAGGAGTTTCCATAAAATTGAACTGTTTTCTGTTTTAGTATGAAAACACTAAAATAATGTTTTTTTCAAAATAATGGCAAGTATATTCTGAAAATTTTGTATAGTTTGATAACATTCAATTTGATGACCCTCTGATAAAGAAAGGGGTAATTAATACAAATTAGAAGACAAATAAGGTTCATTTTAAAAAAAAAAAGGTAACACACATAGAATAATATTTACTATACCAATACAGTGAAATTATATTTTATGTAGCTTATTTTTTTAATTTAATTTTATTGTCAAGGTGATATATAGAAGGGGTTGCAGTAATTGTAAGGTAGTAAATACATAGCATGTCGAACTTTTTAACTCCTCCCTCATTTTTCTCATACATTTCCTTCACCCCAATACTCCTTACAAGTTGTAATGTAAATTTCCATCAAGTCTTGTGAATATTTCTATTGCACTGATTTGTCTTTTGCCATTTGTCTCGCATTGCGTTGTTCCTCTTCCCTTGCCAAATTAAGATATATGTACATACAATTCACAGGATCCCGAAATCAAAAACAGCAGAGGATAAATCATAGGGGAAAACACAAAGAAAAAAGAAATCACATTGTACATTAAAAACAATAACTACAAAGATAAACCTGTTTCCATATCTAGGAGTTTATTATCCTCAGCATTATCTTATATGGTCATATATACATAACTATTGAGACATTCGGCTCATCTGCTAGGACTATTCTAGACATTTCCTACTTATTACAAATGAGGGAAACCATGGAATCTCTTTGTGTCTTGCTTATTTTACTTAGTAGGATATTTCCAAGTCTTTCCATTTCCTTATGAGTTAGAAGCATAGAATTCCACCGTGTGTGTGTGTGTGTGTGTGTGTGTGTGTGTGTGTGTGTGTGTGTGTGTGTACCACATTTTGTCAAGTCGTTCATCAACTGAGTGGCATTTTGGTTTAAAACATGATTGCATGTAAGTATCAGTTAGGGTCATTCAAAAATGAGAGATTCCACTTCCCCAGACATTCTAAAATCATCATTTCTAAGTAAGGCAAGATTTTATGGTGGCACAAGTGTTGAGATATCTGGATGAGTCTATGTATGTCTTGTACTGAATTATGCAGGAAGATTTCCAATATCATATAGGATAAAAATGGTAGTGTCAAAATATTCCCTTTAGAAAAATACAGGAGGTTGCCAGAAGTATGAAGTAGTTGAGATAATTCTGAAGAATTTAGAAATGTAAGCTCAAGAATGTCTCTTTAAATAATAATTATGTAAGTGGAAGGGAAAAAGAAGGGGAAGAGAAGAAAATAACTGACAGCAGATCATTGTCCCAAATTAGAGTATAAAAGACATAATCTATAACTTCCAAGTTAAAAAGAGACCAATATAATATGTCGCACTTATTTTAGGTACATGCAAAATGTTTATTTGGCTTTTTCCTACTTTAATGCTCCAAAATAATTGAATACATAAGAAAAGTTATGTGATTTCCGTTATTTCAACCTGAACACTAACTGTGATGAGCCCTCTTTTTCTCACTTTGCACTTGGAAAATAGTACCTAAGTTGATGATGTTGTGGCTAATTAGAAGTAGACTAAGGGGCCTCTACTTGTACAATTATCCAAGAATAGTTTAAAGCAGTTTTTCTACCAAGATATCCAACTAAATTTTCTGAAGTTGTGCTTTGCACACACCCTCACACTTGAGCAGATAATTTGAAATTATACTTGAGCATTTCCTTGGCACATTCTACTTTGTGCCTTTGTCTTTTTTGCACATTCCTATTGAGTTCATAGTTGCTCTATTTACATTTCATCTGTAAAAACTGCTAAGAACATTGTTCAACTACCACTTCTTGTTTGCACATGCCCAGTCTATGTATGAAGCTACTTTGTACATGTTAAGCATTAGGGTAGTACTCACTCTCTGAGGAGAAAAGTTCCACATTATAACCCTATGCCCACATTAGAGGGCGTAGAATTTAAAGCATTTTGAGACAAACAGTGATATTAGAATGGAAAAGCTCCTTAGGGGCATTTTCTTGGACCTCATTAGTTTACCCACGAGAAATATAAATATCCACAAAACCTGGAGCTTATTAGTAAGTATCCGAATTAACACAAGATCCTAGATGTTGTGTTAATACAAGTCACCATTGTATTATTGTTACATCAGAATACTTCCCTACTTGCAAATATGGATGAGAAAATGAAAGAAAGGCATTAAAGCAAAATGTCTTAACTTTTTAGGCATTTAATCCTAGTGGTGAGGGTAATGTCTGAACTCTTCCAATCAATAAACGTTTAAAGTTTATAAAAGTATTCCTACATATAAGAATTTGTGGCATGTTGATTGACAGGTTTATTTCAGCATTGAGATATCCCTAACAAGAACTAGATTTAAATAGAGTATATGACAGTTATGATGTGTCAATAAGGCATTTTCTATTCTAAAGAAGAATAAATTGGAGGACTGTTCAGTAACATCAGTAATATCAGTGTTACTTGTCCTACATTTATAATGAATAGGCTGATAAAGTATCCAAACATATCTAAAGATATTTCAATAAAATCCCAAACTGATGTGGATACATGGGTCACTCATTGGAACTGTAGACAAATTAGTCTTATCTGTGCTGCAGTTCAATCTATAATCACCTGGCTAAACAAACTCTTCAAAAATATTCACAGAATTCCTCTAAGTAAAGATCATGACAGTTATATCTGTATAATTCTTCTAAGGTCAGGATAAAAGCATTTGGTCCCAACATTTAAAATCAACAGGATCTGTTGAATTCATGGATCCAGAATTTTATGGCTTCACATTCATATCTCAAAATTTTATTAATCTTACTTTCACCAGAACACTGTTCTTAATGAACTTGTCTATGTCCTTTTAGTTTTCAAATCCAAATAGCATATTTCCTTCAATATCTTCCTGACAATTCATTCCCTCCTTTAATTCTGTAAATGTTTTTATTACTTTCTTGTTTCTTTACTTGTCTCTTTCTTCTATTCTTGTCCACTATGATGCTCACATTGCTCACATTTGTGTCAGAACTTTCCATTTACTCTTCCGTTTAATCATGCCCCTGATTTTATTATTCTTTTTCATATTAATGGTCGTGAATATTTTAATGATGTCTAAAAAGTCTTACCTATGCATCTGTTTAACATAAATTTTAGAACTATCAGGGAATTTTTCCCTCTAAATCCATCATTTCCACCTGTATTCTTTATCACCAAGAATATTACTAACATGGTTGCCAGCCAGAGACGTGGAAGCACTTTAGATTTCTTCTTACCATCCTACTTCTGTCCATTAGATAAGATGAATGATCAAGATTTTCTGTTTCTGTCACTAATATAATTTCCATGTACTCCTTTTTATGCCCCTGAAACCAGCCTGTTTCAAATACTCATCATGGGTCACCTAGTCCTAAAACAACCACTTACATAGTATCCTTTTTCCCCATAGACTTTTCATATTGTTCCTCTCCATTACCAAATTACTGCTCCATGTAAACACACAGAGTGAAGATCTCAGACACAAATTCTAGTATCATTATTTACTCACTACATTGACTGTTGGCATTACATTTCTCATCTGTAAATGGATATAATCTACCAGAAATATTGAAGAATATATTTGTTGACTTCTAGAACAAGAAAAAAGAAAAGTGAAGAGTCCTTACATTTTCCACCTTACCTTACAAATAAGGAAAGAGTCAAATTCAGTTTGTTGGTTTAAAATCACAAATTTTTTCATGCAGAAATAAAAATAAGTCATCATCAGGCTACACTGTGGTCATCATCCTCATCAAAATTATTATTAGCATAATCTGTGCTAATTATTAAAAGTCTGATATGTGTCTATGACTTTGCTATTATTTGTCTTTGGATTAATAATTTTAATGTTACCACTGTGTATGCATCCATACTAAATTTTGAACAAACAAAGAAACAAAAAAAAAATAAACCATATCAGGTAGCTTGACTATGTGCTTATAACAAATTATGGAATAGATTTTTGAAGCATTGCAAATTACTAACCAGTATGAATTAACTTCCTCTCTCTCCATCACTACACACAAATATTTAAGAGGTTTAACAGAACTTTTTTCAAGTGATATACTGTAAATGTTACTACAATATCGTGTGTATATCTAAAATTTCCTTTAAAGTAATAAATTCTACTTTCAAATCAAGTATTAGTTATTTTATTCTCAGAAACTTTTAGATAAAGACTGTATATCTTTGAAATGAAAAAAGGTCAAAATAGTAGCATAAAAATTTTAGAGGGAATCTGTCTTCAGAAATACATATATATATATATATATATATATATATGTTATGTGCAGAAATATATACATTTTAGAGGTTATTTGTCATCAGAAATATGTACATATATCTAAGTTTCTGTGTAGGACGATGTACATTATAGTGAAAAATACATCTTAAAACCTAATTAAAATTTAAAAAAATACATCAAACCAAGTGCCAGTGACTCACTCTTATAATTCGAGCAATTCTCGGTGCTGAGATCGTAGAATTGTGTTCGAAACTAGCCCAGACAGAAAAGTACTTGTTAGAGTCTTATCTCCAATTAATAACTAACAACAGGAATTAGCTCTGGGCTTCAAGTTGTGGAGTGCTGGCCTTGAGCATAAAAAGCCTTGGGAACAATGCCAAAGTCTTGCAAACAACAACAACAACAACAAAATGTATCACATTAATTTCACAAAAGCAAATTTTAACTGCTGTGAACATTTCTTAGAAACATGAATACATGCCCCTGGAAAATGTTAAGTAAAAGTACAGAATATTTACGTCTATGTTAAAGACATGACTATTTAGATTGTTTAAGATATTTAGATGATGATTAGGAATTAAGAATAATGATAGGTAATATATTTGGACTGGATTTTTATTGTAATGATTATATAAAATTATTCTTGCTTGGTATATGAATTATAATAAGTGATAAATAATTTTAAATGATTTCCAATGCAAAGGATTATCAATTCTTTTGTAATTTAAAAACAAGAAATCTTTTCCAAGGCTAGTTTGCTCTAAGTCTATATTTGTTTTCTAAAATTAATTTAGGAATGAGTTAAGATTTAGATAACACTGCACAGCAGAGGAGAGTGAGAGGGGATAGAATGATGGACCACATAGGAACTGTATGTCATTGGTACTGTGTTTCAAAAAACAGAAACACTTCAGAGAAGAGAAAGAGGAATATAAGGTGTCCTGAATCAAGTTTCATTTTAATCCACCTAATAGTTTTGACTGAGAGTCAGAGAACATGGAAAAATAGAAAATAAAGTAGAAAATAAAGCATTGTATAAACCTGTTACAATGTAAAGAAATTGTAATAGGAAGATGATAATTAATTTCCAAAGAAATAAAAGAAAGAATAGGTAAACTCTAAAGGGTAAAAGAATGAAGAGAGAAAAGAAACAAAGTAAAACCTTTATCAATAACAAACACAAGAGTTTGGAAGTGGAAAAGCAGTAGAAATGTTGTAAATTTGGAAGTGGAAAAGCAGTAGAAATGTTGTAAATAACAATAAAAATTGCTAACGTGCATAGAAGATGGATCACATTTTATCATATATGATTTTAAAGTCCTAGGAAATGAAAATTTAAAAGTCATAATTTCAAACTCTATTTGAATTATAACTAGACACTACAGCTCAGTGGTAAAACATTGGCCTCACATGTGTGAAGCAATGGTGTGATCGCCCAAGCATTACAAAGTACACACAAAGCACACACACAAAAAACCCACATTAACACACACACACACACACACACACACACTATACACATATTTGGAATGTTTATATCACCATATTAAACAGAAGAAATTATCATAAATAGTAAAATTATGTTAATATGAAATTATATTATTGCTCATACTATTTAAAAGTTTAGTATAAATAAAATAGTCACAATATACTTGGATTCTTATAGATCAACTAAATAGAAAATTAAGAAACAGAAGAGGTGAGAACTTTTGCAAACACGTTTTAAATAATAAACATTTTGAAACATATATATTTTATTTTGACAAAAGATTGATGTTACTGGTATTTTAACTCAAGATTTAGAATATGATAACCAGGTGCTCTATATCTCGCTAGAGATGGCTATATTTCTAATCATTTCACTCTGGAGACTTTTATAATAAGGTCTCATCATTTCAAAACCTCTCCTGAATCACAAACCCTTCTTATACTTCCCACCATAGCTAGAAAATGGAAGCCAGAAATCACCATGCCCTGCTCAAATATTTTTTTAATTCAAGTACAAATATTTCCAAAAAGTGACCAGTTAATGAAGCCTTCTGAATAAAGTATGTGCTTCTTGAAAACACAGTAAGGACAAATATGTTTAGAACTATAAGAAATTAAATTTATTTAAATTCACCAATCATATAAAAATTAAGAAAATAATTTTTAAATATTTTAAAAGCAAAATATATGTGTCTAAATAATTTACATGTGTAAAACTCATGCAAAATTAAATTAACTAATCCTATGACTCTGAAAAAAGAATTACTCTAAAGAAACAAAAGAAAATAATTAAGTTCAAAATTTGAAATTTAGAAAATAAAATGAAGTGCATTCTTTAGTTGACTTAAGTAACTATAAGCCCTCGGTATATCAGTTTTATAATAAAAAATGCATGAACAAAGAAAGCAAAAGTACCCATTGATCAAGAGCAACAGCTAAAGTATCAGTATTTCTTTTTTTGAGTGTAGAAGAAAATCGATGGAGGGGATAACAATGTTCTTTCCATTAAAAAAATGTACTCATTACCTTACTTATGTAACTGTAACCCCTTTGTACATTACCTTTACAATAAAATTAAATTGAAATTAAAAATAAACTAAATAATATACCAATTAAGAATTCTTAGAAGCCATTGGTTAAAAACTTTGTAAAATCTGCCCTAAGTACCCAAAGAATATACTTTGATGATACTATTTAAATACTTAAACTTCAGCAGAGAAGCAAAAAGTTTATAAATGTTACAAAGTAAAGTAATAAATCAGAATATATTGCTATTAATAAAAATCATAAGATGAATTTACAGTTGTAGTTAAATATGAAAGAAATGAGAAAAATTGCCATTCGTTTGCAGTTAATAAGTGAGAAAGAATTTTCTAGGTCTTTTAAAATATATCTTAAGATAATGAAGAAACTATTCTGTCACATTATATGATAATCAGATAAAGATGATATTAAACCAAAGAACAGATTCTATTAAGTTTGGGATCTTAATGTATTTACATATTTTGGTTGGGGGTAATTGTGGGGATTTCAACTTGGAGTATTGCTCTTGCTAGGCTGGAGTCATATCAGTGGTTAATTTTAGAATAGGGGTTCCCATTGCATAAGAACATGCACATGAGCTGCACACCAATTTGTCTAGCTGCCTACCTTGGCTGGCCTGGATTCTGCAGTCCTTCCAATCTTAGACTCTAGCTAGTGCAGGATAGTGGAAATGATACAGTGCACCCAGCAATAGATTGAGAAGGAAGTCCACTAAACTTTTGGCTTGGGTTCTGTTCTCAAGCATCCTAAGTAGTTAAGAGTAGAGATGGGAGCCCCTGGTGCCAAGCAGTAACAGTATTTTTAAAGCAACTAAACATATATATAAGTTAGGCTTGTGATTACCTCAGGAAAAGAATAAAAGGGCAGTGAAGCACAAAGGACAGTCAGAATTTTAACTAGCTACTCAGAGGCTGAATCAGCTTAGCTAGCTACTCAAGAGGCTGACATCTGAAGACCACTGTTCAAAGCCAGTCCAATCGTGAAAATACATGTGATTATCTCAAAAAAATAAGAAGTGGAGCAGTGGCTCGAGTGGTAGACCACTATCCTTGGGCACAGAAGCTTAGGGATAGTGCCTAGGCACTATCAAGCTTCAGGAATGATGAATACATGCATGAGCACCTGCATATGTGTGTGTGCATACACACGTGTGCGTGAACACACAAACACATCAATGAGACCTTCTTTATTTTTTTTTACCTTGTTGTACCCTATTGCCATGTATTAGCTCACAAATTAACAAAATCAGCTAAGCAGCTATTTACATGTAACTGATCATATTTCTCTAAATTCTATTCTCTTTTAGCAAGCCTGCTTTTATTTGACTCAAAAGTAAATTATTCAGGAGGGAAATTGATCTCCCTCAACTCTGTAGTATTATATGATTGCTTAGGTTCTTCTTAGCTATATGATTTTGTGAAATCCTGCATCAAACAACCTATTTCTTTCATGAGAAGGGAAGCCTCTGTCAAACAATTAATAATAGGTTTTTGTCCTCCTGGCAAGCATCTTTAGTTTTATTATCTTCATATATTTCATGATCTGTCTGTGTATTCCAAAGACTGCTCTGAAAATAAAAAGACCCTTCTCAGCAATTAGCATTCGTATAACATTCATAGGTATGAAGGTGTTTAAATATTACTGAAATTGCCTTGGAATAAATAATGTTCACCTTGACTATCTTGAGAAAGAAGAATTGGTTTCTTAGCACTTAGGTAAGATCGTGAGTCAAAGAAACAAAAGGATAGTTTGGAACAACTCAACACATACATTCAAATGAAACAAAACAACCCAAGAAAACACAAATTAATTCAGTACTTAAAAACTTGCAGGAAATGCAAAGATTTTTATAAAAATCACCTATGATAAGCTTTTCAGAATCCTGACTACATGAGAGCCTACTGTTGTGAGGACAGTGGTTAAAGCCCAGACTGGACAGAAAGATCTGTAAATAATGCCAGGCACCTGTTATTCTAAGTTATTCTAAATTCCAGGAAGAATAACATAAAGTGG
The DNA here is from genome assembly GCF_019054845.1 of Dipodomys spectabilis. Lineage (NCBI taxonomy): Eukaryota > Metazoa > Chordata > Mammalia > Rodentia > Heteromyidae > Dipodomys > Dipodomys spectabilis. The sequence goes on from NW_024870689.1 coordinate 766,239, forward strand.
ATTGAGCCTAAGATCATACACAAGAAGGAAGCCAGATTCTATCTGAAAAATAATCAGGATAATTTAGGGCTGGGGGCATGACAAAGTGGTAAGAACACCCATTTAGGAGACACAAGGCACTCAATGCAAACTCTATTATGGATATTGAAGAAAAAAGCTATGACTTTAAATAATTGGAATGATTGTAAGATTTGAGTATTTCAGTGGAGAAAAAAACGATGAGAGAGATAGAGTGAACCCTTGTTGTTATCTTTTCTACTTAAGCTATAATGTTTTGTGGTACTCCAGACATAACAGAGTTATCTTGCAAATGAGCATGGATGTGCATTTGGGTGATGGAAATATTCTACTTACACAGGTGTAAATTAGATTTTTTGGCTAGATTGTAGTTCTTGAACTAAGAGCCTGTGTGATGTCCCTGAGCTTTTTCTCTCAAGGCTACCAATCTACTACTTTGAGCCACAGTTCCAATTTGACTTTCTGTCCGTTGTTTGGAGATAGGAGGCTCATAGACTTTCTTGCACAAGATGGCTTCAAACCATGATCGTCAGATCTCATCCTCCTGAGTAACCAGGATTCCAGGCATAAGCTGTCTATTTTTTAAATAATTTAGTAGATCATACAGTTACAGAAATTATAAATTATCATTACAACCTGTGTAATAGATGTGTGTATGTATGTATCAATGCATACAATTAGAAGTATTTTAACGTATCTTTGTATCTACAGTAGATTTATGAAATATCAACCTTTGTTGTAAAATAAAATGGAAACAAAAGTTATTAAGGAGGAAAACAAAGGGAATTGTCACATGTTTCGTGTTGTTGAATGGAATATGAATTGTGAGAATCTGTGGAAAAACCATCTTAATTTAACAAAATGGATAATGGATATTAATTCCAATCTATTTGCCCATATTGTGCATCCTCACACATGAGTGTCAAAATCAAACCACAATTTTTGCTTTTGTATTTAACGCACCTGTTATAATTTAGGGGATTGATGAAGTAATCAAACAAAGATTAAAATAATAGTAAATGAAGCTATGAGTTAGAGCTGAAAATGTTTTTAAATATTATAATAGCTAATTAAATTGAATTTTTCTTACTTTTACTCTATTGTCATGTCCCTCATTCCCACATTCATTCCCACATTAGAAAAGTACATAGAAGATTCTCATTAAATTATGTGTAAAATCATGAAAAAAATGTATTGAAAGAATATTGGCACAGTGTGGTTTTAGCTTATTGAGACCTGTAGGGGGTAGTGTGTTATTGAGGACTTGCAAAATTTTGTGATGGAGATGAAAGGAGGGATGTGCTTATTCTGGAAAATTGGCTAGAGGATTTCTCCCCGAAAAATAGCGACGAATTCTTCCAAAAGATACAGTAAAATCACTTTCACAACCATGTTCACTGCTGCACTATTTACCGTAGCGAAGTTATGAAAACAGCCCAGATGCTTTATGGTGGAGGGATGGTTGGAGAAAGTGGGGCACGTATACACAATTAGATTGCACCCATCCATTATGAAGACTGTTACATAATTTACAAAGAAATAAATAGACCTAAAAATATCTTAAGTAAACTAAGTCAGAGCCAGACACACAAAGGACCCATGTTCTGTCTCATATTTGGAACATAGGACTTTATGCAAGTTTACACAACAGTATTAACCAAAGCATGCTGTTTGCAGAAGAGTATTTTAAAGGTGTAATTTCTTATAAAATTGAACTTTTATTCCAAAAAAAATGAATACCAAGAAACTATCATTTGGAAGATATGAGCAGAAGTCAAAGGGAAGGAATAAAGAGAGTTATGGACAAAGAGAGGGAAGGTATAATATTCAATGCAGAAACTAGAAGAAATGAAAGTGGGATGAGGTTTGGAAGGGTGTGGGATAGTTATGTAAAGATCCATTGTACTCATAAACTGATTTGTTGAATGGAAATTCCTTTGTACAACTATTTAATATAAATATAATTAAAAACAATGGAGACGGGGCTGGGAAGGTGGCTCAGTGGAAGAGAGCTTGCCTTGCATGCCTGAGGCCCTGGGTTCGATTCCTCAGCACCACATAAGCCAAAAGTAAAAAGCCGGAAGTGGCACTGTGCTTCAAGTGGTAGAGATCTAAGCTTGAGCTGAAGAGCTGAAGGACAGCACCCAGGCACAATGTTCAGGCCCCACGACCAGACCCCCCCCCCCAGAAAAAAAACAATGGACACATCTTGGTACAGTGATCCACTTGAGCGGAAAAGCACACTAACAGTACCCAAGCGCCACGACCAACCAAAAAAAAAAAAATAAAAGGAAATAGATAACTGTAATATGAAAACTCCAAGTTCATAATCAATTTATACCTCCCTGGTGAAAGGAACTGCTAAACTATAACATTCTTGATTGTAGAAATCATATTCTATCCCATGACAATACTGCATTGCCTGGGGATCCTCATCTCTGTTTAACACAGTTATACTGAAAGAATAACCTCCCCAATTCCTGCTGGAAACATACTTCGGGTCTTATAGACCAGTCATTTTACATTGTAGCTCACATAAGTTGTTTACCATTAGAGGTATTTGATTGGTTTTTGTACCAAACATTTTGAGAGAAACGTACTACTTTAAAATGATATTAAAGCAAGACTGATATAAAAATCACCTTTGACCCCAGATAAATATTTTACCTTTCATATACCCTAAAATGCAGTCTTACCTATCATTAATATTAGGAACGAGAGGTTAAAAATCATAGATACTAAGACCGAAGCATGAATTAAAGTCTCTCCAACTTGTGAATACAAGTGGTTTAAAAAGACATCAAAACTACTGCATATGTTTTTTTCAAAATTTCTTGTGATACTGAAGATTCAATCACAACATATTAACACTTGAAAATAACTCATTTTCTTGGGAGTAGGACACACAACACAAGATTAAACCTAATCATTTTCAAATACCTTTACTTTTCTACAAATTCACTCTTATAATTATCAAGATTATAAAACTACCTGAAGTACAGAGGGACAAAGGAAATAATTGAACTGCATCATCTACGTTCAAAAAATTGTTACTACAAAGCAAAGTTATACTAATAATTAGCTTACCAAATTCACTTATATCCTTTAATTCTATTTCATTTATTTTCATAAAAACTTGGTTTTCATAAAATGATGCATAAAAAGCCGATATACCCACTTACATCTTCAAATTTTAACAATATTTATTTCATAAATGTCTATAGCTCTATAGTCAATGAACTGAAATAATACTAAAATATTCAAAGGCTTTTCAGAAATTGCAAGTCTCGCTCTGATTTGTTATTTATATTGGAAAAGATATTCGAAAAGCCTTATTTGTTAAAGTTGTGATAGTTACTCCCACAAAAGAGCCATTAGTGAAGATCCCATTGCATGTACAAAACAAGTTCTAATGCATCCACAATCTGGAGGTGACACATGCTTTTTGTTTGTTTGTTTTTGAAAGGTATATCTAACAATCATATCCACAATGCTGATTTTAAGTCAATATGATGGGATATTCAAACCTAATAAATACAAGGTTGATTATCTGAGTGAGAATAGATATGATGTTACAAAGAAAATTATTTTCAACAGAAATCCAGAAAGAGTTTATCCACCTTGTGTTTCACAGGAATAACCAGAGAGTAATAGCTGTTTGGTCAAGTCAGTCAAACTCACTCCATGAGTATAGCTTAAAAGTATAACCAATTTAAGAGGTCAAATTCATATTTTGTACTGACAGTCATCTTATAGCAATAAAATACTACCTAATCATATCTGTATGTTCTTACCTAATGCATAATAAGAGCTGAAAGTGGTCTCTTTTATCTAACTTAATATTGTATATGCGTTGATTATGATGATGTTATTATTTGACAAATAAAATGTACAGAAGGGTGGCTCCACAGAAATGACATGAAAGAACACTGATAAATAAAAACATTGCAACACAGTTGGCTCTTTTCAGCCTCACCTTGTCCACACTGGCAAGCAACATTGTAAAAGCACACACACATATACACATACACACATGTGTGCACATGTACACACATATACTTGCATGCTAAATTCAGGGTTTAGTACAAAAAAGTACAAATAAAATATTAGTGATTAGGACAAACGTTAATTTGCCTTATTACAAAATAATACACAATCCAGTCACCATGGTTGTTATATTTTACTTGCCTCACCACATGTGACCACTTAATTTATTTTAATTAATTAATTCATTTGTTTGGTGCTAATACTAGGCTTGAACTCAGGGCCTGGCTCTGTCCCAGAATTTGTTGTTTTTTTGTTTTAGTTTTCTCAAGCTTAGAATTTTACTGCTTGTCCCACAGCTCCATTTCTAGCGTTTGCTGGCTACTTTCAAATCAGAATCTAATGGACGTTTTTTTTGCTTGGTCTGGTTTCAAACCACAATCCTCAGATTTCATCTTTCTGATTAGCTAGGATAAACACAGGAGCCACCCGTGTGGCTTCTAGTTTTTCCTCTATAGCTATCTAATGCACATACTTAGAAAGTAATTTATTTTTTTTAATTTAATTTAATTTTATTTGTGAACATACTGTACAGAGGGGTTAAAATTACATGGGCAGGATAATGCGTACATTTCTTACCAAGCATTGCAGCCTCCTCCTTTGGTTTACCCTTCACATCCCTTCACAGCCACCCCCCTCCCCCCCAATCCCAATCCTTCTCTTCCCCCCCCCTTTCTGCCCCCCCCCCCCCCCCCCCCGCCGCACCGACGTTGTAAAGCTCGTTTTGGACATGACAACTTGTACTTCTCATTGTTGCAACAGGTCCAACTGTATCCTTAAACCACTGGTATTTCCCCATCTCCTCCACAAGTTATACTGACATCAAATATAGTGAAAGCAGGGGTTATACTGTGGGGGAGGGACGTACAAAGCAACAAAGAGATAATCTTATAAATGCGTTAGAAACACATGCATGAAAGAAAAAAAAATTAAAATACATATCTAAGGGTTCATTTTCCTGACATCACATTATCTGACCTTTTCCGCTTGACTCATACATATACTAGATATTGCAAATAAGGGAAACCATGGTAAATATGTTTCTTTGGGCCTGGCTTACTTCACTTAATATAATTTTTTCCAAGTTTTACCATTTCCTAACAAATGGGGCAATGTCATTCTTTCTGATGGAGGCATAGAATTCCATTGTGTATATATACCACATTTTCTTGATCCATTCATGTACTGAGGGGCATCTGGGTTGGTTCCATATCTTAGCTATGGTAAATAATGCTGCAATAAACATTGTTGTGCTGGTAGTTTTAGTGTGGTCTTCTTTGTAAACATTTGGGTAAATGCCCAAAAGTGGGATTGCTGGGTCATAGGGGAGTTCTATGTGAAGTCTTTTGAGGAACCTCCATACTGCTTTCCAAATTGGCTGAACAAGTTTACATTCCCACCAACAATGAAGTAAGGTTCCTTTCTGTCCACATCCCCTCCAGCATCTGTTGTTAGAGTTCTTGATTTTTGCCGTTCTAACTGGTGTGAGGTGATATCTGAATGTTGTTTTGATTTGCATTTCTTTTATGGCTAGGGATGTTGAACATTTCTTCATGTGTCTGTTGGCTATCCTTCTTTCTTCTTCAGAGAAGTTTCTCTTTAAGTCTTCTGCCCACTTATTTATTGGGCAGTTGTTTCTTTGAGGATTTGTTGTTGGGGGATTTAATTTTTTGAGTTCCAAGTATATTTTAGATATGAGACCCTTGTCCGTTGTATGGCTAGTGAAGATCTTCTCCCAATCCGCAGGCTTTCTATTGATCTTGCTAGCTATGTCATTTGCCCTGCAGAAGCTCTGCAAATTTATGCAATCCCATTTGTCCAAGGTTTCTTTGATTTGTTGTGTTTCCGGGTCTCTATTCAAAAAATTTCGGCCTGAGCCAAGGAGACCTAGGGTTTCTCCTATTCCATCCTGTAATGTTTTCAGAGTGTCTGCTTTGACTTCAAGGTCTTTGATCCATTTGGAGTTGATTCTGGTGCAGGGTGATATATAAGGATCTAGTTTTAGTTTTCTACATGTAGTTAAACACCATTTACTGAAGAGGCTGTCTGTCTTCCATTCTATTGTTTTAGCTCCCTTATCGAAGATTAGATGGCTATAGCTCTGTAGGTTCATTTCTGGGTTTTCAATTCTATTCCATTGGTCCTGAAGTCTGTTCTTATGCCAATACCAAGCTCTTTTTTTTACTATGGCTTTATAGTAGAGTTTGAAATTTGGTATTGATATTCCTCCAGCAGTGTTCTTTCCGTTGAGGAGCGTTTTTGCTATTCGGGGTCTTTTATTGTTCCATATGAATTTTTGGATTGCCTCTTCTATTTCCTTGAAGAATGAGGTTGGAATTTTGATAGGTATTGCATTGAATTTGTAGATAGCCTTGGGAAGTATTGTCATTTTCACGATGTTAATCTTTCCAATCAAGGAGCATGGGAGGCTTTGCCATTTTTTTAGTTCTGTATTGATTTCCTTTTTCAAGATTTTAAAGTTTTCATCATAGAGGTCCTTCACTTCTTTAGTTAAGTTAATTCCTAGGTATTTTATTTTTTGTGGGGCTATTACAAATGGAGTTACTTTCCTAATTTCAGCCACATTTTTCTCATTGTTCGCATACAGAAAAGCCATTGATTTTTGGGGGTTAATTTTATAACCTGCTACTTTGCCAAAGTTTTGAATCAGCTTGAGTTATTTGGGAGTGGATTCTATGGGATTCTTTAAATACAAGATCATGCCATCTGCACAGATGGAGAGTTTTCTTTTTTCCCTATTTGTATTCCCTTTATGTCTGCATCTTGTCTTATTGCTGTAGCTAGGCCTTCTAATACTACATTGAAGAGAAGTGGAGAGAGTGGGCATCCTTGTCTTGTTCCTGAGTTAAGGGGAAATGGCTTTAGTTTTTCACCATTGAGTATAATGCTGGTTGTAGGTTTGCCATATACAGCCTTTATTGTATTGAGGAATGTTCCATGGATTCCTAATTTTTCCAAAACCTTCATCATGAAGGGGTGTTGGATCTTGTCGAATGCTTTTTCTGCATCTATTGAGATAACCATGTGTTTCTTATTCTTGCTCCTGTTGATGTGATGAATAATATTAATTGATTTGCATATATTGAACCAGCTTTGCATCCCTGAAATGAATCCTGTTTGATCGTGGTGTATGATTTTTTGGATGCATTGTTGAAGTCGATTGGCCAAAATTTTGTTGGGAAGTTTTGCATCAATATTCATCAAAGAAATGGGTCTATAGTTCTCTTTCTTTGATGAGTCCCTGCCTGGTTTTGGGATGAGGGTTATGATAGCTTCATAGAATGTGTTCGGTAGTGAGCTCTCTCTTTCAATTTCATTGAAGAGTTGGAGCAGTATTGGTGTGAGCTCTGCTTTGAAGGCCTTGTAAAATTCCGCTGTAAAACAATCTGGTCCTGGACTTTTCTTACCTGGGAGGTCTCTTATTGCTGTTTCTATTTCAGTGCTTGATATGGGCCTGTTAAGATTGTTAAACTCATCTTGGTTTAGTTTTGGCATGTCAATATTTGCTAGGAAAAGGTCCATTTTTGTCAAGTTCTCAAACTTATTAGCATAAAGTTTTGAGATGTATTTCCTTATAATGTTCTGAATCTTGGTTGTTTCTGTGGTGATGTTTCCATTCTCATCTCTGAGTTTATTAATTTGGGTGTGTTCTCTTCTTTTTCCGATAAGATTTGCTAAGGGTCTGTCAATTTTGTTAAGTTTTTCGAAGAACCAACTCTTTGTTTTGTTGATTATTTCTATAGTTTTTTTGGATTCTAATTCATTTAGTTCTGATTTAATTTTGATTATTTCTTTCCGTCTACTGGATTGGGGTTTATCTTGCTGCTCTTTTTCAAGGAGTTTTAGATGTGTCATTAAATTGTTAGTTTCAGATCTCTCTAATTTGTTGATGTAGGAGCTCAGAGCTATAACCTTGCCTCTGAGTACTGCCTTTGCTGTGTCCCAGAGGAGCTGGTAATTTGAGTGTTCATTTTTGTTGAATAGCATCAACATTTGAATTTCCTTTCTAATCTCTTCCATGACCCATTCATGATTCAGCAGTGTGTTGTTCAGCCTCCATGTGATGCCGGACTTTCTTTGGTGGCTTTTGGTGTTGAGTTCTAATTTTATTCCCTTGTGGTCAGAGAGGATGCAAGGTATAACTTCAATGTTTCTGAATTTGGGCAAGTTTGCTTTGTGGCCTAAAATGTGGTCTATTTTAGAAAACGTTCCATGTGCTGTTGAGAAAAACGTGTATTCTGATGCTGCTGGGTGAAATGTTCGGTAGATGTCTGTTAAGTCTAGTTGATCTATGCAGCTGTTTAGATCTGCGCTTTCTCTGTTGAGATTTTGCCGAGTTGATCTATCTAGTGGGGAGAGTGGTGTGTTAAAATCCTCAACAATTAATGTCTTTGGATCTATATGGGATTTGAGGGAAAGTAGTGTTTCTTTGATAAATTTGGGTGCTCCACTGTTTGGCGAATAGATATTTAGAATTGTAATATCCTCCTAAAGGACAGATCCTTTAATTAGTATGTAGCGACCTTCTTTATCTCTTCTCAACAATTTTAATTTGAAGTCTATTTTATCTGATATTAGGATTGCAACTCCCTCCTGTTTATGGGGGTCGTTTGCTTGGTAGATTTTGTTCCAGCCTTTAACACTGAAAATGTGTTTGTTTTTACGGGCAAGATGTGACTCCTGCAGGCAGCAGATATAAGGGTCTTGTTTTTTAATCCAACTAGACAGTCTATGTCGCTTAATTGGAGAGTTAAGTCCGTTAACTTTAATAGATAGGACTGAGAGGTATTTGGGAGTTCCTGCCATGTTATCCGCTTTCTTGGGTGCTGTAAAAACTGGGTTCTTCCTATGGTTCTTGGATTCTCAGTTTGGGTGCAGTTTCTTGGCCTTTATTGCGGTCTTGTTGGTTTTCTATGTGTAGGACATCTTTAAGAATCTTTTGTAGGGCTGGTTTGGTGGAGATGTATTGTTTCAATTTTTCTTTGCTATGGAAGGAGAGTTTAGCTGGGTACAGTATTCTTGGTTGATAGTTGTTTGTTTTTAGGGCATGGCATACATCATTCCAGGCTCTTCTTGCTTTGATTTTCTCTGCTGAGAAATCTGAGGTGATTCTAATTGGTTTCCTTTTATAGGTGATTACCCTTTTCTCCTTGACAGCTGTAAGGATCTTTTCCTTGGTCTGAGTTGATCCTGTGTGGATTATAATGTGACGGTGGGATGTCCTATTCTGGTCTGGTCTATTTGGGGTTCTAAAAGCTTCTTGTATATGAATAGGCCTATCTTTTTGTATGTTTGGGAAGTTCTCTGCTAGGATCCTGTTAAACAAATTTCCTAGACCATTAACTTCTGTTTCTAGGTGCTCCTCTACACCCATTATCCTTAGATTAGGCCTTCTGATGGTGTCTTCCAGGTGTTGGATAGATCTATCATATTTCTTGGACTTGTCTTGGATGGTTGTATGTTCTTTCTCTATAATATCTTGGCTGCCTTCAATCCCTGAGATTTGATCTTCTGCATGGTCTAACCTGCTGTCAATACTCTCTACTTTGTTTTTTTATCTCGTTTCCTTCTAATTGGTCAGCTTTGGTGGCTTCACTTTCTTTGTTGAAGCTCTGTTTTAGGTCTTGTATGAATTTCTTTACTTCCTTAATTTGGTGTTCAGTGTTTGTTCTCAAATCACTTAGTTGATTGGTTATGGTTTCTTTGGACTCCCATTCCTTCTGTTGGGTTCCATTCAGCATTCCCTTTGTGGTCTCCCTGACTTCCTTCAGCTCTTTGTTAATGGATTCCATGAATGCCTTTAGTGATCTTTGTGTATTCTCTACCTGGTCTCTCAATTCCTGTATTACTCTTTGATTAGCATCCTCCCGTTCATGGGATTCCTGTAGTTCTCTTTCCTCCTGTTCGTGGGATTCCTGTAGTTCTCTTTGAGTATTCTCAAGTTGTTCATGCAAATCCTGTATCAGTTTTTGAGTAGCTTCTTCACGCTTATGATATTCCTGTATAAGCTTTTGGGATGCCGCCTCTCTCTCCCTTTCATGCTCATACAGAGTCCTTTGTAGGTTGTCAAACTTCTCATTTATCATGTTTGCCAGAGCTATTTGGGAACTCTCCTCTGGATTATTCATTATCTGTTCTGACCCCTGATTATCAAGATTGGGAATTGAGATATCCGGATTTGCCATTTTTCTTGTGTTTTTCCGGCTTACTCTGCCCATTTGAGATGAAAATAGCACCAGTTTTGTGCTAGAACATTATCTTAAGGCAACCATCAATCAAAGTTTGCATTTGTACAGTCAATAGTCTACAGATACAATCTAGTTCAACAGATACATCTATTCCACATCAAACTACTATATGTTAATGGACTTCGAACCGCAGAGAAGAATTTGGAAAACCAGAAATTCTTAGGGTTAGGGAGAGATGTGGGTAAAAAATAGGAATAGATTAGTGTGGGGAGGCACAGGGAGAGTTAACTATGTCCTAATCCCAATGCAGGAAATAGGTTGGGTAGGATGCAAGTATAGAGAGAGAGAAAAAGAAGAAAGGGAAAGGGAAATGAAAAGAGACCAGAAAAAATTAGAAACGTAAAAATTAATATTATTATGGAGTATAAAAGACCATCTATTTAGAGAGATATGTGAGTATATTACGAGAAGGGAAGGAACATAGTGGAGAAGTGAAAAACTTAAAAAAATGCTTAAAATATTATATAGGTATAAAGAGGTAGTACTGCTATTAAGGAATTTAAGTCTCAGAGGTTTTGAATTGAGTAATATATTTGTGGATTAAGTGTGTACACAATGGGGGATAGGGTCTACTAGTTAACTACGGGTTTATCTGAGGATGTGCAGGACAAGAGTTAAGTCACATAAAGCAGATCAAAAGAGAGGAAAAGGTGGAAAGGATAAGAAAGGGAGAAAAAAAGACCAGAAGTTCAGTAGAGATAGACAAAAAACAAAAAGATAGTAAAGAAAGAAAGAAAAAGAGAAAGAAGACAAGAAAAGAAAGGAAAACGCACATTCACGTATTCCTAAAATAAAAATATAAGAGGAAAAAAAGTTCCTGGAAAACAATTATTTTTTCAAAAAAGGCAAAAATTAAAGATTAATAAAATTTTTAGAAAAGGGAAAAAAATTTTGTATATATATAAGGTACCAAAAAAAAAATAAGAAAAGAAAAAAAAAAAAGAAAAGAAGAAGAAAAAAAAAAAGTTCTTTGATTTTTTTTTTTTTATTTTTTTGGGAGGGGTGGGAAGAATCCTGTATCTCCCTTTTGTCTCTAACCAGCCTCTTGTTGGAGTCTCGGGTCAGCCTGAGGTCCTCTGGCTTGACTGGTTTCTTAAGTCAGTTTGTTTGAATAGGCAGAAAAATGCTCTGCTTTACCCAAGATTTTGAGATCCCCCTCCCAGATTAGTTTAATGGGAGGGTGATCTGCTTTGAGAATCACAAAAGAGGGGGATGTAGTGGTGAGGCTAGGTTCTGGGTAGAGTTGAGGCCTTTCAACAATCTGTAGCTTTTCCCTAGGACTATTTTGTGAAAAAACTCACAGAGCCAGCCTGAAGCCATTCTCAGGGTTTCTGTTTTTCAATTGATTGTTGAGGCTGCTAGAGGGAGGGGCAGCCTCTGGCTCTGGTTACCCAGTGAGGAAAGCCACTCCAATGGCTGGCACCTGAGCTGGGTCACTTTTCCCTGGATGGAACTGAGTCTGGCAGGTCACTTCGCCGTTAAGTTCTTGTGACCTGCTAAATGACTCGTTTTATTCCAAGGCCTGAGTTGGAGCTGGCAGCTCCTCCGAGCTTTGTTGGTATCCAAGATGGAGATCACCGGTGCTGGGGGGGAAGGGTGGCCTTCCCTCCTCTGCTGCCTGAGAAGGAGTGAGGATGTCGGGCTTCTACTTATGCCGAGTCTTGTATCTTGGGTCGTTTCTGGTCTGCAAAATGCAGGATGATGTCCGCTTCTTGCTGGTGTTGAGTAGAATCCGCTCGCTCCTTCGTCCCGGACTCTCTGTGTGAGCGCTCAGGTATGGTCCTGGCTGCGGTCTCCGCCGGGACCCTGCCGCTGCCGCTGCGGCGGCTGCTGGCAAGGGCTCAGATGTGTCTTCTTGCCTTGGCTTTCCCTCTCTTGTCTAACTCTCTGTCCTGTGATGGCACACTTGGTGTGATTCTCTGTCTTGGGACTGTTCACTGGAACTGTAAAACTGCTTTCTATGTGAGAGCTTGTTCAGATTCCAGCTTCTCCTCCGCCATCTTCCCGGAACCCCTTTCAGAAAGTAATTTAAAACTTAGAATATAGAAGCAAGTTGTACAGTGATGATATTGTCCTGTCAGAAATTTAAGCTAGTAAATTTCTTCTTAAAACCATAAACAAAAATACCATGATATAATATAAGAGAACTCACTATTGAACATATGAGCTTTAAGAGCTTTCTAATAGATCCATTATTTGTTACCCAACATTAGAAAAAAACTGTATAATGCAGTAGCAAAATAGAAGTCCTTTGTAGGAATACATAATTACCTTGTTTTTAAAGACACTTGTTTTCATCTAAAAAGGTAGGCCTGTCTATTGTTTTCATGTGGTTTTGATGATTGAAGTTGCTTAATGAGAAGTCAAAGTGCATTGTTAATCCTTTGCTATCAATTAAATCTCATCTTTTCGTCTTGGAACATATAATGATTAAAGCAATAGTTCAGGAATTAATCCTTGATACCATTTTCCACAAAGTTTTGTCCCAGATACAATTGGCCTGCCTTCTCTAGCTGCTTTCCTAGCCTGGAACTATTCCTTCACTCTACAGTAAAAGTGTGATTCAACTGATTTCAGGCCTATCTGTTACTAGAATTATCAGGGATTTAGATTTTTCTCTGTAATTTTGTCAAAGCTATGTCTCTTTATGAAGGCTATAAAAATGCATGTACTAATTTCAATAAATACATAAATTCTATTTCCATCTCTTTTAAAAAATGAAATTGTTTTCTCTATAAATTGATCAGAGGCATGGATTTTGTGGCTAGCTAGGTCATTGCACATCTGTCTCTCTCTTCCTCTCTCCTTTTCATGGTTCTCATACATAATATGACTGTTCCATAATTATCCTAACTTATTTTGCTTTTATATTTTTGGTTGCATCATTTCACTTTCTGTTCTGCCATTTCCCAAATCATTTACATAGAAGGCATTATTTCATATTTTCTCATTCCTAGAATAAGCTGCACATCAAGACACCACTGGTCCTCATTTTCAGTCTGTTCCTTTGAATATGGAGGAAAACCTTTCCTCTGCTCTCTATCAATTCCCTACTCTCCAGTTAGAATAATTTCGAATAGTAAAATTGGTAAAAGAGAAAAAAATCATGGTGAAATAGAAGATGTAGAAAATTCACTGGATTTTTCTGACCAGTTCAACCAACATGAACTTTTGGGGAATACATGTGCACCTCATTCCCACTGGTACTCAATGTGTCTGGTTAGGCAATTCTGATGAAGACAAGGAACAAAATGAAAAAGTGAGGAATGGTATCATTTGCAAAGAAATGGAGAAATATTCAAGCAAATATTTGTTTGGGCTGCTGAAAATAATCAGCTTACTACAGTGCAGAGACTACTTTCCAAAAAGGCCACTCGTGAATACTAGGAATGATGATGAGTATACCTCTCTTCATCGGGAAGACTACAGTGGACACTTAGACATTGTCCATGAGTTGGTGGCTCAAGGTAGATACTCATTCAATTACTGTGAATGGCTGGACACCACTGCACAGTGCTTATATGTGGAATAATACCAGAGTGGCTTCTTTCTTAGTTCATCATGATGCAGCTACCAATGCTAAAACTAAAGTCCTCTAGACCCTCTTGCATCTTGCTGCTTGGAATAGAAATAGCAGATATGCTGGATCTCCTTCTATTGAAGCATTATGTCAAACCCGGTCTGAAGAATCACTTGGATGAAACTGCATTTAATATTGCCAAAAGGAAAAATATGTATCACTACCTCTTTGAAGTTGTGGAAGGCTGTAAAAATTGTTCTCCTACGTCATAATGATTTGGTTAAGTTTCTTAAATTTCAAAAATGCCAATCCATCTTCGTGTCTGTACAAAATATTTTCACAATACAGAGAAACGGCAATATCTTACTTTAAAAATTCATGGATTCCATGATATCCTTCAAGTGAATTGCCTGACTTTGATGTCAAAATGTATTCAAGAGTTGTTTGTATACATCTATAATGATTTCTGCAGGGCTTGTGATTTTTTAAATCAGAAATCATTTTAAATTATCTGTTGAAATGAGTAGTGCAGAAACTAAAAATATTTATGGTGCTTGTATGAAAAAATTATTTTTTAAAATAATCTGTATTTTGTTTGTATAATGTCCATAATCTATTTAATTCTCTCCTAGATATAATACTTTAAATTCTACATTGTTTTATTATATATATAGGTTCATTAATAAATGTGTTATTTCAGATAGCATTCCATATAGAAAAAGTTTAAGATTCCTTTTTTTCCTAGTTCCTTATAGCATTTTATTTATTTTGGGATAAAAAGACAGTTATCTAATTTCAGTAGTTTTGTAAAGATTATGCTATGTAAAGGCCTTTCTAAGGTGAGGATTTAATGCACTGATGTCAAACTAATTTTCAGTTCAATGAATTACATGTATTGTTACATTTGAATTTTTTAATTTTTTTATTGTGAAAATACTGTACAGAGGGGTTACAATTACATGGGCAAGATAATGAGTACATTTCTTATCAAGTACTGTAGCCTCCTCATTTGTTTCCCCTTCCCATCCATTCCCATCCTTCCCCCGCCCCCCACTCAATCCTCGCCGCTACTCCCCCCCACACCAAAGATGTCAAGTTCATTTTTCGACATAACGACTTGTATTTTTGTAATCAATTTTTAATAACTGTTTTTCATTTCTTGCATCTGAAGAATGAAAAATATGGAATACTTCACAAATTTTCATATCATCCTTGTGCAAGTGCCATGATAATCTCTATATTGTTGTCATTTGGCTAAACATGCTACTGAAGCATGTAGTATCCTGTAAATTTAAGTAGTTAATGATACAATCTTTATACAGGCATATATCCTTGGTTGACTGTTTGTAACTAGGAAACCTTACTGCTCCTAAAAATGCTATTGATCTTACTTCTCTAAAATTCTGTGTATATTGGAAAAAACTTATATTGTTTGGTCGATTGCTCACATTTGCAATTTTTTTGTCAATGACTATTTTAAGTCTTTTTCATCTTAAATTTGATCATACATTGAAGCCTTTATAGCTAGGTCCAAAGGTGATGGCTTTTCAAGTACTTATTTATCAACTGAGTTAGCTTTGTGGAGCTAATGGATTCAAAGTAAGCCTTGCTTAAGATCTACTTCTAAACTTCTGCAGCTCAAAAATTCCTAAATGAGGTCTTAGTGGCACAAATGTCTACCTGACCCTTTACCCTTGCTCCATTTAGGAACAGACAAACCAGAATATCTTACCCTGATAGCATAGATTTTCTTATTGGAACAAAACTAATCTTAGATAAAAGGGATCATAGAGAAACAGTTAAGACAGAATCGTTTAGACTAGAAGGTATTTTATCAAAATATAATTGATTTTTATACCTAAACTTTCAAAAGTAGCTAAAGCCAAGAAGGTGAAAAAATTTTTCACATGCATGATTACCTAATGTCCTGGCCAGTCTACCATCCAACCAGGCAGGAATTTACACTACTGCCTTTCTTTCACCAAATATTTTTATAGTTACAAGAGAAGTCTATATCTTTCTCCTCGATAATAGGGCTTAAATTGCTAATGTTTTAATCACAGTGTTTCCTCTTGTCTCTAGGCTGTAAATCTACAAATGGTAAAGCTTTAGGTCCAATTCTACCAAACACTGAGGTAGAAATAATGGAATAATACTTTAAAACATAGTTGCCTTTGATACCCTAACCACAGCAGAGCATTGCAAAACATGTGCCTTTTTCTTATATTATATATAGTTATATATTTTATATTTATACGTGCTGATATTTTATTTCACACAGTGAAACTTACTAGAATTGATCATTTGACAAATAAATAGATATTTATTACAATAAATGTATTGGAATATAAATAATAAGGTTTAGAATTTACATTAGAATATAAAAAGTATCAATGCAATGTCTTCGGTATAAACTTGTGATGTGTTCTAAGTGTTCTAGGTCTTCTGAATTCACATTGTAAAAAAAAATTGTTGTTTTCCTCTATTCTATAGGGGATTTTACTCTTCTGCTCTGTTTATTGTTCTAACTCACTGGATCCAAAATGTTTTCTCCATATTTCTGAAGCATTCCTACTGATTATACCCAAATTTTGCTGATATGATATCTAAAATGTATCGTTCTTCAGCAGGACCCACGGGTCCTAGGATCCCAGGCCCCAGTTATCCGCTTCATCAGATAACAAGAGCAAGATTTCTCACCTAGGCTCATGAAGCATGCCAAAAGAAAGTAATTGAAAATCCATCTCAATTCCTTATGACACTGGAATTAGCAGTAAACAATTGTGAAATGCAATGCAACTTAAAATGAAAGATGAAATAACAAAATCTGAGAGAAAGTACAGTAATTCAAACTTTCAGTTTACAAATGACCAGCCCATATGAGTGACCAAGATCACAAATGTCACAAAATTATTTTTCACACCCCTCTTATAATGATTACTGAAA
This sequence comes from Dipodomys spectabilis, assembly GCF_019054845.1. Lineage (NCBI taxonomy): Eukaryota > Metazoa > Chordata > Mammalia > Rodentia > Heteromyidae > Dipodomys > Dipodomys spectabilis. The sequence continues at coordinate 783,036 of NW_024870689.1, forward strand.
GATTTCAGTCCAGCATAAGTAGTCCAAAAAATAGTTCCTAGGACGATAGATCCATAATTGGTCTACCAAGGCCAGGAAAACTTGACTTAGAGGTCAAATATAATTCACAAACACATTAATTGAGAAGATAGTTAATGCTTCAAAATACTGGTAGTTCAGTAAAACTTGGTTCTGTAGAATAAAAATGTTATCATTCTCAAAACAATGATAACCTACATTTAATCTCCTGAAAACAAATTCCTGTTCAAATGATCTTTTAAAAATCACATTCACCAAAATATCATTTGACAAGTAGATGATAGTGACATTACAAATTTTTCAAGTTTAAGGTGCAAGTTACAATTGAGTTGATTTATTTACCCAGCACTAATGCCAAACAGGTTCAACCATTCATTAAAGTGTAGAACTAGTGCCACCCACCATTTGTGTTGTTCAGTAGATGCCTTCCAGAAATGTGTCACATAGAACGACCTCCCATAATTCAAACCCAATCACTAGCTAATAAAGAAAGTTTCATCACTTAATAAGGTATATTTTAAAAAGACACAAATAGCTGCCTTATCATATGTTGTTTTATGTTTTCCCTATCTGTCTATCATAGTAATAAATATGACTTAAAGTCATGAATATGGGTACTCATCAGAGATGTGACAAACATAAAGTCTGTCTTCTATTTCTACCATATTCCTGTATTGTGGTAAAACGTAGTCTTCTTTTTTCCAAAACTTATAGGTATAGAAAATATTATCCCATGTAAAATAAAATAATCACAAACGTTTTACAAAGCCATTTATAAAATTTGTTAGTTAAGAATATATTCTAAGCCATTTTTAAACTTTCTTGTTGACTAAAGATTAATCTTCCAACTGGATGAGAATAAAATCATGTCTAGGTGCTTCATGTCTCCAGTCTTGCAAATTGTTTTTGCAGATGAATGAATTATGGAACTATAAGCTGATATCAGTACAAGTATATGCAGGACTCAAACTCCATGGAATGTATATAAACCTTTCAAAATATTAACAATTTAACAGAATGACTTTCAGGAAGTTGAAACCAGAGAGGAATAATAGTAAAGACATAGAATGAATGAAAAATGGAACAAGGGGCAAGTACAGCTAGAATACTCAATGTACACATGTGATAAAGGAAGTGGTAAATCTGAAATAAATCTTGGAGAAGGGGTTGGTTGAGAATGATAGAAGGAGTCACTCTGATCGAGGAGCATTGGACAATTAGATGGACATATTTATTGTAATACACTTGCACAACCTTTTGAAATTTAGTTAAAAAACACAACAAAAAACAAAAACACACAAAATTACAACCAAACAGCAATCTCTAGAGAGGATGAATATGACCTCTCAAAATTTTAAATAGTTAATGAAGAGTAGTCTTGGGAAAAGCAAACAAAGCTGTTCCAAGAGGGCAGTTTGGGTAGCAGAGAATTTTGAACAGATTTAAATAGATTGTCTAAGATTATGAATCACCTACATCTGCTGCAAATATTTTCTTCTGTGAGTTCTCTTTGTCTGCAATGGATACTCCAGTCCTCAGCCACACTTGATAGCTTGTGAAGATAGAATGGAAGAAACAAGGTCAAGAACCCATTACTCCACTGGTGACAGAAGAGTCCTTTATGTTTTCGCTCCTCTCTCTTCATTACTCTTTCTTCATACTTTTAAGTCAAGTGATTTTGAATCATATCTTTCATTCTTTGTTCTGGCAAAGTAATTAGCCAAACTAATTTACTATTATTTGCCATTTTTTTCTGCCATGCTCTTTACTTGTCCAAGAGAGTACATTAAACTTCACCCTTGCATTTGTTTGACACGAAAACCCAACGTCTATGTTAATGAGGACAAACTCTAATGTAAAACTTTGTCTCCGAAAAACCATTCCAAGAAGCTGTCATCACAAATACTTAGCTATACTTTTTTTCTTTTACCTTGAAAGTCTTCTTGTGTCTAAAGTGCCACCAAAATAAGTACTCCACTACTTTTTGGTTCAGTCACTTCTAACCTCAAAGGTATATTTTGCTAACAAGATGCTTAGAGGAAACCGTAGTATACTCCACTTTTATGTTCTCTCTTAAGATTCTCCTTAGATACCATATCATGATCAGTGAAGTTATTCTTTGAAAAATTATTTCAATAGATTATTTTTTTCTTGGTCTTGCATTTGCTCAGCAAGATGTATGGAATAGAATAGAGTTAAATTATCCATACCTTGGGTGACAGTGTCTGTTACAAAGGACAATGCTTCTATGTCCTAATTCTATATCCTCCTCTTAGCTCTTGTCTGATTTCCAATTAAGCACAGCTTCTTGGCTTCAAGTCCAGTGAAGCTGAAAGACTATAAGATCTCCTCCCCACCCCGCCCCACTACATCTTCATGGTTTCTCTTTTAATCCTCTTTTAAATTGCCTCATTTGGACGTAGAATTTATTTTCCTGTCTTCATTCAATCTGTTCTGTATTGTAGTGAGCCAAATAGGCTCTGTAAAATCACTTTAGGTAGGAAAAATATTAAGACAATCTATATCAAAAATTTTGGCCTCCCTCCACTGCTGAAGTCAATGCTTAGATAGGGCTTCTAAGAACATTGTTTTCTTACCCTTTCAATTTTCTCAATTCTTTTCTGATCCCAAACTTTTTGGCTTATGTAATAAGAGAAGTCTTCACTACCTCATGTTAATAAGGATATTATTTTTTGTGAGCTACTTAGAAATGTGTAATCATTGGAGTATCCAATCAGATTTTTTACGGCGTTTCAGTGCTTCACGTGCAAAGACATTGTGGAAAGTGTTACAAACAGAAAAGTGTGAACCCAATACCTTCTTTCATTTTGGAGGGCACTTTCTCCCTAAATATTTTGACCCAAATTATCTTTTTCAAAGAATAATTTTGGTAATTAAAGGTCAATTCACAAATTTTGATGTCTTTTTTTTTTTAAGAATTTGAATTTCACACAGTGAGAGTATATTTCCTGGATAAGGACAATTCTCAAGGGAACCTACAGGATTTACAGTAAAGTTTCTGAAGTTTGTATGTTTAGTGTGAAAATGAGCTATCTTTACCCACATTGCTCCCTCTCAACTAAGTCTCCATAGCTTTCTTTACATGAAAGTCTATTTTGCCCAGGAAATTTTCTTAATAGTCTAAGTTGTTAAAAATTTTGAACAATCAAAATATACCTGTCATAATTTTTAAACTCTTTTGAAATTCCTTTATAATAATCACGTTTTCTCAATCCTAATTCAACCTTTACCATCAAAAACAGTAACATGTTGTTTATATGATATAGAGTCCATGCAACTATTATTTTCCAGTGGCTTTATATGTATATATGAACATAGAAGCTGATGCTGAGCAAAATGAACTCCAAGACATGGAAACAGAGATTTTTTTTGCAGTTGTTTTTAATGTACTATGTGATTTCTATTTTCTTTGGGTTTTTTCCCCTATGGTTTGTCCCCGGCTGTATTTGATTTTGGTACCCTGTGTATTGTGTATACATTTACTTAATTAGAGAAGTGAAGAGGAAAAACAAAGTGGCGAGACAAAGGACAAAGGGCAAGACAATGCAATAGCAATACTCACAAGACAATATGTTGGAAATGTACATTACAACTTGTGAGGAGTATTGAGGTGAAAGAAAACTGTGAGAAAAATGAAAGAGGGCGTAACAAGTAGGAAAAGTTATATATTCACTACCTTACAATTACTATAACCCCATTGTACATCAATTTGATAATAAAATTAAATTAAAAATAAGCTGCACAAAAGATAATTTCACTGTATTGTTATAGTAAATATTATTCTTTATTTTATGTAGTAACTTTTTAAAAAATCAATACTATTTGTCATCTAATTTGAATAGATTACTCATTTTTTATCAGAGAGTCATCAACTTGAATGTTATCCAACTAGACAATATTTTCACACTAAACTTGCCAATATTTTGAGAAAAGAATAAATTTAGTACTTTCTCATACTAAAACCGAAAACAGTTTAATTCTATGGAAACCCATAACTTTAAAAGTAAATAAGTTGTTAAGAGGACAGAATATATGTGTTCCTCAAAATTCCTATGACTAATAACTACTCATTTTCTGAACAATCCATACCTGAGAGATTCAAAACAGTACCTGTTTGCATGTTATGTAATTTTGCAATAGATGCAGTTTCCAATGGAGTGTTACAGATTGAGAAGTCAACAGAAAACTAGCCACATTTCTGGTAGAGGATAAAATTATGAAGCATCTGTAATTAATTCTTCAAGAGTAAGGAAATTTTATCAGAGTAAGCTAATATTTCTATGACCATCAATCCCAAGATTTATGCCATAAAGTCATCCTAGTACAATAGTTTCCAAGTTGTAAAGTGCACCTTAAAATTCCCTTAGTTCACATCATGAATAGCTTATCTCTATTGTGAAAAAATACTACACCTTTGATAATGTGATGCTCTCTTTGTTCTGGAAAGAATATTACAATAAACTGGGTTGCATCATTTTTCCCCCAGTGAGATTCTTGAGATCAGAATACTTGCAAATGTTATTTATATTTATGCTTTTTTAAACTATCACAGATATTCAGGATGCTAAGGTCAGAAGATTATGGTTCAAATCTCCAATAAACTCAGAAAAAGTCAGACACAATTGGCACTGAGACTGAAGTGGTAGCGAATCAGCCTTGAGAATAAACAGGCTTAGAGACAGTATCCAGGCCCAGATTTCAAGCCCTAGGACAAACCAATAATACAAAAACAAACCCCAAATATAGCATTTTTCTCATTGTATACAGAGGCACGTAATTAAGGAAATTGCTTCCTGTGATACATATAGGTGGAAGAAAGAAGATGTCACAATTATTCTCTTCATACAATGTCATAAAAAATCCGCAAAAATTTCAATTTTTCTATATTTATAAATTAATATCGATTTGTTGCCAACTCTGTCTAGATTATTTACATTATCATTTTATACATGAACTGTTGGAATTATCTATTAACTAAGATCTAATTATAACTCTCTTGAGAGCATATTCTAGGCAAATAGAATGCCAGAATAATTTGTGAATTTGTCAATTAAACCCTCTACTTAAAAAGAATTTTGTAGTATCCTATGAAATATGAAATTACATACAAAATTAAAATATTTATGTTAACTCTAAATTTTAATTTAGCAAGATCTACAAAGTCCTGCATTAGTCCTGAACTTTGCTATTTCTCTAGGCTTAAGATTTTGTAATCCTTCCTCATTTCTTTGGAATCCAACAGAATGATGCTTACTTACTTTTTTTTAAATTTTGGGTGGGAATCATGAGCCATTTTGAATCTAGGAATGTTCTGTAATGAAGAGAGCACTTAAAACACAACTGAAGATTATATACGAGTTGCATTTCAATAGGAAACGACTTCTCAAAACATAATGACAAAATTAGCCCAAACTTGCAACTGTGTATTCCTTTCTTGTTGTTTGGTTTGTTTAATTAGACAAAATTATACTACCTGGTCCAGGGAAGGTATCACTATTTCATTCCACTCTCTAATCTCCTGCCTTAGTCTGAGTGCTAGAATTCCAGGCTTGTATCATATTGCCCTGCCATGGTTTGTTGGTTTATTTAATCTAGACATAGACTAGCAATTCTGAATTTCTCCAATGATATTATCCACTAGACTGACTGCTCAGAGTGTTTATGTACTATTTTCAAAGATCTTCTAACATTTGACACAGGATATGATCATTTTCATATGCACCTGCTGGGATCTCTGATTCATTTGATCCCTTTAATAATAGTTACTTGACTCTCTTACTATGTCTCGTCCCTACCTATGTAATAGTCTCAAACATTTTTGAAAAAAGTTCACTTGAGTACTTTCTAATATTAAAATTTATCTCTTAATTCTTACTCAGGACATATTTTCTATTGCTTTTTAAAAAAAATTCTATGTATTATAAGAGTTGTTTCATTTGTGTATTTGTGTGTGCTCATATAAGTGCCTCTTTGTGTATGTGTATGTTTGTATGTATGTATGCAAAAGCCTAAAGCTCTTATTCATCAATCTTGCTCATGACTGGTATTCCATCACCTTATACATTCTTCCAATCCAGGTTTTGGCTGGTAGTGTGGCAAAGACTGTTCTGCCCAGGATGCATGCAAACTGAACTTCCCAGACTCCTTTACATTCTTAGGTTTTATTTCTGCAGAAGTATCAACTTTAAAACTACAAACATTTTTGTGAGTGAAAAGTCTAAGCTCTAGCCCAGATTTTTAAGTCAAAAATTCATGTAAAGTTAGATGAACATACACATTGCATATGCTGAGTGCACACTGTTAGAAATGTGATCTTAAGTCGGGTGGTGGAGAGATCTGGGAATTGGGATTAAAATCCAAACCAGGTAGGAAAGTCCCAGAGACTCTTTTCTCTAAATAACTACAAGAAAACTGGAAGTGGCACTGTGGCTCAAGTGGTAGAGCTGCAGCCTTGAGCTGAATAGCAGAGGGATAGCGCCCAGGCCCAGAGTTCAAGTGCCAAGACCAACAACAACAACAAAATGCAAGTAAAGAAAAAGAAATGTGATCTTAGCCACTAGTTCATTGCTAGTATAATCCCTGCTCTCTCAAGATGGACTTTTTATTCCAGTTAAGTCCGTGCCCTTATATTTGACTTGCATTGGAACCAGAATTATTCTTCCATTCTACTTTTTAAAAATTTGTGCGATTAGCAAGCGTGATTTAGAAAGGGAAAGGCCTCATACTTCATGTTCCACTTAGGAACACTCCCATAAATCTACATACTGGACTTGGCCTTATTGTTTCGATGTTGTCTTACTTGTAGTCTTCTATATTGTATTGAACCCTTATACTTAAACACAGAACTTCTCTTTCTCCTATTATTGCAAATGTTTCGCTTACTGTTAACTCATGTGCAGTAGGGAAATAATGCACAGCACATACACTCACAAAAATAATGATCTGAGGACCTTCTTCCCATTTAAAATTTGGCTTAATTTGCAGAGCAATTATGAAGTTTGAACTAAATGTACTCATGGATAACGTATTTATAAGCAATATAAATTTTATATTTTATCTTTACTAAGTTGTTTCTGAAACACCTGTTACCTTATGTCCAAAAGTGTTCTTGTGTTATTTCAATGAAGCCAGAAAACATTCATTAGACCTCAAGAAGCACCAACGATTGTTACTGGACTTTGTGGAAACTGATCCCAGGAGAAGAATTGAACATAGAGGAATGATAAAGTTCAAATTAAATTGTGCTTTCCTTTTCACTGTACAAGAAAAGAATCCCAAGGCTTGAATGAAACTCTGTCCCTTACTTTTTCCAGTGTGTTTTTTATTCATATAAACTTGTCTGTAAACTTCTAGTTGAGAGTATTACAAAGGATAATAATGTGCCATGTGAAGGCCAGCATAGAATAAAAGGAATAAATGTTGTTGTTTTTTAGTTAGTTTGTATTTTATTTTTGCCAAATGTGGGGCCTAAACTCTGGGCCTGGGCGCTCTTCTTCAGCTCTTCAGCTCAAGGACAGTGCTCTACCACTTGAACCACAGCACCATTTCTGACATTTTCTGTTTATGTGTTACTGAGAAATCAGGGACTCAAGCATGCAAAGCAAGCACTCTACCACTGAGCCACATTACCGGCCCTTAATAACATTGGTTTAAAATTGTTCTACTGCAAAGAAACAAAGACATGGAGGTTTTAAAGTGTCTTATGGATGAATATTTCACCCCTGAGATGATTCTCTTTTTGCAGGAGACAGTTATCAATTCCTTTAGTCTGATCCTAAGTTCTCCATAGCAATAAGGATTCCAAAAAAGCAGGATCCTGTGAGTATGATCAGCACAAACAGCCTCTTTTCAGACCAGTACTCCTTTCAGGAGAGTCCTAAAGAAATATATGGGGGTTGTTTTTGTTTGCTTGTTTGTTTAGTTTGTCCTGGTTCTGGGGCTTGAACCCAGAGGCTGGACCCTGTCCCTGAACATTTGTCTTTCTTGCCCACCTATCCTCAAAGCTAGTACTCTACTGCTTGAGCCAAAACTCCACTTTAGGCTTTTTTAGTGTTTATTTACAGATAAGATTTTGACAGACTTTCCTGCCAGGGTTGGCTTTGAACTTAAATAGTACGAAAGCCAAGTGATATCAACAATATGGCTTCGCTTTTGAAAAAAGAAATATTAGATGAAGTTTCTTATAAAGCTAATATTAGACAATTTTTAAAAGAAGAGAATATGCCCAGCAAAGAAGCCATAACTTAATTCAGCAAAAGTAGGTGCACTGAATCATTTTGGAATTATTTTTTATGGTTGGAAAGATTACTATTGACCTTGTCATTCCTTTTGGGGAAACTGAAAGTCATATTTGCACTTTTTTTGTTGGTCATGGTGCTTTCACTCTGATCCTGTGCGCTGTCACCTCTTCATCTGAAGTTGAGCACTCTACCAATTTAGCTAAAGCACCACTCCCGGGTTTCCTGTGATTAATTGAGGATAAGGGTCTCATGGACTTTCCTGATAAGGCTTGCTTTGAACTACAATCCTCTGGTCTCATCCTTCTGAGCAGCTAGGATTATAGGCTTGAGCTACCAGCACCTGGCTCATATTTGCATTTATGTGTACTTAATGATACTATGTAGACAGAGAATGGAAATTTGAACCAAATGATGACATTGCAGCTTTTAAGAAAAATTGGGGTAGGAATAAATAGGTCCTCATTTTTCCATGTTGTTATATTAGTGACTCATGAGCTATGGGACTCTTACATTATTATCCTCTGCCATCTGTGTAGGTGTTATTTAGTATTAGGCAATATTCATAGAGTAATACAGAAAGACTGAGATTTTTAGAAAGCAAAGGAGATCAGGTATGAAAGAACAGCATAGAAGGAGATACATTTATCACACTGAGATTAAAAACTAGCCTAAGAGATTTACAATGTCAAAGGCAATGAGGAACGAGCCTAGTTGACAACTAGTTCTTCAATAACCAAAAGTATTTCCCTAGAACATTTTCTGGTATATGTTAGTTACTATCATTTATTCCTTCCATCTGGAGTTATTCCTTCTCTTCTATCACACTGTTAATTAGCCTCTGCCATTTTGGTGCCATGACTGACCAAAAAGATTTCCAAATCTCACTTAGACTAGCCTTCTCTGTGATTATCAGTGACCACTCAAAAGCTTGGAATCTTTGAATTTCCAGAATTCATCTTCACTTGACATCTAAGTACATTCTTGGCATTAACTGCAGTGATCTAATGAACAAAACATTTTTTTCAACACAGTATCCTAATATAGGCAAAATGCATGAATTAGGGACTATTGTCAGGTATCAGTATTGAAGGAGCAATTATATATTGCAAGTATAGTATGTGTTCTTTATTTTGCATTTACTGATTTGTTTTGTTTTTGACAGTACAGGGGGCTTAAACTCAGGGCTAGGGAATTATTCCTGAGCTTTTTTTTCCCTCAAGGCTACCACTCTATCACTTGGGGCACAGCACCACTTTCAGTGTTTTTCTGTGAGGAATTGAACGCAGGGGTTCATGCATGCTAGGCAATCACCACACCATGAAGTCACATTCTCAGAGCCCTAAATGACTTTCTTAAGATGGCATTACATTTTCATTCCATAACTATATATCATAATTTTGGCCAGGTGCTAGAAAAAAACATACAAAACAACACTAAGTCTAGTAAGGCTGGATGGACAATGAATAACCGTCATGGTCTAGCCAGGACACAGAGGAGCTTACTTCATGGAGCTGGTTCAACAGGCTGAGCAAAACAGCTCCTAACGCACAGCCTACTTCCAGAATGAGAGGGCCACCTTGGGTTCCAGCCACGTGGGGATGCTGGGCCACCTCTTCCAGCATGCATAAAACAGTTCCTGAGAGAGAGAGAGAAAGAAAGCCAGAATTACACTTAAGCTGGGTGCCCATGGCTCAGACCTCTAATCCTAACTACACAGGAGGCTGAGTTATGAGGATCATGGTTCACAGCCAGCCCGGACAGGAATGTCTGTGAGACTCTTATCTCCAAAGAAGCACCAAAAAACTAGAAGCGGTGCTGTGGCTTAAGTAGTAGAGTGCTAACCTTGAGATGAGGAACTCAGGGACAGCGCCTTGGACCAGAGTTCAAGCCCCACGACTGACAAGAATTGGACTTCTCACCACAAGAAGTGGACTGAATAGCACCCATTGTCCTAGGGAGCATGGCAGAGAAGTCAGGCCGAACTTCCGGTGAACTGGAGGCAATGAGTATGTCAACTGGTTTCTCCTTGCCTCAGTATCCCCAGCTGCAAAACTGAACACAGTGAAGGATCCCCTTCCTCATGGGGATAAGGTAAGGATGATAGAGATCCATGTTTTGTTTCATAATCCCTCACCTGTTCCACGATTAATATCAAGCCACACCTGAGCCTTTTCCAGGTATCTTCCTTTCATTTGCTCACAGGATTGCCAAGAACCGTATCTGATGGCTGCTCCCTCTGTGCCCTGTGATAGAGATCCCTCTGTATAAATCCCTTGCTTCCTCACAACTGTCCCAAGAGGAGACTGAGGTCCAATGGTTGAAGCCTAAGCCAGGGCTTAGCCTGTGGTCAAGAATTGGCTGCCATGAACTAAGAGTTTGAGGTAATCCATCTAAACCGATGACTGAACATGGTGCTACATGTCTACTATCCCAACTACAGAGGACCAGGCCTGGTTGAGCATGCCTGTCACAGATAGGAAGATCATGATCCAGCCCAGCCTGACCATATATTTAGTCTCTATCTTGGAAATGCCCAAGACAGAAAGGCTTGGCTCACATGGTGGAAGACCTGACTGGCCAGCCTAAAGCCTTGAGTTCAAACCTTAATATACCAAACAGAATCCGAGGCCCGGTGCCAGAGGCTCATGCCTATAATCCTAGCTACTCAGAAGTCTGAGATCTGAAGATCACAGGTCAAGATTTAAAATAAGGTTGGCCTCATCCATCAGACATCATGATGAGAAGACCTGGAGTCTGACCTATGCTGGTGCACTCCATACTCTCAGGGTGCACATCCTTACTAAGTGCTGGCCACACACTCTGTCCCCCTGGGAAACTACCTCCTGTCAGACCCACCCCCAGGTCCTCCCAAGCTCCCCCTGCCACCAACCAGGCCCAAGGGAGTAGACAGCTCCAGGGCACACAAATCCCTTGGTCTTGTAACTTAAGTGTGATGAGTTCCCTTCAAGCACCTTACCCTTCCAGGCCCCTAGACCTCAGCCGTGAAGCCCATGCACCCACCACAAAGATAGCAGGAAGAGTTACCAAAGGGTCCGACCATCTTTGTTGCAACCCACTTCTACACCCACACAAATCCAGACTGGTGACAGAAGACTCATCCATGCAGCACCTGAAATTTGCCAAATGATCACTCACCTGAGCACTGTCAGGATGTACAAGTAGAAAGATGATCTCTCTCTCTTTCCCTCTCTCTCTCTCCCTCCCTCTCTCTCTCTCTCTCTAATGCACACACACACACACACACACACACACACACACACACACACACGACTCAGATCAGTGCCTCTGTTGTTCCTCATCTGGGACAATGTACAAGGTGGAGCATTGAGGTTCCCTTGAGAGAACCAAGGGCTCCCACCCAAGGGGAGCACCACTCAAATAATGCAGCACCACCCCGCCTCTCCCTTTCTCCAGGGCCAGATCCTTCCCCTTGGGAACAACCAGCCTTGACTCCACATTCACCAAAACCTAGGCCAGGATGCTGGGTGAAGGAGTCCTGAGACAAGTGTCTCCTCAGAACCTGGGAAAGGAAACTAGCAGAGGGTCATGGTGACCTCAGAGGGATGTCTGGCCAGGGGTGGGGGCAGTGTTGGGGAAATGGATGGAGTCCTAAGGCTACATACATCGACATACTCCTTACTTCTAGCCTACATGTTTCAGGGCTAATTGGTGGATTCTTGGGGAGGACGAGGAGACCAAATGGACCAAGAACACCAGCACATGCTGGCAGAGCTTGGAAAGGTGATGACCCTGTGAGAACTTTTTACAGCTGAGGCGTAGGGGAACAGGCCGGGTGTATGTGTGTGGGGGGGGTTTAGGGGGGTTGGGGGTATTCCTCCCAGATTTTCACCTTCTGCTTTGACCCCCAGCGCCCTTCACCTCTCTCTGGGCTTTACTGGGACCCTTTTCAGGTGAAAGGATGACCAAGCACAGAAGACAAAGGCTCACACAGCTGGGGGGGGGCTATCTTCTGCATCCAAAAACCCCCATGCCCAGAAAAAAGGAAAAGACCAGAGAAAGCAGGTGTGGAGGTGCTGTTCCCCACCTTTGATTAAAGCCACCAAGTTCCCACTAGGGAGAGAAAGGGTGCAGATGCATGGCTCTGTGGCTCCCATTGCTCCCTGCCAGGGACAATGTGGTGCCCCCTCTTCATCCATCACTGCATCTGCCCTTGTCCTGGGACAATGGCCGCTGGGATGGGGGTGGGTTCCCCGGGTTGACACCCACCCCCTATCCTTGGGGCACATTAGTGGCAGAGCCCTGGCTGGACTGTGGGGTGTGAGGGAACTGCAAGTCTGGGAACTGGGGAGTGCCAGGTACAGGTGTCGCAGGGTGCAAGCCCACTTGGCGGTCACTCACCTGTGCTGCTGGTAGAAGTTGTTGGCGGATGCTCTTTGTGGCATGAGCAGCAATGGAGGGGGCGTTGCAGACACTCAGGTCCAGAGCAGAGGACCAGGGGCCAGGACCAGGTCACGGCTGCAAGCCTGCAAGCAGCTTGATACCACCTGACGTTTGAAATGCAGTGCCTTGGAAGAAGCAGGGGAGGGGGTTGGGAAGCAGGAGGGCACATCAATTTCCTACTCCAAAGTAGCTTCAAATCTCTTGCTAACTACTCAGCCACCTAAACCTTCTTCAACTGCTGGTAGTGGTGACAACAAACCAAGGGAATGCCGGGGGGTACAGGGCAGCATGGAATGTGGGCGTGGCCACCTTTCTTGTATTCCATTGGTCAGAAAGAAACATTAAATAATGGGGGTGTGGCCAGAATCCTGTGACGCAGGCAGTATGGGCAGAGTTAAGAGGACAGCAACTCCCCCAGCCACTTTCCCATTGAACTATGTCCAATTCATTTAGGGACAAGAGGGTGACCTGCTTTAGCCAGATGGCTGCACAGATTCTTGTGTATGTCTATTTGTTGCCAGTCCCAAACCTTGAACTCAGGATCTGGGCACAGTCCATGAGCTGCTTTTGCTCAAGGCTAGCCTTCTACCACAAGAGCTACACGGCTCTACTTCTGGCTTAGTTGGCACTGAAGTTGGACAGGTGTCTCAAGGACTTTCCTACTTAGGATGACTTTGATCCTCCCATCACAGCCTTGTAATTAACAAGGAGGATTGCTGAGAGCCACTAGTGCCTGCCTCATCATTGGTCTTGCTGATGTTCTTGGACAGAACGGTGAGTTCCCTATCCTCTGGTTTAAGCGGTGGGAGCTGGAGCCCACAGTTCGAATACTGGTCCTGCTACCTCCAAATGGCAGGAGATCCTAAGAAATTCATTCCTATCCATATGATTACCAATGGAATGAGATTAATGTCATGAATGAATGAGCAGTTGTTGAATGAAAAATTATACACAATTATATTATAGGACACTGATTGATTTTAATTAATACTTTATTAAGCATTTAAACTATCACATTCATTAAATGGAGGCATAATGAAATACCTAAGAATTGGACCTCACATACTATAAAGGTACCATTTTTTCTGCGAAGACTGGGATTGGAACTCATGGACTGGGTAACTCTGTTGCACTGTGTGGGAAGCGAAAGATTTCCTCCTTGAAGTCAAGAAATTTCAGTCTATTCCTTAGGCCTGAAATTGATACCCACCACTAGAAAACATCCTACTCATGTACAATTTACATATATGATTTATATTTATATACATATGTTGACTCCATATTGCATTCCATGGAGTTATTCATTTTATTTTTTGTTTTAATCATGTATTGACCATTTATTTTATTGACTATCATGACACATAGAACAATTTTACATTGATTACATAGGACATAGGTCTGCATATGTATTCCACTTCATACCTGACACCCAGAAGATTCACAGTAAAGGAAAACTTGTCACCATCAGCTTCTTACTCCACAATTCATTGTTTGGGAGTGCTGGCATCTGAACTCATGGCCTACAAGGACAAATTCATGAAAGGGTGAGTGTCAACACGCCATCCTGGGGCAAATTTAGCTGACAGTCAGTTCCTAGGACCTGAGATCGAGCCCCAGGGTTTGACAAAATAAGAACAGATTGACACACAGATGGCAGTATACCAATAAATACATATCTCTATAGCATGCCAGAGATGTCTGTCCATTATTCACTTATATAGACTACATTTGTACCAATTCTTGGGTATTTATTATGCCTCCATGTAATTATTGTTATTGTTTTCATCCTTAAACTATTAATGAAATCAATCAGTGTCTTGAAATTATTGTGTTGCTGTAAGTAATAGTATTCTTTTAGTGCTTCATAATATTAAATACAATCAATCAGCCTCCTGAAATTATGCTCTCTAATTTTATAGAAGCATTATTTACAATCAACTCATTCAATCGTGACATTGATAACATTCCATTGTTATTCCTATGGATGGGAACAAGTCTCTTAGTATCTCCTGCTATTGGTTGTGTCAGGACAGGGATTCGAAATCAGGGCCTACATTGCCACGTGGTCTTATCCTTCCTCGGTATTCTGACAGCCTTCAGCAATGCAAAGTGAAGTACCCTTTGCAACAGTGTCATTCAGACCCAGGAGGGTCACCGTGCAAAGGAAGAAAACATAAAAAGCTATCTCACAGCATTTTTCTGTGCATTTTTTCCCTGCAAGGCCTGGGGGTTTAGGATTCCAGGAGCAGCTGTGGGCCCAGTGGCTCCATCCCAGCCTTGAGTGAACAAAGCTGAGGCAGAGTTGCTATGACCTGAGTTCAAGTGCCATGCTGAGCATAAAATAAAATAAAATGAAAAATAAAATATAAATTAGCTCCCTGGCTTGAAATTCGCGCTATTTATTCTGCCTGGTTTTGGATTTGAACTCAGAGTCTGGGTACATCTGCAGCACTGTGGATGAAGGGGAATCTTACCATATTGAAGATAAGAAAGTCAGGCCTGTTCATTAGGCCCGAATTCAAGCCCCTGCCCTGGAAAACATACTATTTATATACATTGTAAAGATAGGATTTATACTTACCTATAGATGTTCAGTCCATACATGTTTGGTGTGGTTGTTCCTTGTAATTTTTATTCTTTTATTTACCATTAATTTTATTTACTATGATGACACCCACTCCGTTTATTACATTGATGATATACTATCACATAACATCTAGATTTGTAGGCATGTTCTCCATCCTGCCTAACACCCAGGACTCTCAGAAAAGGAAAATAATTTTCACACTCACTTTCTTATTTCATGATCCACTTGTTGGTAGTCCTGGGATCTGTCTCAGGGCCTATCAGGACCAATTGGTGAATAGGTCAAGGTGAACAAACCAGCCTGTGAGCAAGTAAGGAGCTAGGCCATTCCCAGGATCTGACATTGATGCTCAGGATGCCCCATGATAGTCATAAATTCATTATATAAACATAGGATCTATATTTACATACATGTGTGGACAGCATCTTGCATTCGGTGCACTTCTTATTTTGTGACTAATTCATGGAGGTATTGTGAATTTTACTGCGTATGGTGACAGGTATAACTGTGCTGACATGGATAACAACCTGTTACTATGGTTATAGGGTTGCCTATGAATTCTCCATCCTTGTTGAGACCCCGGATTTTCACAGGAGAGGAAAACATGTGCAACGATTGCCTTCTGACATAAGGATGCATCTTTTGTCAGTGCTGGGATTTTAACACAAGTCTGGGTAGCTCTGTGGCACAGTGGGGGAAGGGGAATCTCACCATCCTTAAAGACTAGAATGTCAGTCCCAGGCCAGGGCCTAATTTGAAGCCCCAGCACTGGACAAAATAATAAGCCCATCTTTTCTAAACATAAGATCTCTCTTTACCTACAGGTGTCGTATGCATCTTGCATTCAGTGTAGTTTTTTTTTATTTATTTATTTATGGATATATTGTGTATATTATTGAGTATGGTGACAGATATAACATGCTGACCTGGACAACCTATTTCTATGGCTATAGAGTTGCCTATATAGCATTCTCCATCCTCTCTGAGACCCAGGACTTTCACAGGAGAGGAAACCAGGTAGATCGATTGGATTCTCACATAAGGATGAAACTTTTGGCTGTGCTAGGATTTGAACTCAAGGCCTAGCAGACCCAATTGGTGAAAGAGTCATGGTGAGCACACCAGCCTGTGAGCCACTAAGGAGCTAGGCCAATCCCTGGACCTGAGATCGAGCCCTGGTGGGGGACAATATAGTCATAAATTCCTAATTAAACCAAGAATCTATATTTCCATACAGGAGTGGACAGCATCTTGCATTTGGTGTAGTCATTCTCTTTACTTTGTCTCTTAATAATTGATGTATTGTGTATTTTCTTGAGCATCAGACGACAGATAAAACTGTGGCCACCTGGATGACAACCTAGTCCCATAAGTATTGAGTTGCTTATACATTCTCCATTCTAGTTGAAACCCAGAACTTGCACAGCACAGGAAAACAGGTGCAATAACTCACTTCTCACATCAGGGTGAATTTTTGGCAGTGCTTGGATTCACACTAGGGGCCTAGGAGGCCCAACTGCCCAATAAGTCCACGTGAGCACACCAGATTGTGAACCACTAAGGAGCTGGGCTGTTCCCAGGAACTGAGATCGAGCCTTAGGGAGGCCACAAGAGTCCTCAATTCATCATTGAAACATGGGATGTATATTCACATCTGTGTTTAGACTGCATCATGCATTTAGAGTAGTTATTCGATATTTTTTATGCTATTCATGGATATATTGTGTATTTTCTTGAGTATATGATGACAGTTATAACTCGGCTGATGTGGATGACACCCTATTCCCATGGCCACAGGGTGGCCCATGCATTCTCCATCTTAGCTGAGACCCAGGACTTAAACAGGAAAGGAAAACAGGTGCAACGATTGGCTTCTGACATCAGTATGAATCTTTTGGCAGGCTGGGATCTGAACTCGGTGCCTAGCAAGCCCAGTTGGCAAATGGGTCCATATGAGCACAGCACCCTGTGAACCTCCAAGGAGCTAGGCCATTCCTAGGACCTGAGAACGAGTCCCCGGGGAGGGGGAAGGAGGAGCACAATAGTCATCCATTCATAAACTGAAGGTAGTATGCAAATAAGTACATATTTGTATAGAGTAGGAGAGAAGGCAACCTGTGATGGAATCCAATCTACCGTGTGACTACCAATTTTTGGATCTTTCCTGATGCCTCCATTTCATGACTGTGATGATTATTGTCATGCTTCATCAACTCTTCATTACATATAACTGATACCCCATGAGTCTTACCTATCATTTCCTACTCCCATCATGCACAAACTACTCATTCAAGGATGATATCAATTGCACCCATGACACTTCTTAAGTCCAGAAACAAGAATCTCAGCATCTCCTGCAATTCCCTCCTCCTAGGGGGGCTGAATTCAAGCCTCAGTCCTGGAAAATGTACTCATTATATACATTTTAAAGAAAGGATTTCTCCTTCCATACAGATGTTCAGTCCATAACGTGTTTTATTTCTTGTTTTATTCATTTATTTACCATTTATTTTATTTTCTGATAACACCTATACCATTTATTATATTGTTTAAATCCTATCACATAGCATCTAGATTTGTAGATGTGTTCTCCATCATGCCTGGTATTGCTAGGATCTGAACACAGGGCCTAGCAGGCCGAATTCATGAATGGGTGAGTCTGAGCCTGGCATCCTCTGGCCAATGTAGTTGTCAGGTGGTTAATAGGAGCTGAGTATGAGCCCCCGGTTTGGCCAAAACAGCAATAAATAGATAGGCAGACGATGGTATTGAAAAAATAAACATTGATAAAGAGTGCCAGAGCCTTCTATGACTGAATGACACCTACTACGTTCCTACCAACTATTAGGTATTAAAGGAATTATTATTAAAGGAATATTATTCTTTTCATGTTCAATAAACTATTAATATCAATCAGCATCCTAGGATTATTGCATCCAATTTTAGACTCAACTGTTGCATGAATTACTCTTTCAATTGGTATTCGTATGCATAGGAACAAGTCTCTTGCTATCTCCTGCCATTGGTAGGGGTCAGGACCGGGTTTGAACTGGGAGCCTATGTTGACAGGTTGGCCTATGGTTTCCCTGATAGCCCGCCAGTTTTCGGCAATGGCAGGTCAGCTCCACTTCGCAACCATGTAATTAAGACCCAGGATAGTCACCTTGCAAAGAAAAAAAATCGTAAAACCCTCCAGCCCTCTGCAGCTCACCACTTTTTGTGCTTTCCAGCTATTTTTTCTTCCTGCAAGCCCTCTGGGGCTAGGATCCCCCGATCTAATATGGGTCCAGATGCTGCACCCCAGCCTAGGGTGATCAAAGCTAAGGCAGAGTTGTCACAACCTGAGTTCAAGCCCCATGGTTGGCCAAAAAAAAAAAAGAACAAATAAAAATTAATTAATTACTTAATTAAATTAAAAAAATAAAACTCACTTGTTTGGAATTTCTGCCAGTTTTCTTTCCTAGCCTGGGACTTGAACTCAGGGTCTTGGTAAATCTGTAGCAATGTGTGGGAAGGTGCAGCTTGAATTCCAACCCTGTGCCAAGCCAAATATTAAAAAATAAGTCACTGACCTGGGCAGGGGGAGTAGTTGTGGAGATGGGAGAGAAGGTATGGTAGGGGGGAAACAAAGGAGGAGGCAACAATGCTCAATAGGAAATGTACTCATTACCTTGCTCATGTAACTGTAACCCCTCTGTACAACATTTTAACAATAAAAATGTACAATAAAAAGAAACAATGTAGTTCTCAGAGAAGCACTTTAGGGGTAAAGGAAGGATCTCTGAATAGCTGTACAAAATTCTCTACTACATTTTTGTTTAATGTTCAGTATGAAACTGAATAAACATAACTGCTTTGATTAAAAAAATTAAGTCTCAGTCTTGGAACTGGGGCCAGTATTTCTGCCATTGCTGGGATTTGATCTCACTGTCCAGTTAACTTTTGCACCATGGGTGAAGGTGAATCTCACTGTCCTTCAGGAAAAGAAATTAAGGCTAGAGTTCCCAGTGCCCGAATGAAGGCCCTGCAGTGGAAAAACTATTTCTATACATGTGTAATATATGATATATACTTACATATGTATGTTTATTACATATTATGATTACTATTGATTTTGTATTTTATATTTATTTGATTCATTTATTGTTTATTGTATTTAGTATTATCATATATGCATATAGATCCATACATATAACTACATATTTTATAGAATGAGACAGATGTCTACATATAATTAAATTATGTATGCATCATGTGTTACTACCAATTATTATGTATTTACTTATGTCCCCATGCAATTTTTGTTCTGTTAGTCCTTAATAAAATATTAACCTTAATGCAGTCCTATAGTTATTATATTTAATTTTATCCTACAATTATTCACTACTAATTCAATTTGTTTATCATTTACTGTAGTGATAATTTTTCCACCTAGTTCATTTATTACATTTATGACATCCTCTTACATAGCATATAGATTTGCATATGAATTATACATCCTACCTGACACTGAGCACTTTCAAAGAAAAAGAAAACATGTGTCACGCTCAGCTTCTCACTCCATGATTACATTTTGGGCAGTTCTGGGATCTAAACTCAGGGCCTACAAGGTTCAATTCACGAATGGGTGACTGTCAGCACAGCAGCCTCTAGCCAATTCATCTGCCAGGCAGTTCCCAGGCCCTGAGATCAAGCCTCATATGTTGACTCCATATTGCGTTTAGTGTATTCATTTTATTTTTTGTATTATTTATTTATCTACCATTTATTTTATTGACTGCATTTACGCATGGAATATTTATTACATTTATTACATAAGGCATAGATTTGCCTGTGTATGAAACTTCACACCTGACACCCAGGCTTTCACACAAAAGGAAATCATGTGTCCCTATGGGCTTCTTAATCCACGATTCCATTTTTGTGAGGGCTGGCATCTGAACTTACAGCCTACAAGGTCCAACTCATAAGTCGGTGAGTGTCAGCACGTCAGCCTGGAGCGTATGGAACTGACAAGCAGATCCCAGCATCTGAGATCGAGCCCCAGGGGTTCACAAAATAAGAACAGATTGACATGCAAATGGTAGTACACAAATAAATATAGATCTTTATAGTGCCAGAGATGTTTATACATTATTCAGTTATATATGCTAAATTTCTACCAATTCGTGAGTATTCATTATGACTCCATGTAATTAATATTATTGTTTTCATCCTTAATGAATTATTAATTAAATCAACCACTGTCTTGAAATTATTGTGTCCATGTAATTAATTGTATTCTTTTAATGTGTCAAAAATATTAATTAAAATCCATCGGCCACCTAAAATCACTCTAATTTTATAGTAGTATCATTCAGGAAGTACTAATTCAACCTTGACATTCAAAACCTTCCATTGGTATTCCTATGAATATGAACGAGACTCTTAGAATGTCTTGCCATTGGTAGGGCTCAGAACTGGGCTTTGAACTCAGGGCCTATGTTGCCATGTTGGCCTATGGCTTCCCTGGTAGCCCGCCAGCTTTCAGCAAGCCACCTTAAGAACATTTTTCAGCTGTGTCATTCAGATTCAGATCCAGGATGGTCACCTTGCAAAGAAAACAAATGTAAAACCCTCAGCCATCTGCAAGTTGAACGGTTTTATTCTGTATTGATTTATTTACTTTTTTCCTGTTAACCTTTGGGGCCTAGGAACCCAGGTTTGGTTGTGGATCCAGTGGCTACACCCCAGGCTAGAGCGATAGAAGCTGAGCCAGAGTTGCCACGACCTGGGTTCAAGCCTGTGGCAAAATAAAAATACATACATACATACATACATACATACATACATACACATTTACCCTACAAATATTTAAAAAATTATGAGGCTCCTTGGCTTGGAATTCATGCCATTTTTTTCTGGCAGGCCTGGGATTTGCACTCAGGATCTGGGTAAATCTACAGCACTATGGGAGAAGGGCAAGCTCACTGTGTTGGAAGACAAGAAAGTCAGGCCTGTTCCCAGGGCCTGAATTCAACCCTAGCACTCAAAAAAATAATATTTGTATACATTTTAAATACGTGACTTATATTTACTTACATTGTTTACTGAAGGGACTGGGAAGGTGACTCAGTGGTAGAGCACTTGCCTTGAATACCTGAGGCCCTCAGCACCACATAAACAAAAAGAAAAAAGCCGAAAGTGGCACTGTGGCTCAAGTGGTACAGTGCTAGCCTTGAGCTGAAGAGCTGAGGGACAGTGCCCAGGCCCAGAGTTCAGGCCCCACTACCAGACCCAAAAACAAATGTTTACTGCATATTGCAGTTAGTGTAGTTAATCATTTTATTTTGTTTTTAATTATTTGTTAAGTATTTTAGTGAGTATGATTACACATATAACATTTTTTACATCCTACCACATAGGACATAGATTTGCATATATATTGTACATCATACTTGAGACCCAGGACTTTCACCAGTAAGGAAAAGATGTGGGACAATTGGCTTCTTCCACCAGGATTAAGTTTTTGGCAATTCTGTGATTTGAACTCAGGGCCTAGAAGGCCCACTTCATAAATGGGTCAATGTTAGCATACCAGTATGATGCAAGTGAAGTTGTCGGGCAAATTTGAGGACCCAAGTTCACGTCCTAGAAGTGGCCAATATATAAACAGATGTGTAGACTGAAGTGTGTGTGTGAAATTACATATGTATATGCATCTATCAATAAATGTATACAGAGACAGACATTTATGTACTTTCTAGTGTATAACTCCATATAAAGTGTGATGTCTATATTGTATCTATCTATCTATCTATCTATCTATCTATCTATCTATCTATCTATCTATCTATCTATCTATCTATCTATCTATATTCTATTACTACCAATTATTTGGTATAAAATTATGCTTCCATTAATTAATCACAGTAGAAGACTTCATAAAGTATTAATTAAATTAATCAATGATCTATATTTATTGTGTACAATCTTATACTAGAATGACTTGCTAATTAGTGATTCAATCAGTACATGTCAACATTCTATTAATGTTCCTATAGATAGGAACGAGTTTCCTAGGATATTCAGCCATGTGTAGGTGGCAATCCCAGGATTGAACTAAGGGCCTCTGTGCCTGGATTGGGCTCAGGCTTCATTGAGGGCCCCCCAGCCTTCGGCTATGCAAGGTCATGTAAAATTTTCAAGCCTATTCACTGTCACCCAGGATGGTTAAAGTGCAAAGGAAACAAAAGTAATACTGTTGTGTAAAACTTCCTCGTTTATTCATCCTCCATTTTTGTTGGTTTGATTTTTTTTGCCAGTGATGGGAGTTGAACTCGGGTTCTAGCATCCCTGGGTCATTTGTGAGTATAAAAGCTGCACCCCAGCTTAGGGTAATCAAAGCTGAGGCATAGTTAGGACAACCTAATTTCAAGACCCATGCCTGCCCCCCCAAAAAATATTAACACATTGACTTGGAATTTGGACCATTTTATCTGCCATACCTTGGATTTGAACTCAGGGGCTAGGTAACTCTATTGTGATCTGGGTGTATATATATATATATGTATATATATATATATTTATATGTATATATATGTATGTATATATATGTATGTATATATATATATATGTGTGTGTGTGTATATATGTATGTATATATGTATATATATGTGTATATATGTAGATATTACATATCGTACCTAGGACACAAGATTTTCACAGAAAGGAAAACAGTTCAACATTGGCTTCTTACTCCACCTATTGACTTTGGCACTGCTGGGATTTGAACTCAGGGCCTGGAATGCCAAATTCATCAGGTGGTCAGTAAGCACAGCAGCCCCAAAAAAATTTACTGCCAGGCAGTTCCCAGGACCTGACTTCTAACCCAAGGAGTAGCCAATATATAAATAGATAGGTGTGTAAATTGCTGCAAATATATATTTGTGTGTGTATATATATATATATATATATATATATATATATATATATATGTGGAGAGATAGAGAGAGAGAGAGAGGGCTGGGGAGAGAGAGATTTATAGGTTTATTCGATTGTATATTTAAATATATAAAAATATTTATAGAATGCGAGATGTCTACATATTAAATTACATGTAACATATTACTAATAATTAATAGGTATTGAATTATGCCTCCACTTAATGATGTATCATGTTTTAAGGCACAATAAAGTGCTTCCTTGAGCAAACGGAGCTCAGAGACAATGTCTAGGTTCACAGTTCAAGACTCAGGACCTGCCGCAAAAAAAAGAGCCAGTAACTCCATGTATCTGTGTATATATGCAAGTATTGCTATTGGTGAACATCCAGAGTCACTATGAAGAAAGGAACCCAGCTAGGAAAACTGCTTTAAATAGAATGATTTCATAGCACAGCTTTCAATACAGTGCATGTTCCAGAACTCCCCTCAGTGTTTCCAGTGTAACCTGAGGGTTTCTGCACACCTCAGGCTACTGGAGGAAATCTGTTCATTGTTGGAACAGGCAAACAAATTAGTGAGGATGAGTGTGGGTGGGCTCTAATGGCCAGGAGAAACAGGCTTCCTTTTATCCCAAACTATCTCTCTCCCCAGTGCTCTGTTTTAACAGGAAGTCTTCATTTGTGCCACCTCCTGTGACAAGCCAAGTTCCCTGTACTCATCCTGTCTGTTACACTATGTTCCAATGTTGAGACAAACTGCTACAATTAATTAAAGAGTCCTTCTGGCAGACATCTAGGGCCATGAATCTAATTAAATGATTCATAATTGGCAGTGTTGCCTCCCTAGGTTTCCGGAAGCTTGCTAAATCTAAGCACTTGTGCAAAATCACAATGCTTCCTGTCATCTAGGGCTGGTGAAGCTCATCAGGATTCGAAACTTTTGACCTCTCCTAGTTGGGTCCTCGGTGGGTGGCTAGGTTTTGGGTTGAACACAGGGCGAAGGTGCTGGCCATGAGTTCAGAGCAGAAGCTCAGTGCTTTCCCATTTGGTGTCACAGCTTCACTTCTGGGGTGTGTGTGTGTGTGTGTGTGTGTGTGTGTGTGTGTGTGTGTGTGTGTGTGTGTGTTTGTGTGTGTATGTGTGTTGTGTGTGTAAATACACCAGTCCTGAAGGACTCAGGACCTGACCACTGTACCTGATTTTCTCCTGTACAAGACAGCACTCTACAACTTGAGCCACAGAGCACTTCAGATTTTTTTTTTCTAGTGATGGAGTACACACGGTTTCATGCATGCAAAGCACTCTACCGCTAAGACATATTCCCAGCACTCCACTTCAGGTTTCTTTTTTCTTATAAGTTGGAGGAGTTGAAGTCTGGGCCTAGGTGCTGTCTCTGAGCTTATCAGCTCAAGTCTAGAGCTCTACCACTTGTGCTAAAGAGCCCCTTCAGATTTCTGGTGGTTCATTGGAGATAACCATCTCAAGGAATTTCCTGCTCAGGCTGGCTTTGGACTGTGATCCTCAGCGCTCAGCCTCCTGAGTAGCTAGGATGACAGGCACGAGTCACCGGTACCCAGCTTCCACTTCAAGTTTCTAAGTGGTGAATAGAAGATAATAGTCTCATGGGACCTTTTATGTCTGGGATAGTTTGGAACCCAGATCATCAGATTTCAGCTTCCTGAGTAGGCAGGATGACAGACATCAGCTAAAGACACCTAAGCTCTGACACTTTACTGCAAGGGATCGTTGGCTCCACATGGTAGAGTGTTAGCCATGAGCCTAAGATGAAAATCAGCGCCTAGACTCTGAGTTCAAGGTACATGATGGAGAAAACTAAACCAAAATAATTGCCTGCTGGAGACAACTCACTAGATTTCAGTACATACATCATTTTGGCCCTGACATGGGGGTGTATCTGAGCCTCAACTTTCCCATCTGCACAATCATCTTCAGGTGGAGCTCTTACAAGGACCAGATGAAAGAATGTACCCCATGAAGGACTAGGCACACAACAACTCACGAAGAACTCATCACATAGCTGTATCCCACATGCTGTCATTAGAATTAGGATGCTTTCATCAGTATCACCATTCTTTCAGGAACAAACCACAAACCTCACAAAGTTCACATCTAATGATTTAGAGGGGTGGGTATTTTTTGGTGGGGGGAGTCAGCCACGTGGATTGCACTCAGAGGTTGGGGGTACTATCCTAAGATCTTGAGCTCAAGCCTAGAGCTCTGCCACTTTGAGCCACAGGTCAGAGTTTCCCAGACTTCATGCCAGGGCTGAGTTCTAAACCCACCAGTGTCAGATCTCCGCTCCCGAGTACCTTGGATGACAGGAGTGAGTGAGCCAGCAGCATCGGTTTCAGTGGAGCTGGGTTGCAGTGGTTTACCTCTGGCTAAGTTGGGTTACATGTCACACGTCAACACCAGACTCCCAGCTTGTTCTGTGATGAGTTATTTGCAGCCTATCCTTATATTATTGCAGTCAGAACATTCTATCTTTTTTTTTTTGTGCCACTACTAGAGTCTTAAGTAAGGGTCTAGACACAGTCCCTATGTTTTTATGCTCAAAGCTAGTCCTCGACTACTTAAGCGAGACAGCACAACTTTCGGATTTTTCTGTGCATGTGGCAGTGAGGAATCAAACCCAGGGCTTTGTATGTCCTAAGAGAGCACGCTACCACTGATCCTCAGGAGTGACAAGTGTACAAACAGATAAATGTGTAGATTGGTATATAGATAGGTAGGTAGGTAGGTAGATAGATAGATAGATATAGAGTTATATGCTTAAAACAAGAAAGAGATGTCTGTATATTATGAAATTGCATATACAATATTACTACTGATTATTGGTAATTAAATTATTCCTTACTTTTTTCAGTATCATGATTGAATACATCATAAAGTATTAATTGAAAATTAATACAGTATAATTGTTTTATATAGTTTTATAATATAATCATACACTAGTAATTTATTTGTTACTTTTATAACATTTCATTTGTATGGATGTATATAGGAATGCGCCTTTGAAACTCCCACCATTCATTAGTGGCAGTATCAGGATTCGACCTCCAGGCCTAAGAGGCCTCTTTTGGCTATGGCTTCCCTAATAGCCCGCCAGACATCAGCAATGCAAGGTCATGTACACTTTCATTTAGACCCAGGATGGCCACAACGCAAAGGGGAAAAAAAAGTAAAACCACCTTCTTGAATTTCTCAGGGTTTTTTTTTTTTTTATTGTAAGAATAACATACAGACGAGTTACAATTACATGGGCAAGATAACTAGTACATTTCTTATCAAACATTGTTGCCTCCTCTTTGTTTCCCCTTCCCATCTCAGTTTTATCCTTCTCTTTTGATTTTTTTTGCCAGCCCCAAGATTTGAACTCTGGCCCTAGAATCCCAGGGTTGGTTGTGGCAGAGATGCCAAGACCTGAGTTCAAACCCCATGCTTTGGCCAAAAAAATAGATAATAAGGCCCTGGCTTGGAATTTGCACCATTTTTCTGGCAGGCATTTGATTTGAACTCATGGTCTGGGTAACTCTGTGACACTGTGGGTGAAGGGGAAGATCACCATCCTTGAAAACAAGAAATTCAGACCAATTTCCAGAGGCCGAATTGAAGCCCCAGCACTGGAAAAACTAATACTTATATGTGAGATTTATATTGTATGGGTTTACAACATATGACGTTTATTACACTTATTAATTTAGTATTATTGCACATATAATGTTTCATTACCTCATATCACCTATGATATATTTGCATATGGATTATACATCACACTGAGACCAAGGACTGTCACAGAGAAGAAAAAAATGTGTCAAAATTAGCTTCTTACCCCACGAATAAATTTCTGGCCATGCTGGGATTTCAACTCACAATGACCAATCCATAAATGGGGGCACAGTCTTAGCAACCAGCGTGTGGCAAACTGAGCTCCCAGGAAGTTCTGAGGACCTGTGATCAAGCCACAGTAGTGCCCAATATATAGATAGGTAGAAAGATAGATAGATAGATAGATACATACATACATACATACATACATGTGAGTGTGTGTATATATATGCATATATATACATATATATACAGAGAGGGAATGTGAAGATATTATATATATAACCAATTATTACTGATTATATTATGCCTCCATTTAATGAAGTATTATGGTTGAATACTTTCAAAATCTGTAATTAAAACTTAGTCAATATCCTTCCATTAGGTGCTAGAATGGAAGATATAAATCCAGTAATTTGTGTGTGGCATTCTACAATAGAATCAAGAATTAACTGCAAATTATTACTTTTATAACATTCCATTAGCATTCACATGAATAGGAATGAGTTTGTCAGATTCTCCCTCCATTTGTGGGGGACAGTCCTAGCATTCGAAGTCCAGGCCTGGGTAGTTTACTTCGAATGCAAACCATTGGAATGGCACTGTGAAGACTTCAGATTGTCACGATTAAAAAAAGAACAGGAAGAAAAGAAAGCCAGGTGTCAGTGGCTTCTGCCTAGAATCCTAGCTCCTCAGGAGGCTGAGATGTAGAGAATGTCAGTTTGAATTCAGCTAGGGCAGGAAAGTTCCTGACACTCTTATTTCTACGAGACCACAGGAAAAAAATTCACACATGGGTTGGGCTGTGGCTCAAGGGCAGAGCACGACCCTTGAGCAAAAGGAGCTCAGGGACAGCGCCTAGGCTCATAGTTCAATCCTGGACCTGCCAAAAAAAAGGAGGAAGTAATTCTGTGTCTATGTGTATAAATGTATGGTGTATGGATGATGGGCATTCAGCAGGTTGTCCATGCCCAGCCCCCAAACCTGGGCAAACTGGGACAAGCACTGAGACAATACTAAATCTGAGCCAGCAGCTTGAACACAGCATCTTTCTCTGCCATTTAAGTACTGAAGCCCCAAAGGCTTTGCCTGGGCTGGAGTGTGCAACAGGTGCATTATGTTGTGGGTGAGGTGTCCCATCAGGACACCTAGAAGCCAGCCACTGTCTCCAGGGAGACCACACTTCCTAGGCTGTAGGAGTTGTCCAAGGTTCTTGCTCCATATTCTAGAACCCTCTGTAGGATGTGGGGCCTGGTGCCTACTACTCATTCATCATTCCTGATTTGCAAGTCTCAGGCTGGTCACAAATCCTGGGAAAGATAAGAAATAGCCAGTGATTTCTACGCTGAAACGGGTTAGCCAATAAATCTCACCCTCATAGCTCCTGTTAGAAGTGAGCCGTGGGCTGCAAATGTGGCTTAGTGGTAGAGTACTTACCTGGATTGCACGAAGTCCTGGGTTCAATTCCTCAGTACCACATAAAAAGAAAAAGCCAAAAGTGGCACTGTGACTTAAGTGATAGAGTGCTAGCCTTAGCAAAAAAAGCTCAGGAACATGCTCAGACCTTGAGTTTAAGCCCCAAGACTGGCAAAAAAAGGGAACCTGGTGAGACATATTATTCTGGGACTCAGAGGAGGGCCAAGGTTTGAAGTACGAGGTAGAGGTCAGGTGCTGGTGGCTCACCGCTGTAATCTTAGCTACTCAAGAGGCTGAGATCTGAGGATCAAAATTACAAGCAGGAAAGACTATAATGAGACACTTTTCTCCAATTAAAAACCCAAAAATCCAGAAGTATAGCTGTGGTTCAAGTACTGGAGTGCTAGCCTTGAACACAAAAGCTCAGGGATACTGTCAAGGTGATGAATTCAAATCCCCAGACTGGCACAAACACACCAAGATAGAGCTTTTGCCAGTTGGCCTGCACAAGTTCCATCTCTAGCAACTCAATATTAAAAAAAAAAGTGGGAGGAGGGAAGGAAAGAGTTGCTCCAGGAGGTGATATAACCAGTGCCAAAATTCCACAGGAGTTCTAAGATGTGGAACAAGACAGAGAGCCTCAGGCAGAAGGTACAGCATGGGCAAAGGTCCTGAGGTATGGTCTAGAGTCGGTGGTGTGGGTAGAATGAAGGTTCTGTGGCTTCAGACAAGTCTTGCAGGACATTCAAGGCTGGGTCAAGGTTGTACTTGAGTCACAGGTAGGGCAGAGTGTGGGGACCTAGAATGAGGCCCATGGGGCAGATTAGCATGGCTTTTCACCATGGACCCCAGCCATTTCCAGTGGCTGGAAGCCTATTTTTCACAACTCCTGACCCTCAGAGGCCTCCTTTGCATGGAGGAGTCAGGGCAAACGCAGGGAAGAACTCTTTCTTAAGAAAAGTTTCTAGCCACCAGTAGCTCAACCTGTGTAAATCCTAGCTATTCAGGAGACTGAGATCAGATATTGTGGGTCAAATCCAGCTCAGGGGAAGAAAGTTAGTGAGACTCTTTTCTTGCCAATGAATTACCAAAAGACAGAAATGGAAATGTGGCCCAAGTGGTAAAGTGCCAGACTTGAGAAAATGTTAAGAAACTAAGGCTCAAACTTTGAGTTCAAGCCCCAGTACTGGCACAGAAAAAAATAAAGAAAAGCTTTAAGAAGCTCCTAGCCCACTGTGTTGAAAGGCCAGATAAGCTAAGCACATGTGGCTCATGCATGTCCTCCTAGATCCTCAGGAAGCTGAGATTAGAGGATCGTGGTTCAAAGCCAGCCCTGGCAAGAAAGTCCAAGAGACACTGATCTCCAAGGAACCACCAGAAAACTGGAAGAGGTGCTGTGGCTCAAGTGGTAAGCTGAAGAGCTGAGCTACAGTGCCCAGGCCCACAGTTTAGCCCCATGACCAACACCTGCTTGGAGCTCAATTTGTGACTCTAGGCAGAGTACTTTCCAATGGGTCCCTGAGGGTCGGGTCTCCCAATGTCTAGGTGTCTTCAGAGCAGTCTCTTTGGTGGCCTTTGTGTATGGAAAGGGCCACAGTATCAGAGAAGGGTCCCGCCTTGGGACATGGAGTTCATCAGCCGGGTCATGAGAATGGCATCTGTCATGGGTGCAGTGTGCATCTGAGCAGTAAGCCGAAGTCTCAGACCACAGTTCTGGGTCAGGAGGGCCAGGAGCTGCAAGACGGCACAGCAGGTAATGCCCACTCATGCGGGAATCACAAGTTTGCGACTCTGTCAGGCACACCTTGGCCAGGTGTTAAGTTGGCCTCATGAAAGACTTGTAGGCTCAGGAATCCACAGCTGGCTGGCTGATGCTTGTAGCAGTCGCTATCCCAGGAGTCCCAGGGCTCGGAGCCCTGCTTTCCTCTCCACTGCTTGGGGACAGATGAAGGTCTGCAATTTTGGACTGACTACAAAGGAGCATCCATAGTGTCCTTCCCTTGGTCCTGTGGCCGCGTGCACGGATGGAGGGGCAGATTCCATGGAACTTACTGCCATGGCCCAGACCCACTCAGCCCAAGAAGGACTTAGGAAGAAACCACTTGATCTACTTTTAGAATTTACTATGACTATGCCTCAGGACTGCCCCCAGTTCTAGCTCAGCTCATCATTAACACCTTCCTCTGTGTGTGTGAGAGAGAGAGAGAGAGAAAGAGAGAGAGAGCATGTGCGTGTGTGCATGCACACCCATGCATCATGATGCTAAGGCTTGAACTCAGGGCCTGGGCTCTGTCCCTCAGTGTTTTCGTTCAAGGCTACCACACGACCACTTGAGCCACAGCTTTTCTTCCAGCTTTTGGGTGGTTATTTGCAGAAGAGAATCTTACACACTTTTCTAGCTGGACTGGCTCTGGATGGTAATCCTCACATCTCAGCCTCCTGAGAACCTAGGAATATGACAGCATCAGCTATTAGCATCTGGCCACACTTTCCTTCATGTCTAAAACAAAGTACCTCTCTCCCAGCCGAGTACCCATCTGTAGCTACCCCTCCTAACTAAGGCTTCAGAGGAAACATTCCCTCCCCTGAGGACAAAGAAATAGGATCAAGTTTGAGCTTTATGTTCTCCACACAGTCAGGGGCTGCTGGGAGCTGATGTGGAGGTCAGAGGATATAGGGCAGGCAAGTAGACACTGTTAGAACAGAAGAGAGTATGAGAAGACATTCTTGTAGCTGGATGCCAGTGGCTCATGTCTATAATCCTAGCTACTCAAGAGTGACACCTGAGGATCAATCAAGATTCAAAGCTAGCCTGGGCAGACTCTTCTCTCCAATGAATCACCAAAAAGCTAGGAAGCAGAGCTACCCTCGTTCAAGTGGTACAGCACCAACCTTGTGCAAACAAGCTAAAGGATACCAACTAGGCTCTGAATTCAAGCCCTGGTAAACACACACAAACACACACACACACACACACACACACACACACACACACACACAAACACACATGTGCACGTACACATACACACGGTAACATCCTTAGCAGTTGCCAATGGCTCATACCAGCAACCCCAGATACTCAGAGGCTGAGCTCTTAAGATGGCAGCTTGAAGCCAGCCCAGGCAGGATAGTCCACGAGACTCTTCTCTCCACTAAACTACTAAAAAAGGTGCAAGGTGAGCAGTGGCTCAAATGGTAGAGTGTTAGCTCAGGGACAGTGCCTAGGCCCTGAGTTCCAGCTCTGAGATGTTTTTTCTTAATAGACACCCTTTGCCATCCCCATCCCCACAGGCCATACATACAGATTTTCGTTATCCTAGATCTTACTTCTGCTCCTGCCACTTCCACAGCACTGCCACAAGAGGCTGCTGTGTGGCCAGCACTGGATTAAGAAGTGAACATACACAAGGGGGGTCATAGCCAGGTCAAGGCTAATGCCCCAGAACATTGAGTTATTGGCCATACCAGTCTCTTATCCCCCAGTTCCCTGGCCCTGGAATCTAAAGTCTGTGCCTCTATATTCTGGGCATCCGGAATTGTCTAGAAGGACCTGGAGAGGCCTAGCTGGGGCCGGGAGATAGACTTTCCTGTGGTAAGTTACATTGATATTTCATAGACACCGACAGATACTTCCAAGCAACCTTGGCCTCACTTCCCATGTAGCCCCGGAAGATCCTTGTTTGGGGGGCCTTCAGTCAGCTATCATGCTTGAGTTGGCCAGAGCCACTGGCAACCACCCTTCCCCCACTCCACTACCATCCTCCAGGAAGGGACATGCAGCCAGAGGCTCAGCTGAGGAAAAAGACAGGACATCACATGACTGAGCCCCCGCCCCCCCCTCACCCTGTGTCAGGGGAGAGCCTATGCCAGCCTGCCCTGTTAACCCAGAATCCCCTGGAGGTGGCCAAAGACATGCACGACCCCAAAGAAAAGCTGGAATATGCAGGTCTCTGGCAATTTAAGACTCATTGTAGACCCTGATAGGAAGCTAAAGGCAAGGTTGCTTTGCAGGAGGGGCACCATCTGAGGTCATAAAGAGGCAAACAGGCACCAATGGAGGGGAAGAGAAAGATGAGGGAAAAATACACACACACACACACACACACACACACACACACACACACCACAAACGGGTAGCCCAAGGCCTCAGCAGTCCCTGAGCACCTGAACATCCCAACCCTTGAGAAGATGGCACTACCATCCACAGACCAACTGTTCACAAAACTCAGAGCCTCTCACATGTCTGGAATGGCTCATGACACAGCATGCCATTTCCTACTGTACACACCACTATGTAGAAAACTCAGCTACCTTATTTTTGGTTGTTGGTCATGGGGTTTGAACTTTGGGCTTGTGCGCAGTTCCTCAGCACTTCAGTTGAGCTCTACCACTGGAGCCACAGCGCCACTTCCAGTTTTCTGGTGGTTCACTGGAAATAAAGTTTCACAGATTTTCCTGCCCAAGCTGGCTTTGAAACTCGATCCTCAGATCTCAGCCACCTGGGTAACTAGTATGACAGTTTTGAGCCACTGGCAACACCTGACTTCAGCCACCTTCTCACACCCAGGGGAAACACACTTTGTCAGGCCACAAACCACATGCAGCCGTTCCCTTCATACTTTGACACCAGTATACAAAACCATTATTCCATGGATGGGGAGAATATAATTGACACTACCCTTCCACCCCTATTCCCATTCACCCACTCCCTGCCTAAGAAAGGCCACGACCTCTGGAGTTCTTGGTAAGGCAAAGCCCACCATGCTGTAACTTCACCCTTGAGCAAAACTGGGGAGTTCTTAGAAATGTCTGCACCTGAGTCCAGCACCTGGTCTCCCAACCACAGCAACCCCACTCCTTCACCACCTCTTGCAGGCAAGGGGTGTCTTTCTTTCTTGTTTTTTTTTTTTTTTTTGGTTGAGGGGCTTAAACTCAGGGCTTAGGTACTGTCCCTGATGATTTTTGCTCAAGACCAGTGCTCTACCATATGAGCCATGGTGCCACTTCTGGTTGGAGTTTGGAGATGAGACTCTCCTGGGACTTTCCTTCCTGTGCTGGGGAAACAAGATACTCCCGAGTAGCCAGGATGACAGGCATGAGCCATCTGAGTATGGTTTATGGTATCTCAGTCTTTATAATTTTCAACTAGTCCTCCTCTAGACACTCCCACCTAGTCACTCCTCTAGATCCCTTAGGGACAACAAAGGGAGGCTCGGAATCTGGGTAGGGCCATAGGCATTAAAGTGCCCTTTCCACATCACTACCCCTCTCTAACCTCCCATCTCCCTCCTCTGGAAGGCCTGGTCCTCTGGGGCAAATCAGACCCACTAGGACTTCTGGGGCCTGCCCTGTATCCCCCTGCCCCACCCAACCGGTATCTGAGGATTTCTGGGGCCAGCTGCTCCATGTCCTGGTGGATGGAAGATATTGGGAGGGTTGCTGATAACTGGGTCCAGGGGATGCCAGGGCAGAAGTAGTGTCCAGCTCCACTCTGTCAAAGAAGGAGACACATAAAAATGGATGGATCTACTAAGAGCTACAGGGCATAGCTATCCACCTGTCACCAAGGACCCTTGGAGTGCTGTTTGATGTTGACAGTCCTGGGGCTTGACCTCGGGGCTTAGGTGTTGTACCCAAGCTTCTTTTGCTCGAGGCCAGTACTCTTCCACCTGAGCCACGGGGCCACTTCCAGCTTTTTCTGTGTATGTGAGACATAGGAATTGAACCCAGGGTTTCCGGTGTGCTAGGCGAGCCCACTACTGCTAAGACACAATCCTAACCCTGGATAGCTGTTCTTTTATAACCCCTTGGGCATGTCTCAGGACAGCCTTGCACATCTGTACCGAGTTTCTCAGCAGCAGCTCTGGCTGGAAGTGAACATGCTCCTCTATGCTGTCCTTTATGTACAGCATCTTTGCTCTGTGTGCTTCCTGTCAGATACTCCTTGTTAAGCAAGACCCCTTTTCCAGTGTTGCTTCTAAGGACCCTGCTCCAATCACCCTGGCAAAGTGGGGTCTTCTCTGCTCTGCAGGCTGTTGGCCTTGTCACGCTCTCCCTTCCTGCTGGTGTGGGTTGAAAGCACATGAAGGGGAAGGCCTGGCTTCCAACACCCAATTTCTAAAGGCTCTGATACACTACCCAGGGACCGGTG
This sequence comes from Dipodomys spectabilis, assembly GCF_019054845.1. Lineage (NCBI taxonomy): Eukaryota > Metazoa > Chordata > Mammalia > Rodentia > Heteromyidae > Dipodomys > Dipodomys spectabilis. Next base: position 817,664 of record NW_024870689.1, read on the forward strand.
CTGCATCACATTCCGTGAGAGGGCACTTGAAGCCCAGGCAGTCTGGGGGCAACAAAATGGGTCCATTCGTTGTGTGGGCTTGAACTGAGGTTCTGGGAGCTGCAACTCTGAGTTTTTGTCTCAAGGCTGGTGCTTTACCACTTGAGCCACAGCTCCACTTCTGACTTTTTGTTGGTTCCATGGAGAGAAGAGTCTCACCAGCTTTCCAGCTTATGACTGGCTTCAATCTTTGATCCTCAGATGTCTGCCTCCCAAGCAGCCAGGATGTCAGGTGTGAGCCTGAGCCAGAGGTGATGGGCACCAGAGCCTTTCTTTTGAGCTTCTGTTTATCTCATGTCAATTAGCAAGCCCTAGTTAAAATACTCAGTTACAGGGGATCAAGTTCCTCTCCTAGGTCAGTTAATCCAAGGAGATGAAATGTCTTTAGAAAAGGCTAGTCTGAGTTGGCTTGAGTGAGTGTGTTTGTGTGTTTGTGTGTGTGTGTGTGTGTGTGTGTGTGTGTGTGTGTGTGTTTGTGAAAGTTTCAGAGATACCTACCCTATCTCTCCGGAGCCTCATCCTCCCAGTGGTGAGTACATCCAGGATCCCCACCCCAAGGAAGGTGGGTAGGGGAGGGTACATAAGGTCACATTGAGTAGAATGATTTGAATTCTATCCTGCAACTGAAGCCTGTAAAGATAATGAAGAGAAGGAGAAGTTTAGAGGAACATCAAGAGAAGCCCATTACCCTTGGATACAAGTACCAGAGAGAAGACTGAATCCATCCTTTCTGGTAGTAATGTAACAGATGCCCACTAATCATGTATTTCATTATTATTTGAGTCCCAGAGCTTGGATTCAGGGCCTGAGTGTCATCCCTGATCTTCTTTTACTCAACGCTGAGGCTCTACCACTTGAGCCACAGCACCACATCTGGCTTCTTTGTGTGTTTGGGGGGGTGGTTGTTGGTTTATGGGAGATAAGAATCTCACAGACTCTCCTGCCAGGGCTGGCTTTGAGTAACGTCCATCAGACCTCAGACTCCCCAATAGCCAGGATGATGTGCGGGAACCACAGGCACCTGACCACCACCATCCACTTATAATCTCCTAGGGCCAGTGCTGGACCACCTACACTGCTCCCCCTTGTTGTGACGTGGGTGGGTTTGATACTTCACCAGCCTACATATCTTTGAGCATTGTTCCAGGTCAGTCTGATGGCGGCTTCCTCGTCATACACAGCAATGACTTGGCTCTGTCACAAGAACAAATGTCCCCCAGGAGGTGTCAGTTCTGGGATCTTTCCTCTTCACACCGCCCCCATGCCCTGAAACGACACCCCAGCAAAGTGATATAGACATAGAGTGAATACATTTTCTTATAACCAGGGTCTGGCCAGAAAGGTAGCAGTGGGGAATCCCGATCCAGACCAGCCTGAGCATATATTGAGACTCTATCTTGGAAATGCCCAAGACAGAATGTCTTGACTCGCATCTTAGAAGACCTGACTGGCAAGTCTAAAGCCTTTAATTCAAACCCTAAATACCAAAAAAATCAGAGGCCCCAGTGCCAGAGGCTCATGCCAATAATCCTAGCTACTCAGGAGGCTGAGATCTGAAGGTGACAGGTCAACATTTAAAATTGGGTTGGACTCGCCAATCAGACATCATGATAAGACCCAAAGTCTGAACCATGAGAGTGTAGTCCATATTAACAGGGCTCTCATCCTTACTAAGTGCTGGCCATGCTCTTTGTCCCCCTGGGGAGCCACCCCCTGTGGGCCCCACCCCCAGGTCCTCCCAAGCTCCTTCTGCCACCAACCAGGCCCAAGGAAGTACACAGCTCCAGGGCACACAGATAACTTGGTCTTATAATTTAACAGTTTTGAGTCCCCATCAAGCATCTCACCCTTCCAGGTCCCCAGACCTCAGCCACAAAGCCCATGTACCCCCCAAGGAAAGCACGCAGAAGTTACCAAAGAGACCAGTGCTCCTTGTTACAGCCCACATCTATATTCACATACACACACATACACACACACACACACACACACACACACACAAACACACAACCTGCAGGGGTGGTTCATGTTTGTCTTCCTTTCTACTCAGGAGGCTGAGGTTTAAAGATCATGGTTCAAAGCCAGCCCATTCCGGAAAGACTGTGAGGCTCTAATCTACAGTGAACCACCCAAAAGCCAGAGGTGGAGCTGTGGCTCAAGTGAAGTGTCAGAGCAATAGCTTTGAGCACAGAAGCTCAGGAACAGCACCTAGACCCTGAGTTCAAGGCCCAGGTATTCTAACTCCAAACACACACAGACACAGACACAGACACACACACACACACACACACACACACACACACACACACACACACACACACACACACACATGCACAGCCCCAAGGCTTCAGCAGTCCCTGAGAACAGAACCATGAACTGTCTCCATTAGGATCACATCCTACTCTCAAGAAGGTGGCACTACCAACATTAGACCCACTATAGAAAAACCAGTAAGATTCTCAAATATCTGGAATGTCTCATAGTCCAACATGGCAGTTCCTACTCTACACCCTGCTATGTGGAAAACTTAGCCCCCTCTTTTTTTGTAGTTGGTCATGGGGTTTGAACTCTGGGCCAGGGCGCTGTCCCTCAGCTCTTCAGCTGAAGGTGAGCACTATCCTACTTGAGCCACAGTCCCAAATCCTGTTCTCTGGTGGTCCATTGGACATCAAGTCTCACAGACTTTTCTGCCCAAGCTGGCTTGGAACCATGGTCTTCACATCTCAGCCTTCTGAGTAGCTAGGATGACAGTTGTGAGCCACCAGCGGCTTCCGGCTTCAGCCACTTTCACATACCCAGAGGAAACCCATCCTCGTCAGGCCACAAACTTCTTGCAATCCTTCACTTCAGACTTTGTCATCCAGCAGCCAAATCCATCCTTCAATGAAGAGAATACAGACACAATAATCCCACCCCTGCACCCATTTGCCCACTCGCTGCCTGCCACAGATGAAGTCCTCTTGAAGCTCTGGCTTCAAACTGGGGCAAACTTGAGGAGTTCTTAAAAATGTCTGTACAGTGAAGCCAGCACCTGGTCTCCCAACCACAGCACCCCCCCCCACACACACACCTCCACCATCCGTTGCAGGCAAAATGTTTTGCTTTCTTTCTTTTTTTCAGTTGTAGGGCTTGAATTCTGGGCTTAGGTGCTGTCCCTGGGCTCTTCAGCTCAAGGCAAGCACTCTACTACTTGAGCCACAGCACCACTTCCAGTTTTCCGGTGATCTGTTGGAGATAACAGTCTCAGGGTCTTTCCTGCCCATGATAGCTTTGAATAGTGATCTTCAGATCTCAGCTTCTGAGTACCAAGGATGACAGCCATCAGCTTCTGTCACCCGGTCAAAGATAATTTTCCATCCTTTTCATCCTATCCCCTCAGGAGACTAAGATCTTAGGACTACAGTTGGAATCTACCCTTGGCAGCAAAGTCCTTTAGAACTCTTTTTCTACAATTAAACACCCAAAAAAGTTGGAAGTGAAGTTTTGGCTCAAATGGTAGAGTGCTAGCTTTGAACATCAAAGACAAGGGATAAGACCCAGTCTCTAGTTTCAAGCTTTTTCTAGCAAAGACCCACCCAAGAAAAGGAGGCAGATTGGCACACAGAAGCTCAAAGTTCACACATAATACTCAAGACTCCCAGAACAGACCACATCCGGCTCTGATTCTCTAGATTCTATGTCCTACATCATGGCAGTCTTAGATGGGACAGACCATGCATCAAGTCAGGACGTTCGAGTACAATCTCATACTGAGGATCCCCTGACCTTAACAAAGACTCAGGCTCTCTCACTGTCCTGCCTTGACTCTGGGCAGCAAGGTGAGTTCTAGTTATCCAACCACAGGATGTGAATATGAAAGGATTTCTCGGACTCCAACTGGATAGGCTCTAGTTCCCTCTCTTTCTGGAAGAAGAAAAGTGCTGGTCCATCCCAGGAATGTTCCTAAGTTTTGAGTACCCTCAAAGAACCCTGCTCAGAGCCCAGTGCCTCTTGTTTTCCCACCAGCCTCTACCCAAGCCTGCCCCATCTTCAGTCAGCCCCCTATGAATCCCAGATCTGCCATATAGACTAAAGTTTAAGCCAGCAAAGAGACCCACCTCTGCCTCTGAGAATGGCAGTCACGTGGTCGTAGAGCCCCCTAGAGGAAATCTCGAAGTAACTCGGGTCCCGACTCTCGTCCATATTCCCTGGCTGTCCTGTGCCAGTGGCCCACTTACCTCTGTCTCTGGTGGAGGAATGAACACCGGGGGTGTCATCTTCTGATTGAGCCATTGAAAGTCCCAGTCCCCAAGGATGTACTACACAGGCATCCTGCAGTGGGCAACAGCCAGGCAGTCAATGGTGAACCCAAGGTTCCAGGACTCTTAATAGAAGTGTGGCTGGGTCAAAGACTTTATAACTGGTGGTCTATGTTGTCAGGAGAGGTCATGGCTCCAATGTCCTGACACACCTGAACTGGGATCGTCCTACCTCTTCATCTTCCTGCTTATACCTTGCCGTGCCCTTGACACTCCCTCACCCCAAAACCTCCCTAGCCCTTAGACAATTTCTTATTATCTGACCAGGAAATAAACTTGCTGGGGCCAGGATAATTGAAACCTGGTGAACCACCCTGAGCCCTAGGTCCTTTGTGAGGCTGCTTCCCCCTGAAGTTGGTAACCACAAAGCTCCTGGATGTCATGAAGTTGCTGAAGGGTCAGTGGTTTAGTCCTACATATTGGCTTTAGGCTCTGAAATGTTACCCACAGAGATTGTGAGTGGTTGGCTCCCTTGATCCAGGAACTCCAAACCAAGGCTCACATGCTCCCTTCTTCCTTCCTTTCCTCTTTTTTCCCTTCATCCTTCTTTCCTCTCTCTCGGTTTCCTTTCTTTGTCTCACTCCTGGCCTTGAATTCGGAGCCTGAGTGCAGTCTCTGAGACACATCCATTTCTGGCATTTTCTTTTTGGTTGTTAGTTGGATATAAGTGTCTTACAGGCTTTCCTGCCTGGGCCTTAAGCCTTGATCCTCCCATCTCAGCCTCCTAAGTAGCTAGTATGACAGGCATGAAGCACCAGCATCCAGTTCAAACCAAGGTTTCTTCATGTGCTGTGGAACCAGTACTGGAACACTTCATCATCTATGACCCCACCCCCAACCCCTCAAGCATGGCGCACACTGTGACTCTTTGTTGGATAACTAAATGAGCATCTGTCTATGACAATACTACAGAAAAGTCCCATTTGATTCATGTAAGCATCCTGGGGTGAGTGGTTGGGAGAGGCAAAGCATGATGTTGCTCTCCCACAGTTCTCCCTCGTCCCTCTTCCCACCCTCCTGGTGCCACTGCACTTAACTTTTTTGGCTCCCAGGATGTGAGCCACGATGTGCTCACTGGACTCTGGGGCCACTGGGATGCCTCTCTTCTCAAAGATCTCTGTCCAATGGCTGACCAACTCTGTGGCACTCAATTCCCCCTCAGGTGTGAAAGAGGTTGCCGAAAGCTGAACCCCTGGCTCAAGTGGCCTCCTTTCCTATCTGTGGGGCCAGACAGGATGATCCACTATATCTGGCCCCCAAGTTTCATGTTACAGAGAAAGGATTCTCGAGGCATCCCGGGACTCTAAATCTCCCAGAGTCCATTGCAGGTGCTGAAAATCGTCTCTGCTCACTGCTGGCAGGCTTGGGATAGCGAGGTCACTTTCTGCTCCCCATGACATCCTCGACTGTGGTGGTCACCCTAGAGAGAGCTGTATAAGAATTAGCAGCTGCCAGAGAAAGGCAGTCAAGGCACGACATTCATAGCAGGAGACCATCTGGCTTGGGAACTCTGCCTGTGCCACTTGGAATATCACTGTTTGACCGCTGAATTGATTCATCTAATTTGACCCATGAACCCAGGCATTAGTGGAAATTGCCAGCTTCAAAAAAAAAGTCGTTTAAGGATACAGGTGGACCTGTTGCAACAATGAGAAGTACAAGTTGTCATGTCCAAAATGAGCTTTACAACATCGGTGTGGGAGTGGGGGAGTGGGGGGGAGGGGAAGATTGGGATTGGGATTGGGATTGGGATAGGGAGGGGGGAGGCTGGGAAGGGATGTGAAGGGTAAACAAAGGAGGAGGCAGCAATGCTTGGTAAGAAATGTACGCATTATCCTGCCCATGTAATTGTAACCCCTCTGTACAGTATGTTCACAAATAAAATAAAATAAAATTAAATAAAAGAACAAAACCTGGAAAAGTTGGCATTTCACTTGTCCCAATCAAACTTAATGGGTTCCAAAGTCAGTGATCCCCTTTTCCTTCCAGGCAGCCTACAGCAGGTTACAGAAACTGTCATTCAGAGAGCCCTAGCTAACTGCCACAGTCTGATACTGAGCAGGCTCCAGAGGGGAAACTTGCCTACCACTGTCCAGCTGGAAACAGCAAAGGTGGGACACAGATTGGAGACTGCAGGACTCCAGGGAGGACTACACACGGGTGCACTGACCTAGGAGGGAATCCATGCCACCAGTGGGGGCCCAGAGCCCCCTGCTCAGATGCCCACAGACACCTTCAATGCCCTGGGTAACCATCAGCCATGTTACACCATTCGCCACTCCCCAGACACTCCTAGCTTCACAGCCCCTGCCCTACTCCCACCCATCTTGTTCCTTAATTATGTTTGGCAGACACATTCCCAACCCTTGAATTAACTCCAACTATACACCTGAGAGCAGAGTGTCTGGCTGGAAGAGTGAGGCTGTGGTCACTGTCCTCACGAGCCTTTTGGTTGAAAACAGAAGGACAGGTGTCCACTCTGTTCTGCAGTTCACACAATCCTCCTAGGGAGTTCCATGCAGGTCCAGCAGCTACTGTGGGCTGCAAGAAAGGGGAAGAGGGAGGTGGAAAGAGGTGGAAAGGAACATATACTGAAACCTTCCCCAAAGGAGCCATGAAATGGTGAAGGAGAAAACAAAAATGGTGGCTGGGCTCATACTGGGCATTATGAAAAAAGAACAACAAATACACACATACACACAAATAAAATGATTTTGTTCTTTTTAGACATGGTGACTTAAATATATTTTCATTTTTCTCATCTCCTAATCTCCCAACACAGACACACACAGACACACACACACACACACACACACACACACACAAACACACACATCCAAACTGGTCACACAAGACTCACCATGCAGCACTTGCAATTAGCCAACTGATCAATGACCTGAGCACAGTCAGGCTGTACGAGGAGAAAGATGATCTCTTTCTCATTCTCTCTCTCTCTGATTCCCTCTGTCTCTCTCTGTATCTGTCTCTCTCCTCTGTCTCTCTCTCTGTCTCTCTCTCATACACACACACACACACACACACACACACACACACACACACACACACACACCACATGCATGCAAAATCAGAGATTTCTACACTGCAGTTTTTGGATATTCTCTACGTATTCCCCACTAAGCCTGGTGGCTGCTGGCCTAGGTGTCTGATGCAAACACCACTACCTGGCATCTTTAATTTTGGGGGACAGAATGGATAGAGGTCATCCTTCTCCGATCCCAGCTCCTTGATTGGGTCATGGTCTATCCAGGCCCTTTGATGCTCCTTTACAAAATTGCCAAGATGCCTTCAAAAGTCATCACATACTTGTCATGGTGGCTCATTCCTGGCATCCTAGGTACTCAGGAAGCTGAGATTTGGAGGATTACGGTGCCAAGCCAGCCTGGGCAGAAAGTGTGTGAGACTCTTATCACGGTGTCATTCCAATGGTTTGCATTATAATTAAACGACACAGGCCTGGAGTTTGAATGCTAGGACTGCCACCCACAAAAGGAAGGAGAGCCTGACAAACTTATTCCTGTTCATGTGAATGCTTATAGAGTGCTATTAATTTAACAATAAATGTGCAGTGGATTCATGACCCTATTTTAGAATGCCACACAAAAATTGGTTTATGTTTTTCATTGTAGCACCATAGTATAATTAAGGATATTGATTAATTTTTAATTAATGCTTTTATAAATATTCAACCCGGATACTTCATTAAATGGAGGCAAAATTTATTAACTAATATTTGGTAATAACATATATAATTTAATATCCTCACAGTCCCATTCTCTGTATATGTATATACAATGTATATATGTTAATATCTATCTCTCTATCTACTTCAATCTACATATTTATCAACATATACATATATATATATATATATATATATATATATATATATATATATGTGGGGCACTACTTTGGCTTGATCACAGGTCTTCAGAACTTCCTGGCAGCTCAGTTTTCAGGCGGCTGGTGTGCTAAGATTGTAACCCTATTTATGGATTGGGCATTGTTGCCTGTGAGATGAAATCCCAGCATGGCCAAAAATTTATTCGTGGAGTAAGAAGCCAATTTTGACACACTATTTTCATTCTCTGTGAAAGTTCTTGGTCTCAGTATGATGTATAATCCATATGGAACTATATCCTATGTGATATGATGTAATAAAAGAAATGTTACATGTATATATACTCAATAATAAATAAATAAGGGTAATAAATGTAATATGTAGTAACCCATGTATGTAAATAGATCTCATATATTAATATTAGTTTTTCCAGTGCTGGTGCTTCAATTCAGGCCCTGGGAACTGGTCTGAATTTCTTGTCATTAAGGACGGTGAGCCTTTCCTCTTCACCCAAACCCTGAGTGCAAATCCCGGGACTATGAGAAAAATGGTGCAAATTCCAAACCAGGGTCTTATTACTATTATTATTATTATTATTATTATTATTATTATTATTATTTTGGCTAAGCACGGGGCTTGAACTCGGGTCTTGGTATCTCTGCCACAGTTGGAGGTGGCATCCTAGGACCCGAGTTCAAATCTCGGGGTGGAAAAAAAATAAAAAACTGTAAAGGAGAAGTGTAAAACTAAGAAGTTCAAGGAGGTAGTTTTCCTTTTTTTTTTCCTTTGTATTGTGACCATCCTGGGTCTAAATGACACGGCCCAGAAAGCATACATTACCTTGCATTGCTGATGTTTGGCGGGATATTAGGCAAGCCATAGCCAAAACCAGCAACTTAGGCTTGGTGATCAAATCCCAGAACTGCCACTAATGAATGGAGATTCTCAGAATCCTATTCCGATATATATCCATACAAATGGAATGTTATAAAAGTAACAATTATATTAGTAGTTAGTATAAGATATTATAAAATTATACACAATTATAAAATATTGACTAATTTTCAATTAATACTTTATTATGTATTCAATCAGGATACTGAAAAAAGGAAGGAATAATTTAATTGCCAATAATTGGTATTAATATTGTATATGCAATTAATAATATACAGACATCTCTCTCTTGTTTTATACATATACATCTATTTGTGTATCTACCAATCTATACATTTATCTGTTTATACAATTGTCACTCCTGGGGCTTAATGATAGAATGTTTGCCTAGTAAGTACAAAGCCCTGCATTCGGTTCCTCACTACTGTGTACACAAAAAAAAATCCAGAAGTCATGCTGTCACCCAAGCAATCAAGCACTAGCTTTGAGCATAAAAACTTAGGGACTGTGTCTAGACCCTTCTCAAGAGCCAGGACTGGCACCAAAAAAAAAAAAAAAGATAGAATGTTCTGATTGCAACAATGTAAGTATAGTACTACAAATACCTCATCACAAGTATAGGACTACAAATATCTCATCACAGAGCAAGCTGGGAGTCTGGTGCTGACAGCTGCCATCTAATCTGACAAAATGCCCCATGATACTATTATCTTATATTCACCACTTAGAAATTTGAAGTGGAAGCTGGGCATCGGTGACTCATGCCTGTCATCCTAGCTAATCAGGAGGCTGAGACATGAGGATCATGGTGCAAAGCCAGCCTGGGCAGGAGATTCCTTGAGATGCTTATCTCCGATTAACCACCAGAAAGCCTGAAGGGGCGCTGTAGCTCAAGTGGTAGAGAGCTAGACTTGAGCTGAAGAGCTCAGAGACAGCACTGAGGCCCAGACTTGAACACCTCCAACTTACAAGAAAGAAGGAAAACTGAAGTGGAGTGCTGGGAACTTGTGTTAAGGGTAAAGTGCTTTGCATGTATGAAACCCTGGTTTGAATCCTAAGTACCACATCCTTAGAAAAAATGTCTGAAGTGGCTTTCAAGCTCAAGTGGTAGAGTGCTATCCTTGAACAGGTGAAACAGGTACAATGCTCATGTCCTGAGTTCAAGCTCTAGGACTAGTGTATACATACACACACACACACACACACACACACACACACACACACACACACACACACACACAAACACAGAGCAGAAGTGAAGTTGTGACACAAAATGGTAAAGCACCTGGATTCTGCTCTGAGCTCATGGTCATCACCCTGGCCCTGTGTTCAACGCCAAAACCTAGCCACCCAGAGCCTGACTAGGAGAGGACAAAGGTTTCAAAACCTGATAAGCTTCACCAGACCTAGATGACAGGAAGCATTGTGATTTTGCACAAGTGCTTAGATTTAGCAAACTTCCAGAATCTTAGGGAGGCACCACCATTGCCAATTAGGAATCTTTCCATTAGGTTCAGCTCCCTAGTTGTCTGCCAAAAGGACTCGAATTAATTGAAGCAGTTTGTATCAACGTTGGAACATAGTTTCACAAAGACAGGACAAGTGCAGGGAACTTGGCCTGCCGCAGGAGATGGCACAAATGAAGGCTTCCTGTCAAAACAGAGCACTGGGGAGAGATTTAGCTTGGGGTACAAAGAGGCCTTTTTCTCCTGGCCTTCAGAGCCCATCCACACTCATCCTCACTAATTGCCCCTGATAAACTGTTTGTTACACAGCTGTACAGGAGTGAAGCTTTTTGTCTGCCTGTTCCAACAGTGAGGCAGACTTCCTCCAGCAGCCTGGGGTGCGCAGAAACCCTCAGGATACCCCGGAACATGCACAGTCTTGAAAACACTGTCTGTGCTTGAAATCATTCTATTCAAAGCAAATTTCCTAGCTGTGTGCCTTTCTTCATAGCGACCTTGGATGTTCACTGATAGAAATACATGCATACACACACAGACACATGGAGTTAATGGCTCTTTTGTGGCTTTTGAATAGCTTTTAGTAATGGATTTTTTTGAGGCTTGAACTGTGAGCCTAGACATTGTCCTTGAGCTCCTTTTGCTGAAGGAAGCACTTTATTGTCTTAAATCATGATTTCCCTAGGCTGGGGTACAGCATTTACACCCACAGATGATCTGGGGATCCTAGGACCCGAGTTCAACTCCCAGCACTGGCAAAAATACATCAAACCAAAAAAAAATGGAAGAAGGAAAAAACCAAGAAGTTTTACACAACCATTTTACTTCTTTTTACTTGGCACTGTGACCATCCTGGCTCTTAATGACTCAGCTGGAAAATTGCATGTCACCTTGCATGGCCTAAGGCTCATTGTATGTCAGTGAAGCCTGAGCCCAACAGAGACACCTGGGCCCTGAGTTATATGATCCTGGGACTGCCACCTACACACAACTGAAGATCCTAGGAGACTCGTTCCTATCTATAGGAACACTAATAGAATGTTTGACATATACTAATTTAATTACAAATTAGCTAGTCTATCTATTATAAGATTATATGCAATAAATATGTCATTGAATAATTCAATTAGTACCTTATTAAGTCTTCTACCATGAGTAATTAATGGAGGCATTTAGAACTAATAATTGGTAGTAATAGAATATATAAAAATAAGATATAGACAGACATCACTTTATATAGAGTTATACACTAGAATCTACATAAATGTCTGTCTATTTATATATATACACTTATTAATAGATGAGTATGCATATGTAAATACACACACAGCAATCTACACATCTATCTGTTTATGTATTTGCCACTCCTATGCCTTGATCTCATGTCCTGAAATTTGCTCACCAACTTCACTTGCATCAGACTGTTGTGCTAACATTAACCCATTCATGCAGTAGGCCTTCTAGGCCTGGAGTTCAAATCACAGAACTGCCAAAAACTTAATCCTGGTGGAAGAAGCCAATTGTCTCACTTGTTTTCCTTATCGGAGAAAGTCCTGGGTTTCAGGAATGATGTATAATACATAGGCAAAATTATGTCCTATGTAATAGGATGTAAAAAAATGTTATATGTGTAAACATACTCATTAAATAGATAAAAAATATATAAAACACAAAATAAAATAACTACAATAACCAAAATATGGTGTAAACGTGCATGTAAATATAAATCATGTATTTAAAATGTATACGAATATTATTTTTTTCCAGTGCTAGGACTTGAATTCAGGCCCTGAGAATAGGCTTGACTTTCTTGTCCTCCAACACGGTGAGCTTCCCGTTACCCCACAATGCTGCAGATTTACCCAGACCCTGAGTTCAAATCCCAGGCCTGGCAGGAAAAATGGCGTGAATTCCAAGCCAAGGAGCCTCATAATTTTTAAAATATTTTAATGTATGTATGTATGTATGTATGTATTTATTTTTGTTTTGTCAAGCACAGGGCTTGAACTCAGGTAGTGGCAACTGTGCCTCCGCTCTGATCAGTCTAGGCTGGGGTGCAGCCTCTGTACCCACAGCTGACCCTGAGTTCCTGGGCCCCAAAGACTGACAGGAAAAAAAAAGAAAAGACAGATAAAAATCCGGCAACTTGCAGATGGCTCCGGTTTTACATTTGCTTTCTTTGCAAGGTAACCATCCTGGATTTGAATGACAGCTGAAAATTGTTGGTAACCTGGCATTTCTGAAGGTTGGCGAGCTACCAGGGAAACCATAGGCCAACTCGGCAACATAAGCCCTGTGTTAGAAGCCCGTTCCTGTCCCCTACCAATGGAGGGAAATCTTAACAGTCTCATCCTTATTCATAGGAATACTGATGGAAGGTTATGAATGTCAAGGTTGAATTAGTTGTTCCTGAAAGATACTACTATAAAATTAAACAGTCATTTTAGGAGGCTGATGGATTTTAATGAATATTTTCTGACACATTAAAAGAATGCTTTTAATTCTATGGATGTAATAGTTTCAGGACAGTGGTTGATTCAATTAAAAATTCATTAAGGATGGAAACAGTCATATTAATTACATGGAGGCATAATAAATACCCAAGAGTTGGTAAGAATGTAGTCTATATAACTGAAGAATGTATAGAAATCTCTGGGACTCTATAAAGATCTATATTTATTTGTTTTTTTTTTCACGGTTTTTTTTGTGAGAATACCGTATAAAGGAGTTACAATTACATGGTCAAGATAAGGAGTACATATCCTATCAAGCATTGTTGCCTCCTCTTTGTTTCCCTTCCCATCCCTTCCCATACTACTCCGCTCCCCCACTAGGTCCTCCCCCACCTCCCCACCAAAGTTGTAAAGTTTATTTTTCGACATAACGAATTGTACATCTCATTGTTGCAATGGGTCACCTGTATCCCTTCCCCTCCACAAAATATACAACATCAAATACAGTGAAAGCAGGGGTTATACCGTGGGAGAGGGTCATACCATGCAACATAGAAATCTTCTTATAAATATGTTAGAAAAAATTGCATGAAAGGCAAAACAAAAACAAAAAAATTTTGAATACTTATCTTGAGGTTCATTCCCCTAACATCAATTTTTCTGACCTTTCCTGCTTGACTCCGACATATACCAGATATTGCGTATACGGGAAAGCATGGTACCTATGTTTTTTGGGCCTGGCTTACTTCACTTAATATACTTTTTTCCAAGTCTTTCCATTTCATAACAAGTGGGGAAATATCATTCTTTCTGATGGAGGCATAGAATTCCATTGTGTATATATACCACATTTTCTTGATCCATTCATCTACTGAGGGGCATCTCTGTTGGTTCCATAACTTAGTTATGGTAAATAATGATGCAATAAACATAGTTGTGCTGGTAGCTTCAGTATGGTCTTGTTTGTGATCATTTGGGTAAATGCCCGAAAGTGGGATTGCTGGGTCATAGGGGAGCTCTATGTGGAGTCTTTTGAGGAACCTCCATACTGCTTTATATACTACCATCTGCATGTCAATCTGCTCTTATTTTGTCAACCCCTGGGGCCTGATCTCAGTGCTGGGAACTGCTTGTCAGCTCCATCGGCCCCATGCTGGCTGAGCTGAAACTCATCCATTCATAAATTGGGCCTTGTAGGCTGTGAGTTCAGATGCCAGCACTCACAAAAATTGAAGCATGGAGTAAGAAGCCCAAGGTTACACATGTTTTCCTTTTCTGTGAACGTCCTGGGTGTCAGGTGTGAAGTTTCATACATAGGCAAATCCATATCCTATCTAATAAATGTAGTAAATATTCCATATGTAATAAGTCAATAAAATAAATGGTAAATAAATGAATAAAACAAAAAATTAAATGAATACTACACTAAGCACAGTATGGAGTCAACATACAGGGCTCGATCTCAGGGCCTGGCAACTGCCTGGCAGATGAATTGGCTAGAGGCTGCTGTGCTGACAGCCGCCCATTCATGAACTGAGCCTTCTAGGCTCTGATCCTAGCACTGCCAAAAATATTATCTTGGAGTAAGAAGCTGAGCGGGACCCATGTTTTCCTTTTCTTTGAAAGTGCTCAGTGTCAGGTAGGATGTATAATTCAGGTGCAAATGTATATACTACGTAATAGGATATCATAAAGGTAAGAATGTCATAGGTGGAATAATTTTCACTAAAATAAATGAAAAACTGATTGAATTAGTAGTGAAACATTCTGGGATAAAGTTAGATGCAATAATTATAGGAGGTGCATTAAGTTTAATTAATATTTTATTAAGAATTAACAGAATAAAAATTACATGGAAATAAAATTAAATACCTAATAATTGATAGTAACACATGATGCATAATTTAACTATATATAGACATCTGTCTCATTCTATAAAATATGCAATTATATGTATGGATGTATGTACCTATGTGATAACAACAGGATATTGAGTAATTATTAATTAATGATTTATTATTTGTTCAACTCGGACACATCATTAAATGGAGACATAATTTAATACCTAATAATTGCTAGTAACATTATCTATAATTTAATAATATACAGACATCTCTCTGTGTATATAATCTTTATATAGAGCAATCTCCGGTCACTCCTGGTTAAAGTGGTTGAGTGCTCACCTAGTAAGCACCAAGTCTTGGTTAGATTCCTCAGTGCCACATAAACAGAATACCGGGAAGTTCTGAGGTCTTTCAATCAAATGAGTGCTAGCCTGGAGCACAAATGCTTAGGGACAGTGTCTAAGCCCTTATTCAAGACCCAGGACTGCTGCCACAAAAAGGTAGAATATTCTAACTGCAAATATACTAGGACAGAACTTCAAATACCCCATCACAGAGCAAGCTAGGAGTCTGGTGCTGACAGCTGCCACCTAAGCTGACTTAGCCAGATGTAAATGCTGCAACCCAGCTCCATGGAACCAGACACAACTGGCTTACCCTGATCATCCTAGCTGCGCAGGGGCTTTAAAACCCAGTCCTGGCAGGAATTCTGTGAGATTCTTTAAAATGTGGCTCCAAGTGGTAGAGCTCTAGCCTTGAGCAAATGTTATTAGAGTATAATCTCCATGTTTTGACTTCAAGCCATATGCCTAACCCCCCCCCCCCAAAAAAAACCCACCACAATAAACCATTAGATGTGAACTTGTGTGGTTTGTGAAATGTTCTTCAAAGAATGGTGATACTGATGAAAGCATCCTAATTCTTATAACAACTTGTGGAATAGAGCTAAGTGCTGAGTCCTTCATAAGGTGCTCTGTGCTAAGTCCTGCACATGGTGCTATGTACTGAGTCCTTCACAGGGTGCAGTGTGCTGAATCCTGCATTGGGTGCTATGTGCTGGGTCTTTCACATGATGCTGTGTGTTGAATCATGCAAAGAGTGCCATGTGCTGTGTCCTCCACAGGTGCATTCTTTCATTGGGTCCTTGTAAGAGCTCCACAACTGAGATGATTATGCAGACAAGAATATTGAGGCTCAGATATGTTCTCATGACAGGGACAAAATTATGTATTACTGAAGACTAGTGAGTTGTCTCTTGCAGACTATTGGTTTTTTTTTTCTTTCTTTTTTTTCACAGTCATGAACCTTGGACTCGGGGCCTAGCCACTGACCCTGACCTCTTGGGCACATGGGTAGCACTCCACCACGTGGAGCCAAGGACCCCCTTGCAGCAGTGCCACATAGGGATCGATAGCTGAGGTCTGTCATCCTGCCTTCTCAAGAAGCTGAGATCTGAGGATCTGGGTTTTAAACTATCCCAGACACAAAAGGTCCCATGAAAATATTATCTCCAATTCACCACTAATAAACCTGAAGTTGAAGCTGGGTGCTTGTCGCTCATGCCTGTCATACTAGTTACTTAGGAGGATGAGATCTGAGTATCATGGTTCAAATCTAGCCTGGGGAGGAAAGTCTTTGAGACACTTAGCTCCAATGGACCACCAGAAAACATGAAGTGGTGCTTTGGTTCAAGTGGTAAGGCACAAGACTTGAGCTGAAGAGCTCAAGGACAGCACCCAGGCCCAGACTTCAACTCCTACAACCAACAACAACAAAAAAGACAGAAACAAACTAACAAACCTGAAGTAGAGGGCTGGGAATGTGCCTTAGGGGTAGAATGCTTTGCATCTGTGAAACCCTGGACTTTATTCCTCAGGACCACAACACTAGAAAAAGGCCACAGTGGCTCTGTGGCTCAATTGGGAGAGGGCTATCCTTGTACAAGAGAAACTTGGTACAATGCTGAGTTCTAGGTCCAGGACTGATGTATGCGCACTCGCACAGCCACACACACACACACACACACACACACACACACACGAACACACACACACAAAGACCAGAAGTGAAGTTGTGACACAAAATGGTAAAGCACTGGGCTTCTGCACTTAGCTCATGGTCAGCACCCAGGCCCTGTGTTCAACTCCTAAACCTAGCCACCTAGGCCCTAACTAGGAGAGGTCAAAAGTTCCAATATCTGATGAGCTTCACCAGCCCTAGATGACAGGAAGCTTTGAGATATCCGACATGTGCTTGGATTTCCCAAGCTTCCAGAAACCTAGGAGAGGTATCATAGGCCCATCATCTCCAACAATGAAACATTTCATTAGATTCAGTGCCCTAGTTTTCTGCCGGTAGATCTCCTGAATTATATTGAGCACTGTATCTGAACACCGGAATATAGTCTCACAAAGGCAGGATAAGTGCACAGGACTTGGCCTGCCATGGGAGGTGGCACAAATCAAGGCTTCCTGACAAAGCATAGCACTGGGGAGAGAGATCGCTTGGGATACAAAGAGGCCTTTTTCTCCTGGGCTTCAAAGCCTGCCCACACTCATCATCACTAACTGACGCAGATGGAGGTGTTTGTTAAACAGCTGAACAGGAGTGAGACCATTTGTCTGCATATCCAGACAATGAGAGACTTCTTCGAGCAGGCCTGGGATGCACAGAAACCCTCAGGCTACACTGGGAACAGTGAAGGGAGCCCCAGAACATGCACTGCCATGAAAGTACTCTCTGTGTTATGAAATCATTGAATTGAAAACAAATTTTCTAGATTGGTGCAATTCATAATAGCTACACTGGAGATTCACCTATAGGAATGCATCCATATACACAGAGACATGGAAGTACAGGCTTTTTTCGAGGGGTCAGGTGCTGGGGTTGAACTATGAGCCTAGGCATTGTCCCTGAGCTCATTTTGCTCAAGGGTATTGCATTAACCTTGAATCACAGCTCCACTTCTGGGTTTCTCTGTGATCTCTTAGAAATAACAGTGTCATGGATTTTCCTATGCTGCCTGGATTCAAACTCAGATTCTGTACATCTCAGCCTCCTGAGGAGCTGGGATTATAGTCAACCGTCACTGGCTTTTACCTTTCTTTTCTTCTTCATTTTTTAATCTGTACAATCTGACTTCTTAACAGGGTCATGTTTGCATTTATAAGTAAGCTATTCAAATGTTCTTTATAGCTGATTTCTCTGAGAAGGATTTTCTCTCCTCATCTTCTGCTCTAGTCATAGGTTTGAAGCCAAAAGTGAGAAATCAGTATCACAGGATTTGGCAGCTAATGTCCACATTACATGCCAGTTCTGTCACTTAGCATTGAGCTGCAGTGAATTTGGTGTCTAAGGATGAGAGAACCGAAAGCTGGGGCAATCCTCATACTGTCTGCATTGCTCCTTTTGCCTATAAAATGATCTAATAATTATGAGAGTTGTGTGTCTAAATTTTCATTATCTAGAACACACTAGAAGCATCTGCATGTTTCAGTTTTCCTCTAGCACCTTCCGAGATTTAGACTAAGGTTTTGTGTGGAAGGAATCCCTGAGAAAGATGCTTGCAGTATCCTGGGGAGATTGAAATTCAAAGTCAGCCTGAGCAGGAAAGTTTGTGAGATTCTTATTGCCAATAAACCAGCAGAAAACCAGAAGTGGAGCAGTGTCCCAGAGCGTAAAGCTCCAGCTTTGAGAGAGAAAGCCAAGCAGAAGACACAGGCTAGACCAAGTATGAAAGCCTGGGAGGCACTTCGGTCCAATTAACGATCAGATGGCTGGAAGTGGAGCTGTGGTGGTGGTAAGCCTCAGCCTTGTACGAAACAGCTGAGGAACGCATTAGGCCCTGTGTTTAAGCACTGGGATGGCTTCTCTTTTCAAAAAGGGAAGGCCAAGTTTATGTATCACTGCACCAACTACTTATGTGTGTATAGTAGCTCCCTGAGTGCAAACAAACCATATGCAATGCTTCTCCTTTTATTTACTGGTTCATTTTTCAGATATGCTCGTTGCACATACTGCACCATTCTGTTCATTTCAGGCCCATGGCTTTTCTCTTCCAGGGTTCCAGGCATGTGTCCTTATATGATGCACACTTAAGCTTTCAGGAGTCTTTATTTACATTTTATTATGGGACCAATGCAGGAACAGACACAAATCAGGCAGGGGAACAGAAGATAAGGTTTTTTAGAAATAACTAGTATTCAGAAAATTAAATTTGGGGATGTAAAATGGTAGCATACTTATGTGAAAACTACCATGAAGATAAAGATGGGGCTGCGGACTTGGATTACTGAAAGAGTGCTTGCAAAGCATGCAAGAAGCCCTGGATATGATTACTCAGTGTCACATACACAGAAAAAGCCAGAATTGGTGCTGTGGCTAGACATGGCAAACAGAAACCTACGTAGGTAGGTAGGTAGCTAGCTAGTTAGGTAGATAGATTAGATAGATAGATAGATAGATAGATAGATAGATAGATAGATAGATAGATAGATAGATAGATAGATAGATAGATAGAAAATAGATAGATAGATAGATAGATAGATAGATAGATAGATAGATAGATAGATAGATAGATAGATAGATAGATAGATAGAAAGAAAACTAGACAGATAAATAGAAAAAAACATGATAGATTAACCTGGTTTTGGATGTCAGGAGAAATGAAGGGAACAATTCCCAGTCATGATGCCTCCTGCAGTGTTCCGGCCACCAGCTTTGCCTTCACACAACCATAGAGCAGGGAGACTGTCTCTTTCCCACTTCTCAGGCAACCAAATGCCCCAGAGCAAAGAGGGCAGAGCCAGGTTCTAACTCAGGTTCTTGGAGACAGAAGAGAAAGGGCCCTGCTTCTCCTTGGACTGGGAATTTGCATTAATGATGTGCAGAATGAAGGAAGGAGAATGGACTGGCGGAGATAGAAGAATGGTCTTTAAATCTGACATATGGAGAGTCAAAACCCCACTCCTTAAGACCAGGGTTTTTCTTCTCTGTTCCTCCCCTCTCCCCCACTAATGTGGCTTTTTATTCTTATACTACTGATCGACTGAGGCTCCCTTCACCTGAGGGAGGAGGGTTAATCAGTCATTGTTTGAAGAGGGTGAGAAAATCCTGACCCTGGTGTAACTCTAACAAATGTTTCAGGGTTCCCCCCATTGCTGCCTTTTGCAGCTGACTTCCCTGTTCAGTGTGAACATTCTGCTTCCTAATCCTACAGGCCTAGGTCTCTGAACCTAGCCTGGCTTTGTAACCATTTTCTGTCCTTCAATTACAGTGTTACACTGGAGTTTTTCTGCAAACAGTGCTAGGGCTTGGTTCCTGAGAACTTCATTTGAACCCAGCATGGTTCAATAATGTTTCTTTCCTGCTTCTATAGCTTGAGAACTCTAAGAACATTTAGAGTGCAAGTAAATTCTCATCACCAAGGGAAACACAGGAAATTCTTGAACATCTGACCTTTCAGAAGTGGAAGTCAGAGAGTCATAGAATTTTCTGCCCTGGCTGGCTTCATCCTATGATCCTGAGACATAAGCCTTGTGAGCTAGGGTGATGGGCATGAGCTTCTGGTGCTCTGCTAGGTTCAGAAATGTAATGACATTGACAATACAAGTCAACTGCTTATCACATAGGGTTCGGGAAGCATATTAAGCCTTTCAACAATGGACCTTTAAGAACCATGTAGAACACAAGTTTACAATGCTAGAGTCTAAGAGGCTAGGAATATAAATCTGCTCCATTTGAACCTGGAGCTCTGACTCCAATTCTGGTGTACATCAGTGTTCATTTTCCAGAGAATGTTCTCCTAATTAGCAAATAGGAAAATATTTTGATTAACTTTCACTTTTTTTCCAGTTGTGTGTCTTGAACTCAAGCCTGTGCACTGTCCCTGAGCCCTTCAACTCAAGGCGAACACTCTACCACTAGAGATACAGCGCCAGGTGGGGTCTTTTGGTGGTTCACTGGAGATAACAGTCTACCAGGCTTTGCCTAGGCTGTCTTTGAACTTTAGTCTTCAGCTCTCAGCCTCCTGAGAAGCCAGTGTTCCAGGTTTGATAATTAGCATCTGGCCTATTGTTTTTGTCAGTCCTGGGGCTTGATCTTAGGGCCTTGGCACTACCTTTGTGCTTCTTTTTCTCAAGGTTAGCCACGTGAACCACTCCACAGCTTCTGGCTTTTCCTGAGTATGTGTCACAGAGGATTCAAACCCTGTCATTCATGCATGCTGAGGGACCAAGCTCTTTACCACTAAGCCACATTTCTAGCCACACCCTTAAAATTTTATTCCTCAATTTGCCTATCCTCAGGAAAAGGCTTCTGAGTATAAATCATCTAAAGCAATCTCTATAAGAAGAAGATGTCCAAAGATAAGAAAAAACTCAGGGAATATGGGAAGGGGAAATAAAGGAGGAGGCTACAATGCTTGATAAAAAATGTACTCATTATCTTGCCATGTTATTGTAAACCCTCTCTACAGTATTTTCACAATGAAAAGAAAAAGAAAAAAAAAGAAAAAGTTCATTCTTGGGAGAGTCTCTAAACATGTGAAGATAGTGACAAATGGCTCTATTTAATTATGTATTATGTTTCAATAATTAATAAAATATTAATGAAAAATGAGTCAATGTCCTAAATTATTGTGTATAATTTTATAATAGATGTATAAAATGTAATAAATATTACGTGTATAATAATACTAAATACAATAATCAAATAATGAATCAAAAAAATACAAAATCAATAATAAAAATCATAATATGAAATTAACATACATATGTAATTATATATCATACATTCATTACACATGTATAGAAATATTTTTTTCCATTGCAGGGCCTTTATTCAGGCCCTGTTATCTCTAGCCTGAATTTCTTTTCCTTAATGACAGTGACCTTTGCCTTCACTCATGTTGCAAAAGAGTTACCTGGATGGTGAGCTCACATCTTAGCAATGGCAGAAATACTGGCCCCAGTTCCAACACAGTGACTTAATTTTTAATGGAAGCAGTTATGTTTATTCACTTCCATACTGAAAATTAAAAATAGGCAGCGTAGAATTTTGCACAGCTGTTCAGATTTCCTTCCCTTAACCCCAAAACTGCTTCTCTGTAAACTAATATGTTTCTTTTTTGTAAGTTTTTTATTGCATAAATGTTGTACAGAGGGGTCACAGTTACATGAGTAAGGAAATGAGTACATTTCCTATTGAGCATTGTTCCCTCCTCCTTTGTAGTCCCCTTACAATCCCTTCCCACCCATCTTGACAAATAGATCCCCCTGCCGAGCTCAGTGACTTAATTTTTCATTTTTGGTTGGCATGGGGTTTGAACTCAAGTAGTGGTAAATCTTCCCTCACATTGCTACAGATTTACCAAAAACCCGAGTTCAAATCCAAGGCAAGAAAAGAAAACTCGCAGAAATTCCAAACCAGGGAGCTTTATTTTTTTCAATTTTGTTAAATTATTTATTTATTTATTGGACAACCATGAGGCTTGAAATCAGGTCGTAGAAACTGCCTCTGTTTGGATCTCCCTAGGCTGGGATGCAGTCTCAGGACCCATAGCCGATTCTGAGATCCTAGGCCCAGTGAGCTATCAGGAAGAAAAGGAAACACTGGAAAACACAAAAAGTGGTGAGCTGCAGAGGGCTGTATTTTTATGATTTTTTTTTTCTTACACAGTGACCATCCTGGGTCTGAATGACACGGCTGTAAATTGGACCTGACCTGCCATTGCTGTTGGCTGGTGGGCTCTCAGGGAAGCCATAGGCCAATCTGTCAACATATACCCTAGCTTCAAATCTCAGTCCTAACACCAATGGCAAAAGATCACAAGAGACTCGTTCCTATGCACAGGAATACTGGTTGAAAGAGTACTTCATGCCTTCGTCTAGTCTAAAATTGGATTCAATAATCCTAGAATGCTGATTGATCTTAATTAATAGTTTATTAAGCATGAAACGAATAATTTTCCTTCACTGGCAGTATAATAAATGCCTAAGAGTTGGTAGGAACATAGTAGGTGTCATTCAATCATAGATTGACGACTCTGGCACTCTTTACTAATATATATTTATTTGTATACTACTTTCTGCGTATCCATGTATCACTGTTTTGTCCAAAGCTGGGGGTCAATCTCAGCATGTGGGAACCACCTCACAGATTCATTGGCTAGAGGCTGCCATGCTCAAACTCACCCATTCATGAATTGGGCCTGCTAGGCCCTGAGTTCAGAACCTAGCATTGCCAGACATGATGGAGAACACATCTAAAATCTAGATGCTATGTGATAGGATGTAAAAAATGTAATAAATGGTATAGGTGTCATCAGAGTCAATAAAATAAATGGTAAATAAATGAATAGAACAAGAAATAAAATGAATAACCACACCAAACACAATATGGACTGAACATCTGTATGGAAGTATAAATCCTACTTTTAAAATGTATATAAGGAGTATCTTTTCCAGACCTGAATCTTAAATTCAGCCTCCGCTATGAGGAGGGAATGGCCGGAGATCATGAGCTACTCAGTTCTGGACCTCGGAAGAGTCATGGTATGCTATCGGTCTCATCCTTGAATGAGTAGTTCGTGCATGATGCGAGTAGAAAAGGATAGGCACAAGTTCCGGGAAGATGGCGGAGGAGAAGCTGGAATCTGAACAAGCTCTTGCATAGAAAACAGTTTCAGAGTTCCAGTGAACAGTCCCAAGCCAGAGAATCACACCAAGTGTGCCATCACAGGACAGAGAGTTAGTCAAGAGAGGGGAAGCCAAGCAGACACATCTGAGCGCCTGCCAGCAGCTGCTGCTGCGGTGGCAGGGTCGCGGCAGCGACCACCGCCGCGGGGGCACACCTGAGACACAGTCCGGGATGAAGCAGCCAGACGCAGCGGACGAGCGGATTCTACTCAACACCAGCAAGAACCAACAAGGAGCGGACAACTTCATCCTGCACTTTGCAGACCAGAGACGACCCGGGATCCAAGACTCGGCGTGAGTAGAAGCCCGACTTCCTCACTCCTTCTCAGGGAGCAGAGGAGGGAAGGCCACCCCTCCGCCCCCAGCACCGATGATCTCCATCTTGGATACCGACAAAGCTCGGAGGAGCGGCTAGCTCTAGCTCAGGCCTTGGAATAAAACGAGTCATTTAGCAGGTCACAAGAACTTAACGGCGAAGTGACCTCACAGACTCAGTTCCATCCAGGGAAAAGTCACCCAGCTCAGGTGCCAGCCATTGGAGTGGCTCTCCTCACTGGGTAACCAGAGCCAGAGGCTGCCCCTCCCTCTAGCAGCCACCACAATCAATTGAAAAACAGAAACCCTGAGAATGGCTCCAGGCTGGGTGCTGTGAGTTTTTTTCACAAAATAGCCCCAGGGAAAAGCTACTGTTTGTTGAAAGGCCTCAACTCTACCCAGAACCTAGCCTCATCACTGCATCCCCCTCTTTTGTGATTCTCAAAGCAGATCACCCTCCCAGTAAACTAACCTGGGAGGGGGATCTCAAAATCTTGGGTAAAGCAGAGCATTTTTCTGCCTGTTCCAACAAACTGACTTAAGAAACCAATCAAGCCACAGGACCTCAAGCTGACCAGAGACTCCAACCAGACTCTGGTTACAGACAAAAGGGAGATACAGGACTCTTCCCACCCCTCCCCCCCCCCCAAAAAAAAATCAAAGAACTTTTTTTTTCTTCTTCTTTTCTTTTTTCTTTTTTTTGTTTTGTTTTTTTTTTTCGTTTTTTGTTACCTTATATATATAAAAAAATTTTTTGCTTTTCGAAAACTTTTATTAATCTTTAATTTTTGCCTCTTCTGAAAAAATAATTGTTTTCCATTAACTTTTTTTTTTTTTCTTTTCTCCTCTTATAATTTTTATTTTAGGAATACGTGAATATGTGTTTACCTTTCTTTTCTTGTCTTCTTTCTCTTTTTCTTTCATTCTTAATTATCTTTTTGTTTTTTGTCTAGCTCTACGGAACTTCTGATCTTTTCTTCTCACTTTCCTATCCTTTCCAACTTTTCCACTTTGTTCTTCTGTATGTGACTTAACTCTTGTCCTGCACATCCTCAGATAAACCCGTAGTTAACCAGTAGACCCTATCCCCCATTGTGTACACACTTAATCCACAAACTTATTACTCAATTCAAAACCTCTGAGACTTAAATTCATTAATAGCAGTACTACCTCTTTATACCTATATAATATTTTAAGCATTTTTTTAAAGTTTTTCACATCTCCTTTATGTCCCTCCCTTTCTCTCAACATATTCATATTCCTCTATAAATAAGTGGTCTTTTAATCTCTAAAATAACATTAATTTTTACGTTTCTATTTTTTTTCTGGTCTCTTTTCATTCCCCTTTCCCTTTCTTCTTTTTTTCTCTCTCTCTACTTGATTCCTACCCAACTTATTTCCTGCATTGTGATTAGGACATAGTTAACTCTCCCTGTGCCTCCCCACACCAATCTATTCCTATTTTTTACCCACATCACTCCCTAACCCTAATAATTTCTGGTTTTCCAAATTCTTCTCTGTGCTTCGAAGCCCTTTAACATATAGTTGTTTGATGTCAAATAGGTGTATCTGTTGAACTAGATTGTATCTGTAGACTATTGACTGTACAAATGCAAACTTTGGTTGATGGTTGCCTTAAGATAGTGTTCTAGCACAAAAGTGGTGCTATCTTCATCTCAAATGGGCAGAGTAAGCCGGAAAAACACAAGAAAAATGGCAAATTCGGGTATCTCAATTCCCAATCTTGATAATCAGGGGTTAGAACAGATAATGAATAATCCAGAGGAGAGTTCCCAAACAGCTCTACAAACACTGCTGGCAAATATGATAAATGAAAAGTTTGACAATGTACAAAGGACTCTGTATGAGCGTGACAGGGAGAGAGAGGAGGCATCCCAGAAGTTTACACAGGAATATCATAAGCGTGAGGAAGCTACTCAAAAACTGATACAGGATTTGCGTGAACAACTTGAGAATACTCAAAGAGAAAGGGAGGAATGGCGTGAGCAGGCTGAGAACACTCAAAGAGATCTGCAGGAATCCCATGAACGGGAGGAAGCTAATCAAAGAGTAATACAGGAATTGAGAGACCAGGTAGAGAACACACAAAGATCACTAAAGGCATTCATGGAATCCATAAACAAAGAGCTGAAGGAAGCCGGCGAGACCACAAAGGGAATGCTGAATGGAACCCAACAGAAGGAATGGGAGCCCAAAGAAACCATAACCAATCAACTAAGTGATTTGAGGACAAAAACTGTACACTAAATTAAGGAAGTAAAGAAATTCATACAAGACCTAAAACAGAGCTTCAACAAAGAACTTGAAGCCATCAAAGCTGACCAACTAGAAGGAAAAGAGATAAAAAACAAAGTAGAGAGTCTTGACAGCAGGTTAGACCATGCAGAAGATCGAATCTCAGGGATTGAAGACAGCCTAGATATTATAGAGAAAGAACATACAACCATCTAAGACAAGTCCAAGAAATATGATAGATCTATCCAACACCTGGAAGACACCATCAGAAGGCCTAATCAAAGAATAATGGGTATAGAGGAGCACCTAGACACAGAAGTTAATGGTCTAGGAAATTTGTTTAACAGGATCCTAGCAGAGAACTTCCCAAACATGCAAAAAGATAGGCCTGTCCAGATACAAGAAGCCTTTAGAACCCCAAATAGACCAGACCAGAATAGGACATCCCACCGCCACATTATAATCCACACAGGATCAACTCAGAACAAGGAAAAGATCCTTAAAGCTGTCAGAGACAAAAGGGTAATCACTTAAAAAGGGAAACCAATTAGAATCACCTCAGATTTCTCAGCAGAGACAATCAAAGCAAGAAGAGCCTGGAATGATGTATGCCATGCCCTAAAAACAAACAACTATCAACCAAGAATACTGTACCCAGCTAAACTCTCCTTCATAACTGAAGGCCAAATAAAAAACTTCCATAGCAAAGAAAAATTGAAACAATACATCTCCACCAAACCAGCCCTACAAAAGATTCTTAAAGATGTCCTACACATAGAAAACCAACAAGACCGCAATAAAGGCAAAGAAACTGCACCCAAACTGAGAATCCAAGAACCATAGGAAGAACCCAGTTTTCGCAGCCCCCAAGAAGGTAGATAACATGGCAGGAACTCCCAAACACCTCTCAGTCCTATCTCTTAATGTTAACGGACTGAACTCTCCAATTAAGCGACATAGACTGTCTAGTTGGATTAAAAAACAAGACCCTTCTATCTGCTGCCTGCAGGAGTCACATCTTGCCCGTAAAAACAAACACATTTTCAATGTTAAAGGCTGGAACAAAATCTACCAAGCAAACGGACCGCATAAACAGGCGGGAGTTGCAATCCTAATATCAGATAAAAGAGACTTCAAATTAAAATTCGTGAAAAGAGATAAAGAAGGTAGCTACATACTAATTAAAGGATCTCTCCTTCAGGAGGATATTACAATTCTAAATATCTATTCACCAAACAATGGAGCACCCAAATTTATCAAAGAAACACTACTTTCCCTCAAATCCCATATAGATCCAAAGACATTAATTGTTGGGGATTTTAACACACCACTCTCCCCACTAGATAGATCAACTCGGCAAAAACTCAACAGAGAAACCGCAGATCTAAACAGCTGCATAGATCAACTAGGCTTAACAGACATTTACCAAAATATTTCACCCAGCAGCATCAGAATACACGTTTTTCTCAGCAGCACATGGAACGTTTTCTAAAATAGACCACATTTTAGGCCACAAAGCAAACTTGTCTAAATTCAGAAACATTGAAGTTATACCTTGCATTCTCTCTGACCACAAGGGAATAAAATTAGAACTCAACACCAAAAGCCACCAAAGAAAGTCCAGTATCACATGGAGGCTGAACAACACACTGCTGAATCAAGAGTGGGTCATGGAAGAGATTAGAAAGGAAATTCAAATGTTCATGCTATTCAACAAAAATGAACACACAAATTACCAGCTCCTCTGGGACACAGCAAAGGCAGTACTCAGAGGCAAGTTTATAGCTCTGAGCTCCTACATCAACAAATTGGAGAGATCTGAAACTAGCAATTTAATGACACATCTAAACCTCCTTGAAAAAGAGCAACAAGATAAACCCCAATCCAATAGACGGAAAGAAATAATCAAAATTAAATCAGAATTAAATGAATTAGAATCCAAAAAAACTATAGAAAGAATCAACAAAACAAAGAGTTGGTTCTTCGAAAAACTTAACAAAATTGACAGACCCTTAGCAAATCTTATCAGAAAAACAAGAGAACACACCCAAATTAATAAACTCAGAGATGAGAATGGAAACATCACCACGGAAACAACCAAGATTCATAACATTATAAGGGAATACTTCTCAAAACTTTATGCTAATAAGTTTGACAACTTGACAGAAATGGACCTCTTCCTAGCAAATATTGACATGCCAAAACTAAACCAAGATGAGTTAAACTATCTTAACAGGCCCATATCAAGCATTGAAATAGAAACAGCAATAAGAGACATCCCAGCTAAGAAAAGTCCAGGACCAGATTGTTTTACAGCGGAATTTTACAAGGCCTTCAAAGCAGAGCTCACACCAATTCTCCTCCAACTCTTCAATGAAATTGAAAGAGAGAGCTCACTACCGAACACATTCTATGAAGCCATCATAACCCTCATCCCAAAACCAGGCAGGGACTCATCAAAGAAAGAGAACTATAGACCCATTTCTTTGATGAACATTGATGCAAAACTTCTCAACAAAATTTTGGCCAATCGACTTCAACAATTCATCCAAAAATCATACACCACGATCAAACAGGATTCATTTCAGGGATGCAAAGCTGGTTCAATATACCAAATCAATTAATATTATTCATCACATCAACAGGAGCAAGAATAAGAACCACATGGTTATCTCAATAGACGCAGAAAAAGCATTCGACAAGATCCAACACCCCTTCCTGATGAAGGTTTTGGAAAAATTAGGAATCCATGGAACATTCCTCAATACAATAAAGGCTGTATATGACAAACCTACAGCCAGCATTATACTCAATGGTGAAAAACTAAAGCCATTTCCTCTTAACTCAGGAACAAGACAAGGATGCCCACTTTCTCCACTTCTCTTCAATCTAGTATTAGAATGCCTAGCTACAGCAATAAGACAAGATGCAGACATAAAGGGGATCCAAATAGGGAAAGAAGAAATAAAACTCTCCCTCTTTGCAGATGACATGATCTTGTATTTAAAGAATCCCATAAACTCCACTCCCAAATTACTCAAGCTGATTCAAAACTTTGGCAAAGTAGCAGGTTATAAAATTTACCCCCAAAAATCAATGGCTTTTCTGTATGCCAACAATGAGAATAGTGTGGCTGAAATTAGGAAAGCAACTCCTTTTGTAACAGCCCCACAAAAAATAAAATACCTAGGCATTAACTTAACTAAAGAAGTGAAGGAACTCTATGATGAAAACTTTAAAATCTTGAAAAAGGAAATCAACACAGAACTTAAAAAATAGCAAAACCTCCCATGCTCCTGGATTGGAAAGATTAACATCGTGAAAATGGCAATACTTCCCAAGGCTATCTACAAATTCAACGCAATACCAATCAAAATTCCACCCTCATTCTTCAAGGAAATAGAAGAGGCAATCCAAAAATTCGTATGGAACTATAAAAGACCCCGAATAGCAAAAACGCTCCTCAACGGAAAGAACACTGCTGGAGGAATATCAGTACCAAATTTCAAACTCTACTATAAAGCCATAGTAATCAAAACAGCTTGGTATTGTCATAAGAACAGACCTCAGGACCAATGGAATAGAATTGAAAACCCAGAAATGAACCTACAGACCTATAGCCATCTAATCTTCGATAAGGGAGCTAAAACAATAGAATGGAAGACAGACAGCCTCTTCAGTAAATGGTGCTGGCAAAACTGGTTAACTACATGTAGAAAACTAAAGGTAGATCCTTATATATCACCCTGCACCAGAATCAACTCCAAATGGATCAAAGACCTTGAACTCAAACAGACACTCTGAAAACATTACAGGATGGAATAGGAGAAACCCTGGGTCTCCTCAGCTCAGGCTGAAATTTTCTGAATAGAGACCCGGAAACACAACAAATCAAAGAAAGGTTGGACAAATGGGATTGTATAAGGTTGCAGAGCTTCTGCAGGGCAAATGACATAGCTAGCAAGATCAATAGAAAGCCCACGGATTGGGAGAAGATCTTTACTAGCCATACAACGGACAAGGGTCTCATATCTAAAATATACTTGGAACTCAAAAAATTAAACCACCCAACAACAAATCCTCAAAGAAACAACTGCCCAATAAGTAAGTGGGCGAAAGACTTAAAGAGAAGCTTCTCTGAAGAAGAAAGAAGGATGGCCAATAGACACATGAAGAAATGTTCAACATCCCTAGCCATAAAAGAAATGCAAATCAAAACAACATTGAGATATCACCTCACTCCAGTTAGAACAGCAAAAATCAAGAACTCTAACAACAACAGATGCTGGAGGGGATGTGGACAGAAAGGAACCTTACTTCATTGTTGGTGGGAATGTAAACTTGTTCAACCACTTTGGAAAGCAATATGGAGGTTCCTCAAAAGACTCCACATAGAGCTCCCCAATGACCCAGCAATCCCACTTTTGGGCATTTACCCAAATGATCACAAACAAGGCCACACTAAAGCTACCAGCACAACTATGTTTATTGCAGCATTATTTACCATAGCTAAGATATGGAACCAACCCAGATGCCCCTCAGTAGATGAATGGATCAAGAAGATGTGGTATATATACACAATGGAATTCTATGCCTCCATCAGAAAGAATGACATTGCCCCATTTGTTAGGAAATGGAAAGGCTTGGAAAAAATTATATTAAGTGAAGTAAGCCAGGCCCAAAGAAACATAGGTCCCATGGTTTCCCTTATTTGCAATATCTAGTATAGGTATGAGTCAAGCGGAAAAAGTCAGAGAATGTGATGTTAGGAAAACTAACCCTCAAATATGTGTTTTAATGTTTTTGTTTCTTTCATGCATGTGTTTCTAACGCATTTATAATATTATTTCTTTGTTGCTTTGTATGCCCCCCCCCCACAGTGTAACCCCCGCTTTCACTATATTTGATGTCAGTATATCATGTGGAGGAGACGGGGACAAACAAGTCGTTTAAGGATTCAGGTGGACCTTTTGCAACAATGAGAAGTACAAAATGTCATGTCAAAACCAGCTTTACAATGTCGGTGCGGGGGGAGGGGGGGGATGATTGGGTGGGGGGAAGGGGGGAGGCTGGGAAGGGAGGTGAAGGGTAAACAAAGGAGGAGGCTGCAATGCTTGGTAAGAAATGTATGCATTTTCCTGCCCATGTAATTGTAACCCCTCTGTACAGTATGTTCTCAAATAAAATAAAATAAAATTAAAAAAAAAAGAAAAGGATAGGCACGATTCATGGGGTGTCGATTAATTGTAAAGAAGAGTTGATGAAGCTGACAATAATCATCACAGTTATGAAATGGAGGCATCAGGAAAGATCCAAGAATCGGTAATCCCATGGTAGATTGGATTCCATCACAGGACACCATCTCTCCTACCCTATACATATATGTACTTATTTGCATAGTACTTCAGCTTATGAATGGATGACTATTGTGGTCCTCACTCTTCCCCGCCCACGGAGGGGGGTTTCAATCTCAGATCCTGGGAATGGCCTAGCTCCTTCGTGGCTCACAGCCTGGTGTGCTCATTGGACTAAATTTCCAAATGAGACTGCTAGGCCCCGAGTTCAGATCCCAGCCCTGCCAAAAGATTCTTCTTGATGTCAGAAGCCAATCATTGCACTTGTTTTCCTTTACTGTGCAAGTCCTGAGTCTCAGCTAGGGTGGAGAATGCATGGGCCACCCTGTGTCCATGGCAATAAGTAGTTATCCATGTCAACCTGGTTATACCTGTGATCATATACTCAAGAAAATACACAATACATCCATGAATAGCATACAAAAGAAAGTGAATAACTATACTCAATGCACGATGCAGTACACACACGGATGTGAATATATATCTCATGTTTCAATGATGCATTGAGGAATATTTTGGTCTACTTGGGTCTCAATCTCAGTTCCTGGGAATGACCCAGCTCCTTAGTGGCTCACAGGCTGGTGGGCTTATCTGGACCTATTGTGCAGTTGGGCCTCCTAGGCCCTGAGTTCAAATCCCAGCTTTGTCAAAAATTCACCTTGATGTGAGAAGCCAATGGTTGCACCTGTTTTCCTGTGTTGTGCAAGTTCTGGGTCTCAGCTAGGATGGAGAATGCATAGGCAACTCTATACTCATTGGAATAGGTTGTAATCCAGTTCACCACAGTTATATCTGTCTTCCTATATTCAAGAAAATACAAAATACATTAATGAATGAGACACAAAATAAAGAGAGTGACTACACCGAATGCAAGATGATGCCCACACATGTTTGGAAATATAGACCCTCTGTTTAATTATGAATTTATGACTATATTGCCCCCCACCAGGGCTTGATCTCAGGTCCCTGGAATGACCTAACTCCTTAGTGGCTCACAGGCTGCTGTGTTCACCATGACCCATTCACCAGTTTGGTCTGCAAGGCCTTGAGTTCAAATTCCAGCACTGCCAAAAGAATCACTCGGATGTGCGAACCAATGGTTGCACATGTTTTCCTGTCCTGTGAATATCCTGGGTCTCATCGAGTATGGAGAATGCTATATAGCCAACTCTATAGCCATGACAATAGGTTGTCATCCATGTCAGCACAGTTATATCTGTCACCATACTCAATAAAATATACAATACATCCTTGAATAAGACACAAAATAAAAAGAATAACTACACTGAATGCAAGATGCATACCACACCTGTAGGTAAAGAGAGCTCTTATGTTTAAAAAAGGTGGGCTTGCTGTGCTGGGTCTTAAATCAGGCCTTGGTCCTGTCCTGAAATTCTATTCCTCAAGGATGGTGAGCTTCCCCTTCTCCCCCAGTGCAACAGAGCTGCCCAGACCCGAGTTCAAATCTCAGAACTGACAAAACATTCATGCTGATGTCAGAATCCAGTTGTTGCCCACACTTTCCTCTGCTGTGAATGTTCTGAGACTCAACTAGGATGGAGAATGCATAGGCAACCCTATAACCACGGTAACAGGTTGTCTTCTATGTTAGAACAGTTATACCTGTCACCATACTTAGTAAAATACGCAATACCTCCAAGAATTAGAGACAAAATAAGAAGTGCACCGAACACAAGTTAGTGTCCACACATGTATGTCAATCTAGATCCTATGTTTAAGTAATGAATTTATGACTATAGTGGACCACCCTGGGGATCATTGTCAGATCCTGGGAATGTCCAAGTTCCTTAGTTACTCACAGGTTGGTGTGTTCACCTTGACTTATTCTCCAATTGGTCCTGCTAGGCCCTGACTTCAGATCCCAGTACTACCAACAAGTGGATTATGGAATAAGAACCCGAGTGTGAAATTTGTTTACCTTTTCTCTGAGAATCCTGGGTGTCAGGCATGATGGAGAACATTTCTACAAATCTAGATGCTCTGTGATAGGATGCCATCAATGTAATAAACGGAATGGGTTTCATCCTAATACAATTGATGTTAAATAAAAGAATAAAACAAAAAATACAAGGAACAATCATATCAGACATGTATGGACTGAACATCTATAGGTAAGTATAAATCCTATTTTTACACATACATATAAATAGTATGTTTTCCAGGATTGGGGCTTGAATTCAGGCCTAGTGAACAGGCCTGACTTTCTTATCTTCAAGTACTGTAATCTTCCCCTTCATCCACATTGCTGCAGATTTACCCAGATCCTGAGTTCAAATCCAAAGCCTGGAAGACTGAATAGCGGGAACTGCAAGCCAAGTAGCTAATTGTTTTTTATTTTTAATTTTTAATTTTTTTCTCAGCACAGGGCTTGAACTCAGGTTGTGGTAACACTGCTTCAGCTCTGATCACTCTAGGCTGGGGTGCACCCACTGCCCCCATAAACTTCCAAACCTGGGCTCAGAACATGGCTCATTGGTTGAGTGCTTGCTTTGCAGGCTTGACTCCATGGGTTCAATTCCTCAGCCAGAAGTGGTGCTACGGCTCAAGTGGTAGAGCACTAGCCTTGAGGTGAAGAGATGAGGGACAGGACCCAGGCCCAGAGTTCAGGCCCTAAAACCTGCCAAAAAAAACAAAAAACAAAAACAAACAAACAAAAAAAAAAACAACTTCCAAACTTATCTTTTCTCTTAATTGAGGAGTGGATTTTTTTTTAAAACAGGAATTCTCATCTTACTCAAGGTCATCAGAACTTCAGTAGAGTTTTCATGTTGAGATATAATGCACCTAACTCTGCTGAACTTAATCATGACTAGGAAAGTGTGGACATTAATGTGTTTATTATATTTTTCCTTATAAATATGTAATTCTGTCTGATATTATATATAATATATATTGTACAATATATAATACATTAGATAGTATAATAAATATATTATAATATAACATATATTATGTATTAACAGACTTCCTAATTTTAGAGTTAGGAACAAGCAACATATTGAAAGACAAATTCTTGAATCTCTGAGTAATTTTTCTACCACTGGACAATTCCAGGTTTCATTCTTATTACCCAAAAAGCAACATAGGCAAGCGGTGCACATGGAGGTGGACCTCTGGATTCTGGACACTGTGATCTGCATATGTATATATGTATATATATATATATATATATATAAATGAAATATTGTTTTATACTAGTGAATGTGTAAAACTATAGCAGCAGATAATTAAGTCAACATCTATGTGCACACACACTCAATCACTTTTATG
Organism: Dipodomys spectabilis; assembly: GCF_019054845.1. NCBI lineage: Eukaryota > Metazoa > Chordata > Mammalia > Rodentia > Heteromyidae > Dipodomys > Dipodomys spectabilis. The sequence goes on from NW_024870689.1 coordinate 852,426, forward strand.
TATAAGAATTCCTTTTCGGGAAGGGAAGACGGCTCAGTGTTAGAGCGCTTGCCTTGCATGCCTGAGGCCCTGGGTTCGAATTCTCAGCACCACGTAAGCAAAAAGAAAAAAGCCGGGAGTATGTGCACACATACTCAATCACTTTCAAGTATAAGAACTTCTTTTTGGGCTGGGAAGGTGGCTCAGTGGTAGAGCGCTTGCCTTGCATGCCTGAGGCCCTGGGTTCGATTCCTCAGCACCACATAAGCAAAAAGAAAAAAGCCAGAAGTGGCGCAGTGGCTCAAGTGGTAGAGCACTAGCCTTGAGCTGAAGAGCTGAGGGACAGCACCCAGGCCCAGAGTTCAGGCCCCACGACCAGACCTCCCCCCAAAAAGGAATGTCTTTTCTATGTTCCCTATGCACCTACACAGAGAGTACATGAGTTGTCCTTGAATTGTCCTGGGAGTTCTTTATCTGGATACTGTAGCTTCACTTCCTTTGTTCTCTTAGTAGCCAGATGTTATGTGTTCAACAACAATACTTGTTACAAGTAAAAATATATACCCTGACACACAGAGAAACTGGGATTTCAGAAATGCCACAAATAATTGGGAGGTACAACAGTACTTGTAAAAATTAAATAGATTGCATATTTATTAGAAAGTTTGTCAGAAAAATAACCTTCAGTGCAAGATGAAACACTTGAAGGAAACTACATTTGAAATTACATATTGCTAGGTGGTAGTAGCTCATGCCTGTAATCTTGGCTAATCTGGAGGCTGATATCTGAGAATCACAGTTCAAAACCATCTTGGGCAGAAAAGTTGCCATGAGATACTTATCTCCAATTAATCAATCAAGACTAAAATTGATACTGTGGCTCAATGTTGTAGAGAGATAACCTTGAGCCAAAGACCTCAGGAACAGTGTCCAGGACCCAAGTTCAAACTCTGCAATAGACAATAAATAAAAATAAAAAATAAATTACATATAATTTCTTACCAACTCTGTACAAGGAAAATAGGATATGACACATGGCAACATATGACTTCAAGTTACAAAGTTCCAAAGCATTTCCCCACTCTTGAGAACTAGGAGTAATCCGTATTGAAAAAAAATAAAAAACATGAATGATTTATGTCAAATTTCAAAACATACTATATGTTATACAAAGGAAATTCAATAAACATGCATTTCACAATTTAGTAACATCCTATAGTATAAAGAATCTGATTACCTGATTCATAAAAATCAATACAATGCAGATAAAACATCCAATATCTCAGGGGTCAAATTAGCAGAATACTTTCCATCTATGATGGCTGTTTTCTAAATTATCCAGCCTTATCCACCACACAATTGCAGAAGGCTCTTCCTGAGAATGTCCAGAAACCTGATTACTGTGAGTGCTCAATGTAGACCTAGTCCCATTCTCTATTATTTGGGCATATGATAGACTGAATATCTGAAAACTTGCCAAAGGCCCAATTTGGGAATGGCTTCCAGTAATGACATTTTAGTTCTCAGAAAAAAAGGGAAATTGAAGACAGTGTGAAAATCTACCAGATCCCGGGAAAGATTTCTATTATTGTGCTAAAACTGTACCCTTCTACTGACACTTGAACAAACTGCAGCAATTGTCACTCCAACCACATGTCCAAAAAATAGCTTTCCAAATATTGACCTGTTTTCACATTGGCAAATCAAGACACTCTATTGTGGTCCTGTTTTACTTAAACTATCTGCTATGATTTGCCCAAGAGAACAGGAAAAGTGTAGGTAAGAAGTCATAAACAATACTATTATGGTGCTCTTAATGGCTAAGTGTAAAGAATATGTGACAGAACTGTTGGAAGATTCATTTTTTTTTCTTTTTGCTATTCTCTCCCCTTTCTTTGTAGAAAGGTTCTAACTATAAAGTGCCAAGTGGTCTGGACCTTTCAAGGCTTGTCTCAGTGACATAAGTGATGGAATTAGGGACATGTGCTCCCATGGCTGGCTTTTAGGAAGTTCACAATATAGCAATACCTATACACATAAATAAACTTTTGTGAGTAATGTGAATTTACTTCCTCAATAACCACAATATCAAATCATCAAATTACTAACAACTGGCATCACTAACACCTCCATAAACAAATGCAAACTAAAAGGTCTACTTCAAAAACCAACATCTAAGGCAGTGTTTGAAATACAAGAAGATATATTATACATCTAAAGGAGTGAGTTCTTTAACACTGGCAATGAGCAGTAATAGCTGAATTTCTAACCAGGCTTGAAAAGTTCAGGTGTCCTCTAACTATGTGATTAGAGTTGCAGAGTTGAACTTGGTGTCAAGATTGGAGCTAAAATTGAAAGGCAGCTAAGTGGCTGCAGTATTGTAGCTCGATACAGTGTGACCCTTCCTGATAATGGTAAACAGAGAGTAGAAGCTAAGTCAGTAAAATGTATAGGAAGGATTTTCCACTGAGAATAATTTCAGGGGGTGATCATTACTCTTGCGTTGAAAATGAATAGTCCATCATTCTAATTTAAGCTCTTGCATATTTCTTATTTGAGGACAATTATAACACTACTGTGCCATGAGTGCTGAGCAGTGTAGGTATATATTACTCTAAAATATGTAAAAATTCTTATAGGTATGGAATGGCCTGACCCTGACACTTCATTCTGTGTTGTTGAGTTTCATGGAGAAATGTTCATAATTAGGCAATTCACACTCATCTAAGTCTGAATCAGGCAACTGAGATAAGACATTAGGGTCATCACTCCAGTGACATGGTCTGTGACCTGTGAAATAAATGACATTATTTCACAATGCAGATGTGTTTCTGAAAATGCATGCAATACCAAATACCAAATATACAAAAGGGACAATTATCCATCTCATATTATCAGAAGTAAAGACACTCCTCAATTGTACTTACTTGCTAGAGAATCACAGGGTCACTGCTAACTTTTGGTATCTCTCCAGGTGCTCAATCTTCCTCAGTCTTTTTTGAGGAAGTGTTTTTCCATAGTTTGTTTTGAGGTGTTCAGAAAATCAGTATTGTACATTAACCACAACCATGGGACAGCAAAGATGATGGGATACCTGGCCAAAAACTGAGAAATCACAGGAAGTGATAGGAAAGAAGACACCAGAGGGCCCAGCGCCTCATTGCCAGGTTCTGGATCACTAAATCCTGCTTAACATGTTTATATTCCTTCTACTACAAGGTGGTAGGGGTGGTCAGGGGCTATAAGTTTGTCCACAAACTTAGGCATTAACCTAGCTTTGGTTACAACTATTAATGAGGTATTGTTCGTATACATAGTGATAATTGAATCCCTTATTGTTAGGGAGCAGAAGGGAACAATAGTCATTACATCCATAACACAAACATCCATCTTGTCTCCAAAGTCTTAATCTTTTAATGTCCAACAGATCGAATTTAAATACTCTTGAGGTAATAACTCATACCCCTGTCTTCCCTTGACTGACCTGTCCAGAGCAGAGCTCTCAGCCTTTTGATTGCTGTTTGAGATGGTTTCCCAATCTATCCCTTTCCAGGTTTAACAGTTGGACTCTAGAATTCCTCACAAGTACTGTGACAGGTGTATTATTTTTAAAACCATATTTTTTCTAGGATAGGTTCAATTTTTATATTTTATTTTATTTCAAAAATACTGTACAGAGTGGTTACAGTTACATGAGTAAGATATATTCCTTGTTGAATATTGTTACCCACTCCATTGTTGTTCTCATTTCCCTTCCCACTCCCACTCCTCCTCCCCACCCCATAGTTGTAATGTTCATTTCTGAAAGTGTCTTGTGAATATCATTGTTGCAATGGGTCACTCTTTGTACTTATTTCATCACTATATTTTTTCCCTATCCAACTCCAAATCATAAAAATGTATATACAAGATGGAAGTAATCAAAATCTAGACAGAGTTTGCTAGGGATAAACCAACAGAAAAAACAAATGAAATGAAATAAAATCTAGATACTCTACCGACATCAAGGTTGATATTTGAAAAAAAAAGATTTGTTGTATTCATGTCTTGGAGTTCATTTCATTTAGCATCATTTTGTAAGGTGAAATGTATATAACTCTGGAGCCAGCAATCTCACTCTTGAGCTCTTGTAGAAATGATCTCAAGCTAAAACACACTAAATCTACAACTATATTTTTTGCAGCATTATTACTATAGCTAAGATATGGAACCAATCAAGATGCCCCTCAATAGATGAATGGATCAAGAAAATGTGGTAATTTTATGCTTCTATCAGAAAGAATGATAGAATGATAGCCCCTTTCTTAAGAAAATGGAAAGACTTGGAAAAGAATCATATTATGTGAAGGAATGCAGACTCAAAGAAAAATAGGTTCCAAGGTTTGCCTCATTTTTATTAATTAATATATGTGTAGGAGAGTCCTGACAGACAGGTTCACTTTTTAAACTATTAATATTCCCTTTTTTTCTCTCTCTCTTCCTCTTTCATGCCATTTGTGTGTGTGTGTGTGTGTGTGTGTGTGTGTGTGTGTGTGTGCATGTGTGTGTATGTGTATGCACAGTAATGAAACTTGACTCGGAGCCTCAAACTTTTGCTTGGTTTCTTCATTCATGATTGACTGAGTCTGTACTATTTAAACCAAGGTTTCACTCTGTCTTTGAACAATTGAACATAAATATCTCATGGATTGCTACCCCAGCCATCTGTCAACCATGATCTTCCAATCTCAGCCTCGTGACTATCTAGGAATAGGGATGAGGCACTGGCATCCAGCTTTATTGCCAAGTCTTTTTTGCTTTGATTTGTTTTTGTTTTTTCTTGTTTTGTGCATTCAAAATCTGTAAGGAAAACAAATCACTTATAACCAAGAATATTCACATAAAATGCATGTTGTTTAAATATTACTTTATTAATGTTATCCTTTTACATCCACATTATGTGATTTGAGTTTTTTGAACTCTATTGTTGCAAACGATCAAGTCACATACATAATTTAAATCTTCTTTTCTTGGTTTTATAGTTTGTTAGGTGTTTCAAAACAGAATTTACCAAGGTTTAACTCTGCACTACTGAAGGAGCACCTTCATGATTAGTCAATGTCCTGTAAATCATAAGTTCATCACTTCTTCTGGCACCATATGAGCACAGATATTTTCCTATAATACCTCCACATAGTTTAGACGTCAATGCCATGCACTCTTCTGCCAAATATGCAAGGATATCCTTTGTAATTCTCCTTGGATTTTCACTCTTTTTCTCTTTACTCTTCCATGCTAAGTCCTGGGACGATCATGTTGATTTTGTCCCCTGTTACATTCATCATTGCATCTTGGGAAATACTGGTATGCATTACTGTACTTCTATCCATTCTCATTGTGCTTTGTCTTGTACCCCTCTCACCGCGGAGGGTCAGAGATTGGGGATATTTTCTTCACTCTTTAGCTCAGACATCTATCTTTACTTTCTAGAAATACATTCATTGAATTCTTTCTGTAAAGTCTAATGTCTTGAAAATGATTACTGCATTTTCATGGCTATGCTATTTGGCATTAGGGAAGAACATAGGTTAGGTAAAAGAAGATTGCAATCATGCCTCCATAGATGTTGTTAATTGGATAATGTTTACTTCAAGGTCTACCCGCTTGCTTTCTTTTCACTGTTAATTTGTCAATGTAGCCTTTTCTTCTGGAAAATATTTATGGGCCTAGTGAAGATCAATCCCTACTGTACTTAGTCATTAATTTTATTCCAACATCATTTCACAGATCCTTCTGAGTTTCTTCAGGGTCTGTATAGTAATGCTTCACATTCTTAGATATGTTTTTAACATCGATGCATCCGATGATAAAGACACATTGCTTAAGTCACCATTTGTTGATTGAAAAGAAACCATGCTGCAATCTCACTATATCGCAATTTTATGGTTTTAAATTCTTTTAGATTAGAATTGATGCTGGAGAATGAACATTCTGTGTACAATTTTATATTTTCCTAATTTTTTAGTATACTTTCCAATATTGTATAAAGTTAAAACATTACTACTTACTTAGTTTTAGGATTTCTAAAATGGTTAGAGTAAAAGTTCTATTTATTCACAATTTTAAGACAATATTGTCCATTATGAAAAGTGAGATATTGTAAACTTTTTATTTGTGGTCCTTAATGGTGGTGCTGGGGAATCAAGTTCTTAGCTTCATGTGTCTTAGTCTACTGTGTGCTTCTGAGCCTGATGGAACCTATGGTTTTATTTTCAATCACCTGGAATAAAGAAAAATTTCCCTAGGAAGGAATTAACTTTTGGTTACTTTCTCCAGTAACTCTCACACAGATAAAAGTAATATAATTCTACACTGACAGAAAATGGTGTTCTTATATTGTATTTATTAGTAGTAACTTTTTATTTTTTGTAGCCCCACTCTTCACTAAGTCTTGCCCATTTGCTATCCCTCCTTCCCATAAAACTTGCCTAGATCAACTGGAAACCCACTTCTTGTCAGCCTCCTCCTTAAAAAGCTCAACCTTAACTAACCTATCCCTTGGTAGCCCTGCTAAAAACTTTCAAAGGCCTGACTGCAACCAGAATCCTTCCTGATAGTTCTCCTCTGCTTTAGGGAAATCCCTCTTCCACTCCACCCATTCTTGGAATCCTTGCTCTGCACCACCAGAAACCAGGACATATCCATATCTCCTTCTATGTCCCACCTTGCTGCAATAGAACCCCGCCTACACCAGGCTCCTCCCTCAAATCCCCACCTCATCCACCAGATGAGGTATGCCCCTAACTACTCTAGTCCCTCATAGTTGCATTTCTCCCATATCCTAGTATTTCCAAACTCCTCCCTTCCCTTTTCTACCCAACCACCAACCAGCCTTCTCACTCAAGCCCCCCCCCCCCCCCGGTTTCATCAGAAACTCTGCCCATAACTAGCCTACTTGTAAAAGGCCTAAACTCTCAAGCACAGCCCTGAACCTACCTCTTCCCACAAAACCCATCATGCTATACCAAAAACCCTTCACCTTCCTATAACCGCCCTTGAAGCCCTGCCTTGCTTGGCCAGAAGCTTCTCACAAAGCCCATCTCCTGCCTGGAAAGATAGCCCTGCTCCACCACAAGCCTCTCTACCTCCCACATCTACTCGCTCAATGCCCTGCCTTGCTCTCCAGATAAACTCGCCCCCTATTGTCTCCTTCCTCAGTTCCACATCCTACTCCACCAGATACCCTGCCCACAATTATCCTACACCATTGTAGCTCTTCCATGCCTTCTCAAAGCCCCTCCTCCAACTAGCCCCATGGCTCCAAGCCCTGCCCTGTTCCTGAAAAACCCCACTAGAAAACCCCCAACACACTATGCCATTTCTGGACACCCAAATTGCTCCACTGGAAACCACTGTTCCAGTTGGCCTCCTTCTGGAAGCCTAGAAAAACCCCACCACACTTTCCTATCTCTCAACACCCACATTGCTTCACTGGAAACCACTGAACTAGTTGGCCTCCTTCTGGAAGCCTCACTAGACTCAACTGTAAATCCCAGTCCCTCCATAGTCCCTTTTGGAAGATTGTTTAGCCCTGCTGGAAATCCTGTCGATAGTCCATGTCCTGCCTTACAACACTGAAATACCCATCCAACCTTACTCCTCTTTTCGAAGTGGTGACTGGCTACACCAGAAACCCCATCCTAACTAGTTTAGTGCACTGGATCTTATCACTGCTCTCACAAATCCCTGGTCCTGATAAACACCTACATACATTTTGACTACATCCTGCTCTGCTGAAAACCCCACCTCCACTCTAATACAATTCATGAAGGCCTGCCATCCTCCATGAGAAACCACACCCCTTACTAGCTTATTTCTTCCTAGTACCACCTTGCCCTCTCAAAGCCACACCCTGAAAAGCCACTCCCTCATAGCTTGGCAATCCTGCTCCAGGATCCCCACCTTCTGTCAACCTCTTGACTCTATTCCTGCTTTATGGGAAACCTCACTCTACATATCCCACAAGGGCTTACAGTGTTCCACCAGATCCCCTCCTCTAAGTAATCTCTTCCTTTGTAGCCTTGTTCTTCCTTCTCAAAGCCCTGCCCAAACAGCCTCCTCCCCAGTGACCCCACCTTCTTCCAATGAAAACCTGTCCACCTGCCAGACTCCATCTTAAATCCCGCCTACTCCGTAAGAGACCCCTCCCCTAACAAGTCTAGTCCTTCCTGTTCCCTTCCTGATGTCTCAAAGCCCTACACAGACCGACCTTCGCACTCAACGCTCTGTCCTGTTCCACCATACAGGCTGTGCCAATAGCAACTCCTCCCTTAAACCAGACAGAGCTCCACCAGAAACCCCATACCACCTCTTCCATGAAGGTCTCCTCTAGTAACTTTTATTACAAATGTGATTTTGAACATATCTGGGGAAATAAAAGTTCCAGCCTCCAGCTGGGCTCAGTCACAAAGAAGGATTTGTGCCTGGTTTTGACTTTTCAGCTAGTCCTGACAATGCAAAATGCTCTTGTCTAAAACTGGATAAAAATCAGGCCAGTTTAATTTCAGGTGAATACCGTCCCCAGCCTTCCTCCAACAGAAGGGATTCAAAAGACCAATTTTTGAAATGCCTTGCTAAATGAGCAAGCCCTGGGAAAATGAAGCTCAAAAAAGTTACTTAGATTAAAATAAATACTGTCTTAATTTTTCTTTGTAACCTTTAAAATGTACATATAACTGATTCTGATTTTTGTGTGCTTAAAAATCTGAGTGTGTTTTGTATGTGTTTGTGAACATTTTCATGATAGAAATTGTTAGCATGCTGTAACAATAGGCTGTTTAAGTTTAAAGTTCCAAAGGTTATGAGATTTGATCATTACTAAAATTTTTTAAAGCATTTTCACATTGTTTGAAATTGCTTTTTAAGGATTTTTAACTTAAAAAATAGAAAATCTGGTATTTTAGAATGCATAAGGCTGTTTAGACTGTAATCAAGATATATGGCTGAACAAAAAGGAGAAATTTAGAAGCCAACAGAAGACCTATCTTTAGGAGTGAAGGGTGAACAGGCAGAAGTGCAGTTCAGCTTGTCATGCATGGTGGAACAGGCCCTGGGAAGAGTCCACACATGGTGAAAGAGGGCAAGCTGGCAAAAACGCAGTTCACCTAACCCTAAAGAGTCGGATTGGGTGTTTGCCCATTCCACAGGAAGGGATAAGTTGCCCATATTTATTCTGCCCCATTACCCTGCAGATAGACACTGGAAACATGATGGTAAAAATGAGTGCTGTGAAGATCTGATTAACATTGCTAAAACTACCCCTTGGATCTGTTAAAACTAAACTTAAGAAGGCCTTAAAAAGAGGGTTAAAAAGTTTATTTGTATAATGTGGTTTGCACTCAATGATATTCTGTCATTGGATATGTTATTTTTAATGTATAAAGGTGTTAAGTCTAGCTTCTTGGTACAGTGATGGTGATTTTAATTTTTCATTAAGAAAAAAATGTTATTTGAGCTTAAAAGTTTTCATGTGTATCTGTTTTAAAACAAGCAGCCAAAAGGAAATGAATGACACCTAGCCTCCAGAGTTTAAGGGATTTTTCAAAATGCAACTAAAAACTAAAACTAAAGTATAGAATATTAAAACAGAGATAAATAGGAGGCTTACAAATTAGGAATGGATTTCTGTATATAAAGTTTAAAAGTAAAATTGTTCTAAACATTTGCCTCAAAGTACAAAAAGGAAAAATTAAAATTACCAAAGTTATTGCTTAATTCCTATTTCAGTTTAGTCTCATAGGTTTTATTTTTTGTAACAGTTCCCAGCAGATCCACAAAAACGAGTGAGAATTCTTGTAATTTTGTCAGATATAACTTTGGCTCTTAATAAGTTTCAGGTAAGAATATGCTTAAAAGCTCCTTCTATGTTGACTGCCTTTTAATTGGAGTAAAATGGCCTTTTATGGGACTCTGATCTGAAAATTGGTTCGAATCCAACCTGGGCAGATAAAGGTCCCTGTGAGAATGTCACCTCTACTCAGCCAGCACAAAGCAGAAAGAGCAAGCAGACCTGCTTTAGGATTCAATGTGGCAGAGTGCTAGCCTTGAACTGTAGAGCTGAGGGACAGTACTCATGCCCCAAGTTCAAGTCCAGCAACAAACTAAGGGAATTGCCAATGAGGCATTGTTCCCAGTGTGGAGAAGACACTCCTTGGAAGAAAGTAATGGAGGAGCATCCAGAGACCGTAAGCCACTGCTTAGATAGCAGAAATAATGTAAGATCCTTGAGTCATTTGTGCATGGCCCTTCAAAAATTGGTCAGAGCCAGGAGGTCATGGGAAAATAGTTTGTAAGCATGCCTAATGTCTATGACTGTAAGGGACTGCAACTTGTCAGTCATCTGTTATAGTAGTAAAAAGCTAAGGTTGTAAAATGTGGAGGATAGTTTAAATCCCAACCCCTGTATGGGCCAAAAGCTCTAATTGGCAGTAACTTTTGAGCTGACATCAGCTACATGAAATTCATCTGCTCAGGAAAATTTTGTAAACCTGAGGGTGTGTTTCTATTGATATCTGTCTGAAGGCCTGCATAGGTATCTCAGACATTGTTAGGATTACTAGAGATCACGTTCCTAAGCCATCCATAAAGATCCTTTTGCAAACCAGAAGGCTAAATAAGCTCCACTGCTGTTGCCAGAAAAATGGTCTGTGCATTTGTCAAAAGTTAAAATATTGTTCTTAATGATATCTAACCCTGGTAACATCTTTGTAAAATAGGCTAAGTTTATAGGTTCCTGGCAAGGTAGGATCAACACTCCTGAGTCAGCTTGAAGAAGTGACAGAACATGAATCTTTGCCCATCATCCCCTTTTAAGAACAAGGGAAAATATTCACTTTTTAAAAAATGTGGCAAAATAGACAGAAGGAAAAGGCATGGGTAATAATAGTACAGGGCTGAGCCCTGCATATCTGCTTAGAAAATCTTAGCCTTATTAAAAGAACTATTTGTTTAAAAAGTTGTCATCTTGGTAAATTGTCCTGGGCTATTGTATAAATTGTCTTAAAAACTAGTGGGGTCACAGCTTGCCAAGTGTATACAATGTATCCTTCCCAGTCTATGTAGGAATTTGCAGTCCAGCACGAGGTGTGACAGTCCCTTGGAACCACTGAGAGACCCAGTGGTGCTGCTGCACATACTAATGGGTAAAGTTCAACAACAGCCTGACAGTTACCTGGAGGAAATCTACATCATCACCCAGACCACCTCCACCGTGCTAAAAGGAGACTGCACTCCTGCCTTATTCCATCACCTGAAAATGCTTCCCAGTTGAAAGCTGCTAAAACTAAGATCTTGTGGGACATTCTCTTGGTAATATGCAGTAACCCTCTATACTCCCACAGTAGATATTGGGAATGAGGATATCACTGGCTTGCCTTAGGCACTTCAGGTTCACAGCCTAGTTTGGTTCTCTATGGTAATAACCTGCTTCCTTCTGGTTGTGTTTTAAAGTTAAAGGAGAGATTTTTTTTTTTAATCAGTGGAGGTAGTATGAAGAATGAGACCCAGCCCTAATCTTAGCCTTAAAATCTAGCAAGCTTAGGCTAGGAAGGTGGTTCAGTGGTAGAGCGCTTGCCTTGCATGCCTCAGCCCCTTGGTTCGATTCCTCAGCACCACATAAGCAAAAAGAAAAAAGCTGGAACTGTGGCTGTGGCTCAAGTGGTAGAGCACTAGCCTTGAACTAAAGAGCTGAGGGACAGTGCCCAGACCCAAAGTTGAGGCCCCACAACCGGACTCCCCCCAAAAAATCTAGCAAGCTTTTCATCCCACTGGTGCCTTGAAGCTTTCTGAGATAAACTTGGTTCCGCAAGTCAAAGGAAAAATGAGCATTTTTAAACTCTCACCACAAAGAAGCTCAAGAAATTGTAAAGAAGAGGGGGTAGTACAGAAAGCCTTAGGAAAAGAACTGGGGGAAAATTGGTATCCTCTGGATAATAAAGCATTTAAAAAGTAAGGATTGTCTTAAAATATTTGTAAAGAAGACAAACCTCAGAAAGGTTAAGTATGTAGCAAATGGTATGAGTATGTCTTAAAATTGGAGCTTACGAGTACAGCTGGTATAAAATTAAGTTATCTGTTATATACAGAGTCAAGATTGCTAGAAGAAAATGTCAAGGCCTTTGGTACTGTTAATTTTGTTACTCACAATCGGACCTTGTAGACTGGTGTCCTTTGTAAAAGAGAGGATCAGCACAGTCCATCTATTAGTTCTGAGATCCCAAAACCAAATTGTAGATATAGAAGACTGTGCCAATTAGGGGAACATGATTGGTCCCCGATGCTTTAGAAGAGGAGGGAATGAAGATCCAAGTAACTCCAACTTGAGATTAACCCCACCATTTTGTGCGAGGCTGCCCTCAGAGTAACCCCAAGAGAGAGAAAAAAAACACAGGTTGCCACCAACCCTGCCCACCCTTAAGAAAGCAGAAGAGTTGGCCAAGTGTTTGAGGAACAGAGCATACCAACATTTCAGAAAAAGGGCAGTATGTTTAGCGTGGACTCAAATCAATCATGTAACTGGTTGTGTGGAAATTCCCTAAACTTATTTGTTCAATACTGTAAAAGCTGTGCTGATTTTGTGCTTGGGGACTCTTACTGTCACGGGTTACCAGTGCGTGGAGGACCAAGCTTGAACTTGCAAATAAATGACTCTTTTGCTGTTGCATTGGTTGTAGTCTTTGTTGGTCTTTTGGGGGTCCCAAGTCTGTACAACAGGGCTTGATATAAAATGTCTCTGCCCAGAGATTTGAATGATGGCATTTATAGTTTAAATTATTTAAGATAATTATTAACATCTAACACATGCTGAGGTTTTTGTTTATACCTCTCTTTCACCCTTTCTTTCTTCCTCCCTTTCTTTCTTTTTTCTTTTCCTTCTTTCCTTCCTTCCTTCCTTCCTTCCTTCCTTCCATCCTTGCTTTCTTTCTTCCTTCCTTCCTTCCTTCCTTCCTTCCTTCCTTCCTTCCTTCCTTCCTTCCTTCCTTCCTTCCTTCCTTTCTTCCTTCCTCTTCTTTCTTTCTTTCTTTCTTTCTTTCTTTCTTTCTTTCTTTCTTTCTTTCTTTCTTTCTTTCTTTCTTTCTTTCTTTCTTTCTTTCTTTCTTTCTTTCTTCTTTCTTTGTTCCTTTCTTTCTCCTTTTCTTTCTTTCTTTGTTTCTTTCTTTCGTTCTTTCTTTGGTTCTTTCTTTCCCTTCCTTCCTTTTTTCTTTCCTTTCTTCCTTCCTTCCTTCCTTACCTCTCTCCCTCGCTCCTTCCTTCATTCCTTCTTTCTTTCCTTCTTTTGTTCCTTCCTTTCTTCCTTCATTCCCTTCTCTCCTTCTCCTTCTGTGCTTTCTTTTCTTCCTCTTTCTTTCTTTCTTCACTTTTCTTTCTTCTTTTATGAAATGAGTATAAATTTAGATATTTTGTTTGCTGAACAAGTATTATACCATTAGAACAATCCTTTTTTAATTTAGTTACTTTGATCATAGGTTATCAATTTTGCTGAAGGCTGAACAGAGGCTAAGTTCCTCACTTATGTCTGCCAAGTTACTGGGATCACAAATGCATTCCAACTTGCCAGGCTTTAGGATAATATGTGTATCATATTACTTTCCTGGCACACTGGTTCTGAAGTGTGATTCTCTCAAAATTCTACCCCTTTATTTAGTGATGTGAGCTCCAATAGCTGGTCCTCAGTATAGATTATCTAAATGAATGATTGAAGGTAATTTCACTTTAATCTCTTTTTTTTTTTTTGCCAGTTCAGGGACTGTTATAACATTATTTCTATACAATTTTTGAGTATATGTGCACATTACTTTTAAAATGTTGCTTTCCCTCACTTTTTTTCCTTTTTTTATTTTTGTAAATCATGGGGCTTGAACTCCTGGCCTGGGTGCTGTCCCTAAGTTCTTTAGATCAAGCCTAGCACTTTACACTTGAGCCACAGTGCCACTTCCAGTTTTTTGGTGTTTAATTGGAGGCAAGAGTGTCACAGATTTCCTGCAAGGGCCAGCTTTGAACTATCATCTGCAGATCTCAGCTCTTGCATAGCTAGGATTACTGGCATGAACCACTGGCTCCCAGCTAAAATGTTACTTATTTTAAGTTCTATGATTTAGTTGAGGGAGTAGCATGAGTGTGTAGAAAGGAAACTTTCAAGTCATCTCTCTAAATAATTTCAGAGTTTCATTTTCATAATATTTATGCAGTGATTAATAACAGAAGCTCCCAAAGTAACAGAATGATCCTTCATTTTCTCCTTCCCATAGGTATTATTGGAAGATGAGTGAAATCTAAGTATAAGGCAATATGTACTTGAAGTTATAAAAAATATGTTGATGACACATAAAAAGCCATATTACACAGCGTGCTTTTCATTTCATAAAGAAAAGAATGTCATACAAGTATTTATTGGTAAGCTTTTTCATCTGAAAAAATATCATAAAAAAGCTGAAGGGGATCATCAACCCTTTAGGTGTAATATAGCATTGGAGACTATAAGACATGAATTTATTCATTAAATAATTATCTAGGAAAGGTATCTGTTCACTAAATTTATTCATTGTAAATTTTATTTTATTTATATGTCATTTAATATATACATACATACAAGTGTGAATATATATCAGCATATATATATATATAATATATATATATATATATATAATATATATATATATATATATATATATATAATATATATATATATATATATATATATATATATATATATATATATATATATATATATATCAGCAGTATCTGTCCAGTGAACTGTATGGTTAGGTAATTTCATCATGTCAAGTTCATCAAAAGGATGGACTTCCATATATCTTAACAACCCTGCAACACCACTGCACATGCAAACTTAAGTGTTCACAATTGTAAGCCAGACCTGTGTTTTACCAAAGCTTTGTATATACTGTGTTATTTTTTTCATTTAGGCTTGACACAAAATGTGTTTGCCCTAGAAATAAATGATGGAATTATAACTACAATAAGTTAGTTTAAAACTTTACAGTGAACACATATTCAGTGTGAGTTGTTCTTTCTTTCCTTTTCTTATTTTATCTTTAGGAAATTGATTTCAGTTTTGATGTAGTGTTTTCCAGACAGGTACTCCACCACTGGACTCACTCCACCAATCCTTTCTTGTTTAAGTTACTTTACTCATAGAGTAGCAATTTTTGCACCCAGCTCCAAAAGCAGGGACCATGATTTCATTCCAATATACCTACCTAGTAGGTTGATATGGGTGATATTTTCCTTCCTAGACTGATTCAGAACTGTGATCCTCTCAAATTTCTACCACTTCGTTAATAGTGTGTGCTCCAGTTCTGCCTACCTCTAGAAGATATGGCAGAAATAAATGATTACAGGTAACTTGAGTGAATCATTGGCTCATAGGTGATTTGATATTAAAATGTAGGGTAAGTTTGACAGTATTATCACAGTAGTCAGATATTTTGCTAAGTAAATTTTGCTTCACATTTAAAAATATCTCGACCAGAATTCAGGACTTATTTTGCTGTCTGTCAACTTGTATGTCATCTGGGAAAATAAACTTAATGTCTTCCATGCGTGGTAAAGATTTTTGAATGGTCTGATGTGCTGGTTCACATCTATAATCATGGTTAGCAATCAGAAGTAAATAGATCACAATTTGAACATAGCCTAACCAAAAATTTAGGAAGTGTCAATCTCAACAAACTAGTGGATCATGTTGAATCATGTCATTAATCTCAACACCACAAGAGGCTAAGTCTCTGCCCAGTATCTGTCACTTAGGTAACTGGCGCACTTGGAGGGAGTCACCTCTCCTGATGCAAGAGGAGGGAGGAGTCTCCCCCACCTTCACAGGGTGGACCTCCAGAATGCAGTGAATGTGCTTGCTTTTCTCCTCCAAATGGCTTGAGATGCCATGCCGCTGAGTGCTCATTATTTGATTCCATTGACCTGTGGTAGAGGTGTAAGGTAACAGTAAATTAAATTTCACATTTTCCAATTGAGCTGTTCTTCACAGCCTGTGAGTGAAACTCACCAAGTGTCCACTTTTTGAGTTTTGAGAATACTGAGGTAGGGGAGAGAGGGAGGGTGAGTGAAAGAGAGGAGAGATAGGTAGATAAAAGAGAGGAGAGAACAGAAAGAAAGGAAGGAAGGAAGGACGGAAGGAAGGAAGGAAGGAAGGAAAGAAGGAAGGAAGGAAGGAAGGAAGGAAGGAAGGAAGGAAGGAAGGAAGGAAGGAAGGAAGGAAGAAAGGAAGGAAGGAAGGAAGGAAGGAAGGAGGAAGGGAGGAAGGAAGGAAAGAAAGAAAGAAAGTAAAAAGAAAAAGAAAAGAAAGAAAATGATTGAGAATGAACGGTTTGGAGTCAGGAGTTACATGGCAGAGGTGCTACCAGTATTTGGAATTAGGTCTGCCCAAGCCATGCAGACCCTATGCAGACACTTCCTATCTTTTTGGCTAAGTTTCCCTCCTTTATCTGTTACCTAAGTATCTGGCATGCCTGGAGGCAGACACCTCCCCCTCCTGCTAAACCAAAACCTGGTCTGCCTCTGGTCACACTTTCCATTTGACCAGAGGAGATTCCTAGGCCCTGAGGTCACATCCAGTGTGGCCAGAATTTTCCCCTATCAGGCCATATCTCATCCGGTCTTTGGCCTAGATATGTCCTGGCCCAAGGTTGTGTCAACCCCCTTTTTTTCACATGTCTCTCCACCACATATGGCATGGGCAGCAGGTTAGTAAATAAACTACTTTACCTGACTGAATACCATGTGTTCTTTTCATTGGCTACCTAATGAAACTTACCTAATTAATACACCTTACACTTCAGAGTTTCTAGTTATATATTCATGGATATTTTTCTGACATATGTGAGATCAGTATTTACAAAACATATGTTCTAACTCATCATTTAACAGTATAATTCTGCTTGGAATCTTTTTTTTTTCAATTTTTTAATTTTGAAAATAATGTACAGAGAAGTTGCAATTACATTTGCAAGATAATGAGTGCATGTCTTATTAAGCATTGGTGCCTCCTCCTTTGTTTCCCCTTTTCATCCCTTCCCATCTTCCACTTCCTCCTCCAAAGTTGTAACGTTCCTTTTTTGATGTAATGTGTTGTACATCTCATTGTTGCTATGGATCCACCTGTATCCCTATTTACATAATTTGTTTTTTCCTTTCCCCTCCACGAAGATTACCAACATCTGAATTTTTAATAGCAGCCTAATTAACCTTAAAGTCTATTTTGTTTGCTTTGCTTTGTTTTGTTTTTAGCTTAAAGTAATCAAAGACATGGTGGGAAAATCTGAAAAGATCCCTGCCTTCATATTTTCTAATCACCCTGGGCTACAACATTTGTGATACCAGGTCAGATGATGGGAGATTGAAATACTAGAAAGCAGATGCACATCATAAGTTCCATGGCTTTGGGATTTCTCAGGTTCTTTTTTAAATGTAATTGTTACTAAGGTGTGTAGAGTGAGTTTACCATATCACACTTCATGTAATGTGCACATTTGCCTTGTAGACAATGCCATCCTTTCCTGAGCTTTCTCCCAGTTTTTGTTTGTTTTGTTGTTGTTTGTTTTTGTTTTTGTGCCTAACCATCAGCTTCAACTCAGGATTGGTTGCTGCACCTGAGTTTTTGTAATCAAGGCTACTCTACCTCTGAAGTCGCAGCTCCCATTATGGCTTTTTGGTTGTTAATTGGAGAGAAGTGTCACAGATTTTCTCACTCCTGCTGTCTTTGAACTGTGATCATCAGCCTCCTGAGTAGCTAGGATTATAGGCCTGAGTCCCCAGTGTCCAGCTACTAACGTTTTGGTTTCATGTTTCCCTGGTTGTGTTACAATTTTCCTCGACTCTTGGCACTAATGCTACATATTTCCTGGCTCAAATCTGAATTGGTGAAACATGCTTGTATTTTGAGGAAGGCAGGATTAGGAAACTATAGGCCATAGGGACATGTAAGCTAAACAAATCATTTGGAACATGGCATAAAGACAAGTAAATTTATTGCCAGTTGACTGTGTCCTGTCTTTACTTTTAATTTTGCATGGCCTGTGAATGATGTTAGACACATCCAAATGGCCATTGGCAGAAATAAGGTTTCTTATCCTGTTCTAAAAACAAAACAAAAAGACACCAAAGAATATTATGTATGAGTCCAGCAATTTCCTCGAATTAGAGACCAATCTGCCCTAGTTTATGAAAAAATATCCTTTATTCAACTGCTGCTACTTTTTCTAACTACAAATATAATGAAATCTGTAGTAGTCTGTAGAATTGTATACCACAGCTGTCATTTTAATTTACAAGAAATTCCGACTTTAAAATGTTTATTTATTTTTTGACACTTGTGGGATTTAGACTCAGGGCCTGGGCACTGTCCCTGAGGCTCTGTGCTCAAGGTTGTTAGCATTCTACCAATTGAGCCACAGAGTCCCTTCTGTTTTATCAGTTGTTAATTGGAGATAAGAGTCTTATGGGGAATTTTCTTCCTGGGCTGGCTTTGAACTGCGATCCTCAGATCTCAGCCTCATGACTAGCTGGGATTACAGGCATGAGGGACTGGCATCTGGTTTCAAATAGTCATTTTTAAAATGAACTACTAGGTGCCTCTGGCTCACATATATATTCCTAGCTATAGTTAGGATTACAGTTCTGAGAAACAAACAATACTTAAGTGTTATTCATGATGGTTTATATTGCCATGCTTTAATATTGTTTGTTTCTTATACTACAATGCTCTTTTTTTTATTTTCACCTAGGTGGGGGTGATAAGTGCTAGCCAATGTTGAACTTTCTTTGGTTGAGAGGGAGCCATGTGGACGATCTTTCCTAGAATGGCATGGAAATGAAATCCTTCTGTTCTCAACCCCTCATGGGTCTGGGATGATAGAAGTATTCCATCACGCATAGCCAGGGGTTGGGGAGCATTGCAGGTAACTCTCCACTGGTCTGGAACTGATGTCCCAAATACCTAGCTTTACAGGCAAAACCATGTTATATTCCATTTCACTTTGAATAGCTTATGTATATACTTAGAGAGTACAATGATAACACACTACATGTTAAATATATAAAATAGTCAGTATAATTAACAGGTTTATCTCCTAAAACATTCAAGCTAATGTATTTTTGTAAACTCCTGACTCTGCTAGCTATTTTGGAATATACCATAAACACGAATACACTGACAATGTGCAGAATATTGGAAGTTGATAGAGATAGAAACAAGTTAGACTATGTGTAGTAAATACATATTTATCAATTGCTCCTCTGAAGAATATTATCATATATTCACCATGACAATAATTTTCCTGCAGTGTAGAATTTCCCATTTCGTAATCTGCCATCTTCATCTTTTTACATTATAAGTATGAATGTTTTCCTGTTTATTATAATGTTTTGAAATTATTATATGATGGAATTAAAAATTTGTAGAGTCTACTGAAATTATCTCAATTTGTTTGGATGTGTGATGCTAAATCATTAAGACCATGATTTCCTGAAATATATGCTAACAGACTATATCACTAAATTATATTCTAATTACATCTTATTATTGTTTTTTTTATATAGGGTTCTACAGTTGCTGTTTTATGATATAGAATGTTGTGAAGCTAGACTGAAACTTGCAACCCCACTGCCTCCAGTAACACTGTTTTATCACCAGGTTATGGAGGCTGATAAATATAATTCTAACTAATCAGGAATTTGAGACCTGAGATTTAGTTCACACAGTCTGAGCATGAAATTTTATGAGTCTCTCCTCTCCAGTTCACTACAGAAATCTTACAGTGGAACTGTGGCACAATTGGTACATCACTACAGTCACCAGAAACATACTCAGGCTTGTCATATAGCCCCTGAATTCAAGACCTAAAACACAGATATGCACAACACACCCTCACACACATACACACACACAAAGCAACACACATGTACACACACAGATTCTCTGGCAATGTTGTACCTTAAATTCTTATCCAGAGATTGGGCAATAGCACACTCATTTTTGAAGATTTTTTCCTGATTATTTTGAAGGAGGAGGATAGTTCATAGGACAAAGATGACAAGACCTTAGTGAGGAATTCTTTATAAACAACTACCTTATTAAAAACAAACAGGAGCACAGTTTTTATATTTAAAGCTTACATTCCTTCAACTATAGTATTTTTCTATAATAATCATTGAATTATGAGAAGACATTGCAGCACCTCTTCCCTCCTCGCCTTCCCCACTGTCATAAAATATGACAAAATTATCAAAAATACTCTCTAATCTTACAAGAATGTACATCTATAAAAAGGTCTGACAGTATGTGTAAGGTTTATTTTTCAATACTTGTATGATTTTCCCACCTCTAAGTACTTACCTTTTTTCCAGATGACAGCACACTGGGGCAAACAAGATTAGGAAACAAAAAACTAACAAAAAACTAAGTCCTAGGATGTAGTTGTCAAAAATAGATGCAAGAAGTACATAGCAGGCTGAGAGGGCCCTGAGAGGCAAAATAGTTTCTGCATGATGAGAGGAATAGTGACAAATAAGGGATGGATCTGACCTAGAAAGTGTTCCTTGAGGTTGAGAGCATGCTGATTTCCAGACCTAGCTGAGGATGTTGGGATTTGACAATGTTCACATGTGTATAGAGTGATGTGGGAGGGGAGATTTCAGGCTCCAGTATGTCTTTGGGATGGTCGTATGTGAGCAAGCAGCTTAGATCATTGGGCTCTGAGAGATGACACTCTCTACCTCACAATGGAATAGAATATGGAACACTGAGAGCCAGGCAACTGTAACTGACAGTTACCTCAAGCCAAGTGGCCTGTAGCTCAGGAACAAGAAAGATGTTCCTTTGTTGTTTTCAAAGTTCAAGAGACTCAGGTCTCAGGCATGAGAGGTGTGAGTGCCTCAATCAATGCTGCAGACATTGGATCAGTGACAAAACATGAATCCATATTCTCAGGCCTTTTTATAAGAAGAAACCAAGGAAATCACAAGGCAACTCAGGCTAGGTATAACTATGACAGGAAACCTATTTAATCTCATCCTAGCCCACATTACAACTTTCTTCTTGTGTGCTTTTATATGTGTATACTGAGAAAATATTTACTGCGTAATTTTCAATCCACTCTATTACTCATTTTGAAGTGTATTCCCAATTCCATGTTTCAAAAAAATCCATTCTTTTTACCACCTCAGTGTGACAATGAATCAGCCCAAACCCTGAATATGCCTTATAATCTAGGGAGCTTGGACTCAGGCTTGTTGGAAATGCTGGTAATGGACCTGGTCCCTGCCTACCAGAAAGGTCATCTTTTCTATGTTGGAAACATCCTTCACCACTATAGAGTAGGAGACAATGGAGCAGTTGCTGGATATTGTTTAAAAAGTGAGTGTTCCTCTTTCAAACAGGGCTGATGAGACACCCTGGCAGATTATTGGAATACTTGGTATCTCTCTGAGGCTGTTTCACTGGGGTCTCATCACAGGAGCTAACTTCTTAGGACTGGGCTGCCAGAACATTTCATTTGCCACAGAAGCTAGTGGAGCCTTAGCATTTTGCTTGCTGAGAGACTAGGATTAAAGGAATGGCCAGTGGCACCCAATGTAAACCATAACCTAGGAAACCACTGTCTTGGAGGGTTTTGAAGGAATATAGACAGAAGAAAGAATGCAACTTGAGCTTGAATTCGGGGCCCGAGTGCTGTCCTGTTCGTGGCACTCTATAATTTGATTCCCAGGTCTAGGTCAAGCCTTTGGCTGGTTAATTGAAGTATCTTTAGAATTTTACAAATTAGACTGTGTTCAAACTGTGATCCTCAGATCTCACATTCCTGGTTAGTAGGATTAGAGGCATGAGCCATTGTGCAATTATTTGGACAGGTGCATATAAGCATCCTCAGAATTTCCTTGAAATTGTGTACACATATCTCTAGTTTTTGTCTGTCATGTTTACATTACTTTGTGGGACTTATTTTAACCAGTCCCAAGTGTATCCTGTTAGTTCAGAAAAAGGAGAAGCACAGAGTTATTCTCCTTCTCTCCTCCCACTGGTACAGATCCTTCTACCGTAACTGGGAGGAAGATGAACAAGATGAAGAAGAAAGTGGACGTTGGGACAAAGTGAAGTTCTGTCCTTGAAACATGGGTATCTTTGAGGTTTCTGATTCAAAGTCAACATTCTTCTTTGCACACCAGTTGTGATTTTCACCAGGGGGTTGAGGCTTGGCACTTCAGTGGATAGCAGATTACACATTGTCGATGCGGTTGTTGTTTTGGACTCTCGTGGATGAAAAGGAGGTCTGTGTATAACAAGTCAGATTCAGTGGGGAACAAATTTCTCCTCCTATCACAGGGAGAATTTTAGAGTATTGTATTTGAGAAATTGTGAGGAGCATCCTGCTTGCAGGAGTCTCTTCTCACCTCCCAACATGCATGTCCTGCCAGAAAAACGCTATAGGCTTAGGATGTGGAGGGCGGGCTCTCATTTTCCTTGTCTGCCCACAGCATGGTTTGTTCCATATTTCTTATGTGGATGGACTTCTACCATGATGATTTCTATGAGCACAAGTACCATGACACCATGAAAGTACTTACACAGTATGTCAAGCTCAACATGCCCTCTTCAGACTTGCTCTTCTTCTCACATATTCTTCTGGAGCAGCTGGAGGAACGCATGATCCTTGAGACCAAGAAAAAGAGGAAGAAGTCCTTGTTTAGATGCCTCAGAGCTGGTGAGTACGGATGAAACTTGGGTCTCTAGGTATGTGCCTCATTGGCCAAGAGCCCTTAGTACGCCCCAGCTTGGCAAAATATCCTTTTATTGATATTCTTTGCCAGGTAATATCTGTTCTCCTTTTACAAGAACTTGGAAGTAATCACTCATTAGAAACACCCTACCTTCTCATCAGTGTTCAGTCCAAATTCAAGTTCTACAGCTTTCCCCATTAGATCCTCATGAAAGTTTAGTCACACCTTAACTTCTAGAGTTCTAAGACTCCTGAACCTATTTCCATGCTCAGGTTTGCATCACCATAGAACAACTCTTGCAGAACTCCAGATAAAGAACCTATCAGTGATGTCATCTATGGTGACTGATAGAGCTCGGAAGCCATCACTAATCTCCAGAAAGCATGTGAACATAGAGGGCTTTTTTTAATTTGTGGAAAGGCCCAAGCAAGTTTTGAGTCTTGTGGACACCTCCCTGCTTCTGAACACCACATGTGATGCAGGTGCACCTGCACATACAGCCAAGGAAGAAGATGATCCAGAATGTCTCCCATTGATATTCACAATCCACCTGGATCGGCGCCAAACCAGTCAAAAAGACTCGGCTTGGTGTGCAGGGTAAATGTGTGCTAATGGAAAATGACCCCAGTGTATGTTCAGGAAAACCAATAAGAGAGGTCCAAAATCTAGAAGAATGAGAATCTTTCCTCACAGAATACCCAGACCAATCTGTCCTCCTGCAGGGGATCCAATTTCCAATTAAGAAATTAGAATCTGTCCATCCCTGGACTCAGGAAGAATATCCTATCTTTAATGAGTAAATAAATGCCTTTGAGGACTCAGAAGCAGAATTTCTGCCTGAAGGCAACTTAGAGGCCAATCTAGATTTAGAGATTCCATTCCTTCTTCCTGGAAAAATCTTTATTTTTCTTTTTGTTCTGATTGTTGTAAAGCGTTAGTTCTATTTATTTTTCTAACTTTATTAAAATGTCAGTTTTTGATATATTGTAGATTCATGAATCTTAAATATGTTTCTTTTTAATCCTACAGTCTGAAGCATCGTGCATACGTGTGCTGTTGGGGGGAAACACAGAGTGACAGGGGGCTGTACAAGAGAGCCTACTGTGCATAAAGGGAACTGTTAAGTGCACAGGGAGCAGAAAAGAAGCCAGGCTATATCTGGCTGGGGTAATAAGGTGGCTAGAAAAGATCTTAGACAGCAGATAAGATGTCCTGGAAAGCTATTCTGTCAATTGGGACAAATGACACAATACTTATAGTGGTATGTGGGACACTCATCCAATAGTGAGTTCAAATCTGTATACATTTTCTTTGTACTTTGGGTAAATATAGAAGAAAAATTTGGCTACAATAATATAAAAATCTATTTGTGGTTGATATTTGACAAAATATATAGGAAATATGTATACTAGAAAGTAAAAATTATCATCAATAGAAGAAAGAAGGCTTACATAGATGAACAAACACAAAATCAGGCAGGAAAATAACACAATTAAATCAGTTGTATGTAAATACATGTTATATTCTTGATATTATATATAGTATATTATATAATGTAAAAAACTGAATATGATTTTTCAAACTACAAATGCATTTAAATTTTTAGTCTTGAGTAATTATTTCACAAAAAATTAGTGTAAAATATTTTTGGGGAAATACAGCTATAATTTGATTATAATTATATGATTATATGAATATATATTTGTGTGTTTCTATGTCTAACACTGATTATAAATAGATGAATAAACATATACATATATTTGTGTGTATCTGTCTATGAAGTGAATATAATGAAACTGACTACACTATGTATAAAAATGCAGCTATGAGTTGAGTCCATGAGTTTCAAGCTTGTAATCCTAGTGATGTGGGAAGCTTGTTTCTGAGGTTTAGTCTCTCTTACCCCCAAGGCCTTAGATTTTCAGAGGAGGCCTGTGCCCTTCAGTGTAGCAAAGAGACACATATGCAGTGGGATCACACTCCCTAAACCCATAGGAAAGTCAGTAGAAATCAGGATAAGCCTCTTCTGACACTCTACTCAGATTGTGTACCAAGATGGCCATCTGTAGAACATCAGATAGAAAGTAGACATTTCCTCCAAAAGGGTCTAAAAAGAGCCTTCTGAACTACAATCTCTGACTATACTGAATTAAATCTTATTTCCCTTACTAAGCTGCAAACACATAGAAATATGGCAAGGGCTCAAGAGAGATGGACAAAGACGTACAAATACATAAAATTTTATACTGTGTTTCAGTAATTCAATGACAAATAACCAAAGCATGTCTTGAATTTTTCTTTTTTTAAAGGAAATGGAAACATACTCTGAGTGTATCAGGAACTGGATGACAGTTTTGTTGTTGAATTTTTCAATGCACTGCTGGGAAAAGGAGACACATATATGGAAGACATTATGTTGTGGTGAATGTCCTCACACAGCTTCACAAAATAATGGCTATAACTTCTATGATGTGACAGCCACCTTTGCCATAGCAGCACAAAGAATAAAAGGGAATGACTACTAGCCACCAGACTTCAGTTTGAAGAGCTGTCCTGACCAGAAGCTAGGATAAGTCGAGCTGGGGAAGGTTGATCTCCATGTAAGACTCCTGAACACTAAGGATAAAGCACTATTATAGGTATTGGAGAAACAAAAGTGAATGTGGCTCTCTCCTAACCAATTTCATGCTGAAACGAAAACCAGAAATCATAATGATAATTCCTATAAATCAGAGACATGACATTGGTGATTTTGTAGCAACTACTTCACAGTGAGGATGGGAGGAGACAACCCTGAACAAGAGATAGTTGATATGGGAGCCATCATCCAGACAATGATCTAGGAGCAGGTACTCCAGGCAGTAAGAACAGCAAGTACATCCCCCATTGATGGGGATGGACCTGACTTACTTCAGAAAAGGAAAACAGCACTGACATGCTTGCTTGTGAAATAAGAATGGAAATGTACAATGAAGAAAAAAAAGGTCAGAAATGAAGATAAGAATGAATTAGATAGATATAAGATACTGTGGATTATAAGAAGAAAAGTTCTGATTTTAATATAAAACTGACATGACCCACTGGAACCAAAGTGCTAAAATAGCAGTCAGACACATCTGATTCACCTAAAGAATACTTCTAAAATGTGATTCTAGCTGGGCTCTTGTGGCTTACAATTGGAATCCTACTTACTCAGGAGGCTGATATCTGAGGATGAGTTTTAAGGAAGCCCAAAGAGGAAATTTGTTAAGACATGTCCAATTAAACACCAAAAATATTGATATGAAGCTATGGTTCAACTGGAAGATCACTAGCCTTGAGGAAAAAAACTAAGAAACAGCACCCAAACCTTAGGTCCAAATCCCAGGACATCAAAAACAAAGAAGCCAACAAATAAAATTTGGTGCTCAGTCATTCATCACTTAGCATTCTAGTTCAATGTATTTGGTATGAGTCTTGGAAATTATATCCTTAGCAAATGCTCTCCCTGGATATTTTGCTTCATTACCAACTTTCAAACCCCTGGCAGCACCAATGTCTCCTCCCAGTTAGCATAGCAGTCAACCATTGGAAATTTGAAGATATATTTTATTAATCATAACAATTCTGATCATCTTTCCACATACATCAAATGAGTAGTCGCCATATTTCACTATTCTGAATGTTTATAATCCTCCTTTGAGTTAATAAGCATTAAAGCTTAAAAATTCTAGAATGGTTATCAAATTAATTCAATAGTCATCATTCTTCCACCCAATCTTGTAACATATGTTTATAAAAGGAGAGATTATTTGAAAATGTGTACATGATACCTTCTATCTCTAATAATCTCAAGAAATAGGGTTTTACAGAAACACCCTGATTGTTTTGCCAAAGAAAGGATAGGAGATTTAAATAAGAGACCTAACATCTCAGAAGGAAAATGCTATTGGCTTTAGAACAATTTCATTTGTATAGAACTGTGGAAATCAGTTTCAGAAATGCCAGAGGCAAAGGGTATTATTCAAATCACATTATCATGAGGTACAAGCAGTCTGTCTAGATCAACGTTCCAGGGGAAAAAATCAATGAATGGAAAGCAATGCTGCTAAAACAAGCCGGTTTTTGGTGGTTCATGCTTGTTATCCTAGCTACTTAGAAGTCTAAGATGAATGGATCCCAAGTCAAAGCCTAGCCAGGAAAATCCTCCCTGTCTGCAGCCAGCAGACAGTAAACATTAGCTCTATTCCTGAAGCCCAGATGGACGGCCTCTGGCAACAGACATCCAGACACACAACAACACCCCTATTTGAAATATTATCAAATACATTCACATAATATCTCCTGTTTGGGAGATAATGTTGAAAAGATGTATCAAGGACAGTTCAAAAAGGCTTTTAAAAAATGCAGAGTGAAATTGGAAATATATACTCACTGACTGAAATGTAAGTTAGTGCCAGAATGTTGTTAATGGGGCTAGAGGCCCATTTGATAACTTATCCACTCAACCATCTTTCCTCATATCTTGTCAGCCTGAACAGTGAGACTTTTAAATGCAAGGAATGTGTGTGAGCATATAGCTTGTAAAAGTAATAATGAAAAGCTAGGCATTGGAAGTTCAGGTCTGTAAAACTAGATACTCAGAACTCTGAGAAAAGAGGAACTCAGTTCAAAGCCAACTGAGCAAAAAAAGACTCTTACCTCCATTTAAACAGTAAATAAAGAAAGCTGAGCTGTGCTTCAAATGGTAGAGCATATAAAAGCTAAGCAACCGTACCTAGGTCATGAATTCAACCCCAGTACTGCCTCTCATACACAAAATAATCATGATTACACCACAGTATATGCACATGTTGACAAGGGATGTAGATGAATGGGATGATGACATCAATTGCCTCACCGTTAGTCTCAATCTTTCTGTACAGCGTAGCCCAGTCTGTGAAAAGCCATAGGTGAAATCTTTCCTCAAAATCAGCAGATACATCCTCATTTCCCTCTGCACATTTATATTATGTATGCACACCTATAAGGGCTATATTTTATAACTAATTTTCTTTTTTATTGTGAAAATACTGTACAGAGAAATGCATAATCTTACACACATGCTTCAGAATTATGTGCTCTTGTTTAGGTTTCATAGGGAGCAAAATATATCCAGCCTCTGGATCATTCTTGTAATCTTACCTGTTCACAAGAATGGAATCTGAGCATCACACTTTGATGCCAACCCATGCTAATAAATTCTCAAATCCTTATCTTCAATTAAGTAGAAAAAGCCAGAAGTGGAGATTTGGTTCGAGTGGCAGAGTGACAGCATTGAGTAAAGCAATCTAAGCAAGAGCTCCAGACTCTCAGTTCAAGCCTGAGTATTGGCCCACTAGTACTTCAAACGCCAACCTTCCCCCAGCACGAAACCATAAATATGTCAAAATATTTTGTAACTTGTGAAGCAAAATCCAATGAGACAACATAGTTGCTAGTTTGTTGAAGAGTTGGTGGGGAAACCCCAAATTCAACATGTGTTCAAATAACATAACGAACCAGCAACCAAGTAAAATTTCCCAGTAAAGAGATTTCCTTAGTATTCACTGGGACCACTGACAAAGAGACCTTTTTCTATGCTTTTTGAAAATTAGTGTTTTTTTCAGTAAGGTAAATAGTATAAACCTTTACTGTAAGTTATAGGAGTCATTGGAAGCTCCAAGTGAAGTGAATGTACAACAAAAAGCATACAATATTACAAGTTTCTATGACTCGGTTGAGACACTAGAAACTTGTTATACTGTGGCCTCTCAGAAAGAGAAGGGGGATGCTCAGCATCATTGGTCATAAAAGAAATGCAAACCAAAACCAAAACCACATTTAGATCCCACTCACCCCAGTTAGAATGTCCATTATCAAGAAAACAAATAATAACAGATGCTGGGGTGGATATGCCTAAATGAGAACCCTATTACACTGATGGTAGGAATGTAAGCTGGATCAACCACTCTGGAAGGCACTATTGAGGTTCCTCAGAAGACTAAATATAGAAATTCCTTAAGATCCAACAGTCCCACTCCTCACAGTTATCCAAATGATCTCAAACTAGGGCACAATAAGCTACCAGAACAACTATGTTCATTGCAGCATTGTTTACCATAGCTAAGATATGGAGCCAACCCAGTTGCTCCTCAATAGATGAATGGATCAAGAAAATATAGTATATTTACAGAATGGAATTTTATGCTTCTCTCAGAAAGAGTGGCATCGTCCCTTTTGTAAGAAAATGAAAAGACTTGGAGGAAATCACACTAAGTTAATCAAGCCAGGCCCAAAGAAACATGAGCTCTATGATTTCCCTCACTTGCATTGATTAGCATTAGCTTATTACTCCTGAAAGTGGATCATAGTAGCACAGGAGTTATGAATATATACATGACCATCCAAAATGATGCTAATTGAAATGAATGCTAATACATAGAAACGGCAGATCTTTTGTTTTTGTTTAGTTGTCAAGCATGATGTAACCAATGTACTACAGATAGATCATTCTTCTTACTTTATGTTATTTTTCTTCTCCTATTGGTTTTATCCATGGCAATTCCCATCTGTGATTCTGATACCCTGCATTCTGTATATTCATTTATCTGATTGAGGGAAGGGAAGGGAAATAACAAAATGCTGAAATAAATATAAATGGTGATACATTGCAACAATGATACTCACAGTACATTTTGGTGGAAATTAACTTTACAACGCGGGGGGGGGGGTGATTGGAGGGAAGGAACAGAGGGAGATAAACACTGGAGTGGGTAACAATGTTCAATGAGAAATGTAACTTACGCATGTAAATGTAACACCTTTATACAGTATCTTTATAATAAAATAGATTTTTAAAAATATAACAATTTTTTTTCATAAAATCTCAAGCTGATACAACAGAACTTCTGAGTTCGTGTCAAAGAGTTTTTCAGGACTTTCAAGAAGCTAGTACTAAGTACATATAACCACAGTTAAGAGATAATGAGAAAAGTAGCACTTTTTATTTTGATAGATGAATAAAGGAAAATTTGTTTTTGTTTCTGTTAACATAGAATATGTGTTTGTTATCTGCATTGTTCCCAAGTCGGACTAATCTCTTGTCCTTAACTTTCTTTGGTATGTATAATTGGACATGTAATCTGAGATATAAGTAGTGTTCTTCGTTCAATTTGGAGGCACTCCTCCCTGGTCAAGAATTTTGACTGGAAGACTCTTCACACTTGCTCTGGTTTCTCTCACACAGCTTTCTGAGGAACTTAGGAGTTTGAGAAAATGACTGCTAATTAAATGCCTCTAAGTAATAAGAAT
>NW_024870689.1:2795000-2990000 GCF_019054845.1 Dipodomys spectabilis
CTTCTTCTTCTTCTTCTTCTTCTTCTTCTTCTTCTTCTTCTTCTTCTTCTTCTTCTTCTTCTTCTTCTTCTTCTTCTTCTTCTTCTTCTTCTTCTTCTTTTCATCAGTCGTGGCGCTTGAACTCTAGGCTTGGGCACTGTCCCTGTGATTTTCAGCTCAAGACAAGCGCTCACCCGCTTGAGCCACAGAACCACTTCCTGGCTTCTAGTGGTTTATTGGAGATAAGAGTCTCACAGACCTCAGATCTCAACCTCCTGAGTAGCTAGGATTACAGGCATGAGCCACCCGTGCCCAATAGTTTATGTATTTCTATTTAGAATTATTTCTATAATTATAAAATATCTGCAATTGTGTCGTGTGAGTTTTCATCAGTGCCTACCACGAAAATACACTAGGGGAGTCTTCATACCACAAAAGGTTGGGTTCTTAATATAAACTCACTTCTGTGAGGACAGTAGTACTTGTAAGCAATTTGGGAATAAACTGGATTGTAAAATGTAAAACAAAAGCATTTGTACTGAGATGTAGCTCAGTAGTAGAGTAGTTGCCTGAAGAGCATAAGACCCTGGAAGAAAAGTTTCCTATAGCTCAGAATGTTAGAATTTTGTATGAACAAACTTCTTTCTTTCTTTTTTTTGTCTGTAGTGGGGCTTGAACTCTGGGATTGGGCGTTATCCCTGCACTCTATAGCTCTATGCGAGCACTCTACGCCTTGAGCCATAGTGCCACTTCCAGTTTTCTAGTGATTTATTGGAGATAAGATTCTCACGGATTTTCCTGCACGGGCTGGCCTTGAGCTGCCATCCTCAGACCTCAACCTCCTGAGTAACTAGGATTATAGGCATAATCCACTGACGCCTAGTGCATGAAGAAACATTTTAAGATTGATTCTGCAGAAAGAAACTTGGAATATACTTTTAGTACAAATAATTTATAGTGCCACTAATATAAATATGAAGGCACTAATTCAGAAGTGTTTGTTCATTGGCTGGTTTCTTAGTTTATTCATATATATACATTATTAATTTACATATACATATATTATTAAAAACATAGCTTTGAAGTGTACCTAAGAGCATATGTGCTCATGTAAATTTATACAACTGCACAAGCTTGATTTGTTTTCAGTTTGTTGGTACCATAAATTAGGTGGGATTTGTGTGTTGTTTTGTTATCTGTTTTTGGAGGATTTCTCTCCCCTTTATCCCCCTACGCCCCTCTCCCTGCAATTGAACTCAGCTTGCTCTTTCTTGGCTTGGTTGTTCATAGCTGATTTTCTACCACTTCAGCCATACCTGTAGCCTGGATTTTTGCCAGTTAATTAGAGATGATGTCTCTCAGGCTATGCTGCCTGGATTGGCTTTGAAACTTCATCTTCCAGTTCTCATCTCCTGAGTAGCTGGGATTACAAATGTGAGCCACTGGGGTGCCTAGGGATAAATTAGACTTTGGTTGGTGTATTCGTTCATTTTTCTATGCATGGGATGATCTACTATAGAATTTCGGTGAAAGTCTTGGGTCTGAAGTAAGATACATAATACATATGCAAATCTGTATAGTTCTCATAAGATGTAATAAATTTAATACATAAGTGTAATAATAGTCAACAAAAATAATGAAACAATAATACAAAAAATAAAATAAATACACTCAAA
Source organism: Dipodomys spectabilis (assembly GCF_019054845.1). Lineage (NCBI taxonomy): Eukaryota > Metazoa > Chordata > Mammalia > Rodentia > Heteromyidae > Dipodomys > Dipodomys spectabilis. Next base: position 2,796,656 of record NW_024870689.1, read on the forward strand.
GCAATTTCAATAAACATAAGTATGTAGATATTAATTATTTCAAATGTGGAAGAATATTACTTTAACAGGGCTAGGGATTGAATTCAGGCCTAGGGAACAGGCCTGAATTACTTGTCTTCAAAGAGGGTGAGTTTCCTTGTCCCCCACAGTGCATAAGAGTTACCCAGTCTCTGAGTTCAATTCCCAGGCCTGGCAGAAATAAAGGGCACAAATTCCAAGCCAGGGAGCAAGAGTATGATATTTATCTTGCCTTGGGAACTGTCCTTGCACTCTTCAGCTCAAGGCGAGCATTATACTGCTTAAGCTACTGCACCACTTCCGGTTTTCTAGTGGTTTATTGGAGAGAAGAGTCTCAAGGACTTTCCTGCCCAGGCTGGCTTTGAACAGTGATTTTCAGATCTCAGCGTCCTGAGTAGCTAAGAATACAGGCGTGAACCACCAGCACCCGACTATTTTTAATATTTTTAATTATTATTTATTTATTTGTTTATGTATTGCCCAGCATGGAGCTTGAACTCATAGCGTGGCAACTCTACCTCAGCTAACATCACCCTAGGCTGGGTTGGTGCAGCCTCTGGACCCACAACCCATCGTGGGATATTAGGCCTCGGGGGCTGACAAGAAAACAAAATGAAAACGGTACCAAAAAAAAAAAAGCCAGGAACTGCCCACGGATGGTGTTTTCTTGGTTTTCCTTCCTTGCATGGTGATCAACCCAGGTCCAAATAACACTGCTGTAACCTGTAGGTCACCTGGCAGATTCTCTCTTTTCCTTCCTTAAATGTTGACTGTCTTGGGTCTACATGACATGGTTGCAACCTGTAGGTCACCTGGCATTGCTGAAGGCTGGCAGGCTGGCAGAGAAGCCATAGGCCAATCTGGACACCTATGCCCTGAGTTTGAATCCCAGTCATGCCACTTACAAAGGGCTGGAGAGCCTAAGAACCTATTGCCTGTCCATAGGAACACCAGAAAAATGTCATCAATGCCATGGTTGGATGAGTAGTTCATCAATCAGTCTAATATAAATTTAGACCCAGTAATCACAAGACACAGATTGATTTTAATTCATAGTTTATTATGCATTAAAAGAATACTATTCATTAAATGGAGTCCTCACTAAAGACCCGAGAACCTGTATGAACGTAATATATGTCATTTAATACTAGATAGACATCACTGGCAGTATCAAAATATATAAATATATATTTACCTGTATACTACCATTTGCATAGAAAGGTACTGCTATTTTGGCCAAACATATGGCTCCATCCCAGGTCCCAGGATCCACTTGGCAGCTGAATGTGCTAGAGGCTGCCATGCTGACACTCAGCCATTCATGAGTTGGGCCTTCTAGGCCCTCAGTTCAGGTCCCAGCATTGCCAAAAATTTCAACTTGGAATAAGATTACAAGTGTGACACCTGTTTTCCTTTTCTGTGCAAGTGCTGGGTGTCAGGTATGATATACATAATATGTATGCAAAGCTACATGTTATGGAATAGATTGGAATAAATGTAATAAATGATATAGGTGCACTCAAGTCCATAAAATAAATGCTAATTCAATCAATCAGTAATAAAATATAATGAATCACTCCAACAAACACAATATAGACTGAAAATATAGATGTAAGTACAAAGCATATATTTAAAATGTCTATAAATGTTACGTTTTTTAGGCTAGTGCTTGAATTCTGGTCTAGCGGAGAGTTTAGAAGTTCATGCATGATTCATATAGGAAATGATAGGCAAGAACTTTGTCAAAATAATTATTTTTAATTAAGACTTCACGAAGTGTGACAATAATAATTACATTCAGGAAATCGAGGCATTGGGAAAGATCCAAGAATTAGTAGTCACATGGTAGATAGGATTCCAACACAACTTGCCACATCTCTGTACAAATAGGTATTTATTAGCATACTAGCTTCAGCTTATGAATGGATGAATATGGTGCACAAACCCCAACCCAGGGCTCAATCTCTGGTACTGGGTATAGCCTAGATCCTTAATAGCTCAAAAGCTGGTGTGCTCATATGGACCCATTAGAAAGTTGGGCTTGCTAGGCCCGGAGTTCAACTCCCAGCAATGCCAAAAGGTTCATCCAGATGTGTGAAGCCAATCCTTACAGCTGTTTTCCTGTCCTGCGAAAGTCCTGGGACTCAGCGAGGATGGAGAATGCTATATAGGCAATTCTATAGCCATAGGAATAAGTTGTTATCCATGGCAGCACAGATATACCTGTCAACATACTCAACAAAATACACAATACATCCATGAATAAGACTCAAAATAAAAAAAATTACATTGAATGCAAGATGCATGTATGTAAAAAAAAAATCCTATGTTTAAAGGAAGTGGGCTTCTTATTTTGTCCACTGCTGGGGTTTCAAATCTGGCCTTTGACCAAGATTGACATTCTAGTCTTCAGGAATGATGAGCTTCCCATTCCCCCACAGTGCAATGGGGTTACCCAGACTTGAGGTCAAATTTCAGCACTGACAAAAGATTCATCCTGATGTCAGAAACCAGTCGTTGTACTTGCTTTCCTCTCGTGTGGAAGTCCTGGGTCTCAGCTAGGATGGAGAATGAATGCATAGGCAAACTTATAACCATGGGAACACGTTGTCATCCATGTTAGCACAGTTACCATGTCACCATACTCGGTAAAATACACAATACATTCATGAATTAGACACAAATTACGGAGAAGTGCACCGAATGCAAAATGCTGTCCACACATATTTATCAATATATATCCTATCTTTCAAGTATGAATTTATGCCTATCCTGGCCCTCCCTGGTGCTCGATGTCAGGTCCTGGGAGCAGTCTAACTCTTCAGTTGCTCAAAGGCCAGTGTCCTCACTTTGACCCTTTTGCCAATTGGGCCTGCTATGTCCTGAGTTCAAATTCCAACAGTGCCAAAACATGAATCCTGATGTGAGAAGCCCATCAGTCCACCTGTTTTATTGTCCTTTGAAAGTCCTTGGTCTGAGCTAGGATGGAGAAGGCATAGGCAACTCCATGGACATAGAAATAGGTTGCTATCCATGTCAGCACATTTATATCTGTCATCATACTTAATAAAATACAGAATGCAACCCTGATTAAGACAAACAACAAAAAGAATAACTACACTGAAAACATGATGCTTTCCACATATGTATGTAAATAGATGGGCATATGATATTTTTCAGAGCTAGGGCTTCAATTCAGTAACTGGGACCAGGCCTGACCTTGTAGTCTTCAACGATGGTGAGCTTCTCATTCCCCCACAGTACAACAGAGTTACCTAGACCTGAGTTCACATTTCAGCTCTATTAGTAAAATGGCGTGAATTCTGAGCTAGGGTGCTTCATTTATAATTTTTCAATTTTTTAATATTTTTTTTTTGCCAGACCCGGGGCTTGAACTCAAGTTGTGTCAACTCTGCCTCAGATCCGATCATCCTAGGCTGCAGCCTCTGGACCCACAGCCCATCCTTGGATCCTAGGACCCCAGGGCTTGGAGGAAAAAGAAAATCTGGATGGAAAAAAAAAAGCGGTGGGAACTTCCATCTGGCACTTTTAGGTTTATTTATTTATTTTTTTGAATGTTGACCATGGTGGGACCGAACCCGGCAGACTGCAGATTGAGAGTAACCGGGTGTGGCTGAAGGCCTGCTGGCTATCAGGGGAGCCACAGGATGACCGGGCAATGGAGGCCCCAAGGTTGAATCCCAGTCCGTCCCCCTACATTGAGGGAATGGCAGGAGATCCTGAGATACTCGATTCCGGACCTAGGAAGAGTCATGAAATGCGATCAATCTCATCCTTGAATGAGTAGTTCCTGAGAAAGTGAGTAGGAAATGATAGTCAAGACTCATGGGGTATCAATTATTTTTAGTAAAGAGTTGATGAAGCATAACTATAATCATCACAGTCATGAAATGGAGGCATCGGGGAAGGTCCAAGAATTGGTAGTCACAGGGTAGATTGGATTACATCACAGGTCGCCATCTCTCCTACTCTATACAGATATGTACTTATTTGCGTACTACCTTCAGCTGATGAATGGATGATTATTGTGCTCCCCCTGCCTTACTCCCGGGGCTATATCTCAAGTCCTGGGAACGGCCTAGCTCCTTAGTGGCTCAAAGACTGGTGTGCTTACATGGACCCATTCACTTACTGGGCCTGCTGGTGGTGAGTTCAGATCCCAGCAGTGCCAAAAGATTCATCCTGTCAGAAGCCAGATGTTGCACCTGTTTTCCGTACCTGTGTGAGTCCTGGGTCCCAGCTATGATGGCATAGCCAGTGGCCATGGCAAAAGGTTTTCATCCATGTCAGCCCAGTTACACCTGTCATATATACTCATAAATATATATACTCATATATACTCAAAAACATACCCAATACATCCATGAATAGCATACACAATAGAGAGGATAACAACACTCAGTGCACGAGGCAGTACACAAATGGATGTGAATATACATCCTATGTTTCAATGATGCATTGAGGACTCTTGTGACTCCCCTGGTGCTCGATCTCAGTTCCTGGGAATGGCCCAGCTCCTTAGTGGCTCACAAGCTGGTGTGCTCATGAGGACCCATTGGGTAGCTGGGGCGCCTAGGCCCTGAGTGCGAATTTGAGCACTGCCAAAAATTCACCCTGATGTGAGAAACCATTCATTGCACCTGTTCTTCTGTGCTGTGCAAGTTCTTGGTCTCAGCTAGGATGGAGAATGATTAGGCAACTCTATACTCATGGGAATAGGTTGTAATCTAGGTCACCACAGTTATATCTGTCATCCTATACTCAAGAAAGTAAACAATACATCAATGAATAAGACACCAGATAAAGACAATGACTACACCGAACCCAAGATGCCGCCTACCCATGTATGGAAATAGAGATCCTCTGTTTAAATTCTGAATTTGTGACTACGATGGCCCCAACTGGGCTCAGTCTCAGTCCCGGGAAAAATCTAGCTGCTTAGTGGCTCACAGGCTGGTGTGCTCACCATGACCCATCCACCACTTGGGCCTGCTAGGCCTTGAGTTCAAATCTGAGCACTACTAAAAGATTCATCCTGATGTCAGAAGTCAATCGTTGCATCTGTTTTCCTATGCTGTGAAAGTCCTGGATCTCAGCTAGGATGGAGTATGTTATATAAGCAACTCTATACTCATGGGAATCGGTTGACATCCATGTCAGCAGTTATAGTTGTCATCACACTCAATAAAATACACAATACATCCATGAGTAAGACACGAAATCAAGAGAACCACTACACAGAAGGCAAGATGCCTTCCACTTATGTATGAAAATATAGCTCCAGTGTTTAAATTATGAATTCATGAATATATTGACCACTGCAGGGCACTACCTCAAGCCCTGGGAATGGCCTAGCATCTTAGTTGCTCACAGGCTGGTGTGTTCACCTTGTCCCATTCACCAATTCTGCCTGCTAGGCTCTGAGTTCAAAAACCAGCACAGCCAAAAGAGTCATCCTGATGTGAGAAACCAATGGATCCACATGATTTCCTGTCCTGTGAAGGTCCTGAGCCTAAGAGAGGATGGAAAATGCTATATAGGCAACTCTATAGTCATAGGAATAGGTTGTCATCCATGGCATCACAGATATACCTGTCACCATACTCAATAAAATACACAATACATCCATGAATAAGACTCAAAATTAGAAAATAACTCATACCACACCTGTATGTAAATAGATATCCCATGTTTAAAAGAGGGGGCTTCTTATTTTGTTCAGTGCTAGGGCTTCAAATCAGGCCCTGGACCAGGCCTGACATTCTAGTCTTCAAGGATGAAAAGCTTCCCCTTCCCCCCAGGGCAATGGGGTTACCCAGACTTGAGTTCAAATCCCAGAACTGACAAAAGATTCATCCTGATGCCAGAAACCAGCCGTTGCACCTGTTTTCCTCTCTTGTGGAAGATCTGAGTCTCAGCTAGGATGGAGAATGAATGCATAGGCAAACTTATAACCATGAGAACACGTCATCCATGTCAGCACAGTTATACCTGTCACCATACTCAGTAAAATACACAATACCTCCATGAATTAGACACAAATTAAGGAGAATTGCACTGAATGCAAGATGATTCCACACATGTATGTCAATACAGATCTTATGTTTCAATTATGAATTTATGCCTATCCTGGCCCTCCCTGGTGCTCGATGTCAGGTCCTGGGAACAGTCTAGCTCCTCAGTTGCTCATACGCCAGTGTACTCACCTTGACCCTTTCGAGAATTGGGCCTGCTATGTCCTGAGTTCAAATCCCAACAGTGCTAAAATATGAATCCTGATGTGAGAAACCCATCAGTCCACTTGTTTTTTTGTCCTGTGAAACTCCTTGGTCTGAGCTAGGATGCAGAAGGCATAGGCAACTCCATGGACATAGAAATAGGTTGCTATCCATGTCAGCACATTTATATCTGTCATCATACTCAATAAAATACAAAATGCATCCCTGACTAAGACACATAATAAAAAGAATAACTACACTGAAAACATGATGCATTCCAGACATGTATGTAAATAGAGATCCTATGTGTAAAATATGTGGGCATATGATTTTTGCCAGTGCTGGGGCTTCAATTCAGGCCCTACAACCAGGCCTGATTTGTAGTCTTCAACGATGGTGATCTTCCCCTTCCCCAACAGTGCAACAATGTTTCCCAGACCTGAGTTCAAATCCCAGCTCTAGCAGTAATATGGTGTGAATTCTGAGCTAGGGTGCTTCATATATATGTATATATACATATATATATATATATATATATATACACATATATATATATATATATGTGTATATATATATATATATATATTTACCAAACCCGGTGCTTGAACTCAAATAGTGGCAACTCTGCCTCAGCTCCAATCATCCTAGCCTGTGGCCTGTTTACCTACAGCCCATCCTCAGATCCTAGGACCCCAGGGCTTGCAGGACAATAAAAAAGCCACGAGTGGCAAAAGAGTGGTGGTAAGTTCCACCTGGTGCTTATACATTCATTTTTCCTTTGCACGGTGACCATGGTGGGTCTGAACCCAGAGACCTAAAGAGTGAAGGTGACCTGGAGTTGGTGAAGGCCTGAAGCTGTTGGGGAAGCCCAGGCTGACCGGGCAACCGAGGCCCCGAGTTCGAATCCTGTTCAGCCCCCCTACATTGAGGGAATGGTGGGAGATCCTGAGATACTTGTTTCCGGACATAGGAAGAATCGTGGAATGTGATCAATCTCATCCTTGAATGAGTAGTTCCTGCAGTATGTGAGTAGGAAATGATAGGCAAGATTCCTGGGGTATCAATTATTTTTAATGAAGAGCTGATGAAGCATGACCATAATCATCACAGTCATGAAATGGAGGCATCCGGAAAGATCCAACAATCAGTAGTCACATGGTAGATTGGATTCGATCACAGGTCGCCATCTCTCCTACCCTATACAAATATGCATACTATGCTTATGAATGGAAGACTATTGTGCTCTCCACCTGCCTTACTCCCGGGGCTCAATATAGGTCCTGGGAACAGCCAAGTTCCTTAGTTGCTCACATCATCATGTCCTCACCTTGACCCTTTCTCCAATTGGGCCTGTTAGGCTCTGAGTTCAAATCCCAACACTGCCAAAGGAGGAATGCAGGTGTGAGAATCCAATCCGTCCACCTGTTTTCCTGTCCTGTGAAAGATCTGGGTCTCAGCTATGATGGAGAAGGCTTAAGCAATTCTACAGACATGAGAATAGATTGTCATCCATGCCAGCACAGTTGTATCTGTCATCATACCCAATAAACAAAATGCATCCATGGCTAAGTCATACAATAAAAACAATAACTACACTAAACAAATGTATGTGAATAGAGATCCTATGTTTAAAATAGGTAGGCATATGATTTTTGCCAGTGCTGGGGCTTCAATTTAGGCCCTGGGAGCAGGCCTGACCTTGTAGTCTTCAAGGATGGTAAGCTTCCCTTCCCCAACAGTGCTATAATGTTACCTAGACCTGAGTTGGAAGCCCAGCTGTGGCAGAAAAATGGTATGAATTTTGAACTAGGGTGCTTTATAAGTTTTTTAGTTTTGTTTTTGCTCACCAAGTTATTTGAACTCAGTTCATGGCAACGCTGCCTCAGCTTCGATCACTTTAGGCTGGTGGGCTGCCACAGGCCCATAGTCGATCCTGTGATCCTAGGCCCTAAAGCTTTGCACGAGTTTAAAAAAAAAAAAAACACACACAGAGAAAGAGCCATGGGATGGATTTTTAAAATTTTCTTCCTTTGCATGGTGACCATGCAAAGTCTCCACGACTTCCCAAGAGACTCATTCTTATGCATGGGAATAACGATAGAATGTGAGCAAACTCATGATTGAATGAGAAGTTTCTGTGAGCATCGGTCTAGTATAAAATTAGACACAATGATCCTAGGATGCTGACTGATCTTAATGAATGGTTTTTTAAGCATGAAAACAATACTATTCCTTCAATGGCTGCATAATAAATTCCTAAGAGTTGGTAGGAATGTAGTTTATGTCATTGAATCCTAGGTAGATGTCTCTGGAATTCTATACAAATACATATTTATTGATATACTACCACCTGCCTATCCATGTATGGCTATTTTGTCCTCGCATGTGGCTCAATCTCAGGGTCTGGGAACTGCCTGGCAGCTTTTTGGCTAGAGGATGCCGTGTTGACACACTCATTCATGAATTGGGTCTGCTAGGCCCTGAGTTCAGATCCCAGCACTGCAAACAATTGCATTGTGGAATAAGAAGCCAAGTGTGAAACCTGTTTTTCTTTTCGCTGAGAGTCCTGGGTGTCAGACATTATGGAGAACACATCTACAAATTTAGATACTATATGATGGGACGTCGATGTCATCAATATAATAAATGGAATGTATGTCATCACAGTCAATAAATGGTAAATAAATGAATAAAACAAAAATACAGTCAATAAACAGGATATAAACTGAACATCTATAGGTAAATAAAAATCCTATCTTTATAATGTATATAAATAGTATGTTTTCCAGGGCTGGGAATGAATTCAGGCCTAGGGACCAAGCCCGACTTTCTTGTCTTCAAGCATGTTGAGCTTCCCCTTCATCCACAGTGCTGCAGTTACCCAGACCCTGAGTTCAAATCCAAAGCCTGGTAGGAATAATGGTGAGAATTGAAGGCAGGGAGCTAAATTGTGTGTGTGTGTGTGTGTGTGTGTGTGTGTGTGTGTGTGTGTGTGTGTTTTGCAAAGCAAGGTCTTGATCTCAGATCATTGCAACTCTGCCTCAGCTTCCATCTCCCTAGGCTGGGGTGCAGCCACTGGAGCCAAGCCGATCCTGGGATTCTAAATTTCCAGGTCTTGTGCGGGGAAAAAATGTACACAGAAAAAAAGTGGTGGGAAGAAAAAAATAGAGCTGGAAAGGTGGCTCAGTGATAGAGTGCTTGCCTTGCATGCTTGAGGCCCTGGGTTTGATTCCTCAGCAGCGCATAAGCAAAAATAAAAAAGCCCGAAGTGGTGTTGTGGCTCAAGTGGTAGAGCGCTAGCCTTGAGCTAAAGAGTTGAGGGACAACGCCCAGGCCCAGAGTTTAAGCCCACGGTTGAACCCCCCCCCCCAAAAAAAGGTGGTAGAGCCAGGTGACGGTGGCTCACACCTGTCATCCTAGGTATTCAGGAGACTGAGATCTGAGTATCTCGGTTCAAAGCTAGCCTGGAAAGAAAGTCAGTGAGACACTTATCTCCAAGAAATCATTAGAAAAAGGGAAGTGGTGATGTGACTCAAGTGGGAGAGTACATGCCTTCAGCTGAAGACCACAGGAACAGCGTCCAGGCCCAGAGTTCAAGGCTTATTACCGACCAAATAAAAAAAGTGACGGGATTGCGTTTTTACATTTTCTTCCTTTGCACCGTGACCATCTGGATCTGAATGACATGGCTCCAAAGGGTACTTCACCTTGCATTGCTGAAGGATGGCAGGGTATTGGGGAAGCCATAGTCTAACACGGCAATGCAGGCCGAGTTTGAACCCCAGTAATGCCACTTCCAGATGGCGGGAGATCCTAAGAGACTCGTTCCCATCCATAGGAATAATGATGGAATATTATCAATGTCACGGTTGAATGAGCTGATCGTGAATGCTACTCATAAAATTAGACTTCATGATTTCAGTAGACTGATTCCATTTAATATGAAGCATTAAAAGAATACTATTTCTTACAGATATGCAATAATTCCAGAACACTGATTTACTTAATAGTTTATTAAGGATTAAAGCAATAACATTAATTATATCGAGGCAAAATAAATACTCAAGAACTGGTAGGAATGTAGTCTATGTAACTGAATAATGTGTAGACATCTCTGGCACTCTATAAAGATATATATTTATTAGCATACTACCATGTGGGTGTCACTCTGTTCTTATTTTGTCAACCCCTGGGGCTCGATGTCAGGTGATAGGAACTGCCTGTCAGCTAAATTTGCCCCAGGATGGCATGCTGACACTCATCCATTAATGAATTGGGCCTTGTAGGTCATGCGTTCAGATTCCAGCATTCCCAAAAAATGAATTGTGGAGTAAGAAGGTGATAGTGACACAAATTTTCCTTTTTTGTGTAAGTCCTGGGTGTCAGGTATGAAGTGGAACACCTATGCAGACCTATATCTATGGAATCAATGTAATCAATGCTCTGTGTGCCATAATAGGCAATAAAATGAATGGCCAATACATGAATAAAACAAAAAATAAAATGAATACACTGAACGCTATATGGAGTCAACCTATGTATGTAAATATAAATCATATATTTAAAGCTTACATGAATAGGATGTTTTCTAGTGCTGGGGATCGATTTTAGGCCTAAGGAATAGACTTGCATTTCACAACTTCAAGGAGGTGAGCCTTCCCTTCCCACACAGTGCAACAGAGTTACCCAGACCATGAGTTCCAATCCCAGTCCTGACAGAAAAAATGGCAGCTTTATACTATGTGATGCCCAATTCATAGGTATTTCATTCTGCCTCCATTTAATGAATGTGATTGTTTTAATGCTTCATAAAGTATTAATTAAAATCGATCAGTGTCATAGAATATAATTGCGTACAATTTTATACTAGAATCATTCAAGAACTACCCATTCAATCATGACATATATCACATGCCATTGGTATTCATATGGATAGTATTGAGTTTCTTAGGATCTCTAGAAATTTGGACATGGCAGGACCAGGATTCCAATTGTGGGTTCCAGCTCCGACCACTTCAACCCGAGGATAGGGAACTCACTGGTCGGTGCCAGAACATCAGCAAGACCAATGATTATGTAGGCACCAATGGCTCTCAGCAGTCCTGCTTGACACTTTCAAGGCTGTGATAGGACGATCATGGTCAAAGTCACCCTAGGAAGGAAACTCCTTGAGACCCTGTCCAACTTCCATGCCAACAAAGCCAGAAGTAGAGCCATGTGGCTTCACTGGCTGAGGCTAGCCTTGAGCAAAAGCAGCTCAAGGACTGTGCCCAGATCCTGAGTTCAGGGTCCAGGACTAGCAACAGACATACACAACAATCTGTGCAGCCATCCAGCTAAAGCAGGTCACCCTTTTGTCCCCAACTGGATTGGACTGAGTTTCCTGGGAAAGGGGATGCTGTCATCTTGACTGCCCATTCTGCCTGCATCACAGGATTCCTGCCACACTCCCATTCTTTCATGGTTCTTTCTGACCAATGGGAAATAAGAATGGTGGCCACTCCCATATTCCATGCTGCCCAGTAACACCTGGATTCCCTCAGTTGGTTGACACCAATACCAGTAGTTGAGGAAGGTAGAGGTGGCTGAGTGGTGAGCAAGAGACTTGAGGAGACTTTGAACTAAAGTAAGAAATTGATGTCCTAGTCAGTGAGTGGGAGAATAGAGGATTTCCCAGAGCCTGGGAACTTGGACAGCACATCTTTCCCAGTGCTCAGATGTCTGAAACAATAAGACTCCATGATAGAGCTGCAGGCAAGAAACTGCCACAAGAACACTGAGACTAGAATCCTCCCGACAGACCTGCAACATTCAAGAAAACAAAGAACACGAAAAAGGGAGGGATCCCCAAGACAAACGCCACTGGGGAGCGTGACCCAAAGGAGAGTCTGGCCAAAGGTGATGCTGACCACGGGCCTCCCCTGCCTATGGACACAGTCACAGCAACTGACACGAGGTTCCTGCCCTGGATCTCAGCAAAAGAAGAAAAGAGGAGCTCTGTGCCAAGATCCAACCACTGAAGCAGGAAAGGCCAGACCTTCAGGATCAACAGGAGAAAGAGAGGGAGAAGATAGCCCAGCTATACGCAGCACTGAAAACGGAGCTGGAGTTCCACAAAGCACCCATACAGAGGTCGGTTTGGGCAGAAAGTTATTTACAATATGCACTGTCCCGCTTGCAGCACGCGACCAATGACAGAGAAGAGAGCACGAAGTTCTCACCAGCTGCCTGCAGGCTGCAGAACAGCAAGTGATGGAGCTGGAGATGGCAGCGTCTATGGTCACTGCTCACAGAATGAGATTGAAATGTTCTTCAAACACCTGAATGGTGTGACACTTTAGCTCGAGGAAAATATGAGAATCTTCAATGATCTGGAGCAAGTAAACATCGAGTTTCAGGAGAAGCTGGAAGTGCTCTGGACACAGTAGAACAACATAAAGAAGAGAATCTGCAGTTCCAACAAGCGCTGGTGGGGCATGAGTTACTAAAGAGACTACTGGACAACCTGAATTGGATGGTGAGTCCAGAGAATCTAGAGAGAGACACCTTTATGGAAGACCTGAGCATTGAGAAGTCCGTGCAGAAGGAGGAGGCCAGGTGGCAACCCAGTGGATGAACCAACTGACAGAGGAGAAGGATCGAGGAGCAAGGCAGGTGTTCGACCTAGAGGATGTGCTGCGAGAACTGAGAAGGAACCAGGCAGATCCACGGCCCCCTGTGGGACCATCTCCAGCCAAGCGGCAGGTGCAGGCCCAGGCTTACTGCACGGAGATGGAGTTGAAAAGCATGGAGGAACAACTTCACATCCAGGTCCAGGTAAACCAGAGGCTCTGTTTCCAGAATGCTGAGCAGCAGAAACAACTCTGGAGACTGGAGGAGAAGGCCAAGGATCAGCAAGAGATCCCTGAGACCCCACGATGCACATATGTGTGCAGCGGACAGATGGAGGAACAGCTGACCCTGCTGGAGGATGCTCTCCACAGGGTGAGCAGTGAAAAGGAGAAGCTCACCAGCATCCTGTACTCAGAGCAGCAGGTTAAGAAACATCTGCTGGAACAGCTGGACCACACAGAGGAGAAGATATAGGAATGGAAAGAGATGGCCGAGAGAGAGCCAAGCGGCTCAGGAGCAGCAGGAGCAGCAGGAGCAGTCCCTGACAAAGCTGCAGAAGCTCAGAGCCACCTGTGAGCTGCACATCACCTCCATTGAGCAGCTGAGCTCCAAGAAGGAGGCCCTGCAGCAGCACCTAGAGAGGCAGACCCAGCTGCTGTAGCAGCTGAAGCAAGTGCAGGGCCCCACCAACTGGCAGGACAAGATGGTGCCCCCAAAGTGGAGGACACCCTCAAATGCCTGGAAGTGATCAGACCACAGGAGGAGTGCCTGCAGTCCCAGCTGAGTTTCCTGACTTTCCCTGGGTGAAGATGAGAGCCTTGGAAAACAAAAGATGAGGAGGCAACTCCTCCCGATGTGACCATCGCAGAGGATGGAGACATCCCCCAAACCTAGAGGGATGTGGATCTGTGAGCGCTCTCGGTGGCTGAAATCCACAGGGGGAAACTCCTGTGCCAAGAGTGACAGACGTACTGTGGGTGCCCGGCTCATCTGGCAGCTCAGTGCCAGAGAAAGCTGGAGCCACAGGCCACTCACCCTGTGAGCTGGTACCACAGCCTGCATGGGGATGGGAAGTGGGTCACGTGGGCGTCAGAGAAGAAAAGCTGCTTCATCCACGACCTGCATGATGAGGTGGACTTCCAGAGTCCAGCGGATGAGCTCCACCATCGATGCAGCCAGCTGTTGGCAAATATCCGCACCATTGAAGACTCCCTTGTGTTGTTTAAACACCAGATATTCGTCCTGGATGAGCTGTGTCAGGCGAAACCTGAGTATATGTGTTGGCTGTCCCAGGAGAAGATGGAGAATAGGAGAGAGCTGTAGGAGCCACTGTGGTTCCTCTCAGGGGAAGGCATGGACAGTTGGCACCACACATCAGCACAGCCTGAGTCCCCTACCACCATCGCCACCTCAGATGCCTCAGGCTCCGGGGTGGTGAAATGAGTGAGGAACAGAAAGATTTTGATGAATTGCCACTTCAACACAGTGCGGAAACTGCCAGAGGAGAGGTTGGGGTTCCCTACCCCGTAGAGGACTCCCCCATGGAGCACATCCTGCCACAGAAGCACCACATCCAGATCGCCCACAGTTCGAGGGCTCAGGTGAAGAGCACTCCCTCCCTTTCTTCTGTAGACTGATGTGGATGATGACCCTCTATGTGACATACTGACTCTCGAAAGCCTCAGCAGCCACCACAAGTTGGTGGTCAGGTGCCCTCCATCTGCCAGGTGATGGGAAGGGTAAACTGCGGGTTGGGTAGGGCAAAGGCTGCCAGGAGGCGGTCCATATTCAAGGGACATCTAATGGACCATTGGTGGCCAAGGAAGAGACCCATGTTATGCTTATCACAAAGAATGAATTGTTTTCAAATGGAAAACATGCCTCCAACAAAGATTTGTTCTTCCAGTCCTGGGGCTTGAACTCAGGGCTTGGCCACTGTCCCTGAGCTCTTTTTCTCATGGCTAGCACTCTACCACTTGAACCACAGTGCCACTTCTTGTTTTCTGATGGTTCATCGAGGATAAGAGTCTCACATACTTTCCTGCCTAGGATGTTTTTGAACTGTGATCCTCCAGATCTTAGCTTCCAGAGTAGCTAGGATGACACACATGATCCATCAGTGCCCAGCATGTGATACCTTTTCAAGGCTTCTTGGCAAGTCTGTAAAAGGAGCCCCAAAGAGCCTGGGTAGACCCTGACCCAATCAAGGAGCTGGGATGGAGGATGGCTGACCTTCTAGCCTTTCTGTTTCCCAAAATTAAAGATGCCACATGGTGTTGGATGCATGAAACACCTAGGTCAATCGCCACCAGGTTTAGCGGAGAAAAGGTAGAGAATACCCAAAGATTGCAGTGTAGAAATCTCTGATTTTGCATGCATGTGGTGTGTTTGTGTGTGTGTGTGTGTGTGTGTGTGTGTGTGTGTGTGTGTGTGTGTGTGTGTGTGTGTGTGAACTCAGGGCCTAGGCTCTATCCTGAGTTTTCTTGCTCAAGATTAGTGCTCTGCCACTTGAGCCAGAGCCCCAATTGCTTTTAAATGGTTAATTGTAGGTAAGAGTCTCAAGGACTTTCCTGTCCAGGGTGGCTTTGAAGCTTGATGGTGGCCTCAGGGAAGCAAGAGTAAATACAACTCTCAGGTATAATCCCTATTGTGGGAGACTTCTGCCCCCTTATAGCCGGACTTGGGACATGTGGCCCCATGCCATTGTGGGGGACTATTGTCCTGTAGAGTTCAATTGGGGGAAGAGACCAGGGCCAAGCTGACTTTTGCCCTCCCTGAATACTGATTTCAAAGTAGATCTTTTCCATCCTTGGCCAAGAGAGTTCTAGGAGGCCCAGCTCCCAAGAGCACAAGGAAGATAGAGGTCAGCTCCAGGCCCAGCTAAGAGCCTTTGCCCACGACAACCCCAACTTGCCCTTCTTGATACCTGTAATGCCTGTCAAAGAACAACCCCCAAAAACAATTGGAGCTGTGGCTCAAATTGGTAGAGCTCTAACAGTGAACCAAAGAGCTCAGTGACCGGGCCCCCAAGCTTTGAATTCAAGACCCCCAGCTGACCCTCCCTCATAAAACATAGGTTAGCTAAATGTGAGCTAGTAGGATTTGTGAAGTGTTTCTGAATTACAGCTAAATTACAGTTGAACGTGTGACATACAGCTATGTGCTGAGTCCTTCACAGGGTGCTGTTTTCTGGGTCCTTCCCACATGAGGGTTTTGTGCTGAGTTCTCAAAAAGCATTTTTTGTACTGAGTCATCCCAAAGGGTGCTATGTTCTGAGTCTTTGAGAACAGTGGACCGTGCTGGGTTTTCGAAAGCGTGCTGTGTGCTGAGTCCATTACACAATGTACTTTATGCTGAGTCCTTCAAAAGGTGCAGTGTGCCAATTCATCCCAAAAGGTGCTATGTGCTGAGACCTTGAGAAGGGAGGGACAGGTGAATTTTCCAATGGGTTCTGTGGGCTGAGTCCTTTACACAGGGTACTTTTGCTGAGTCCTTCAAAAGAGGCTGTGTGCTGAGTCATTCCAATGGTTCCCATGTGCGGCATCCTTGAGAAGATGAGTGCTGTATGCCGAGTCTTTTACACAGGTTGCTCTGTACTGTCCTTCAAATGGTGCTGTGTGCTGAGTCCTTTCACAGGGTGGTATGTGTGAGTCCTTCAAAACTGTGTTATGTGCTGAGTTTTTCAAAGGGTGCTGTGCACTGAATGTTTTACACAGGGTACTACATACTCAGCTTTTCAAAGAGTGGTGTGTGTGTGGAGTCTTCACACAGGGTGCTATGTGCTGAGTTCTGGGAAAGAGTGTTATGTGCTGAGTTTTTCAAAGCCTGCCATGTACTGAGTCCTATACAGTGCATGCTATGGACTTCCTCCTTCAAAGGGAGCTGTGTGCTGAGTCATCCCAAAAGTTACTATATGCTAAATCCTTCAAAGTGTGCACTGTGCTGAGTCCTTTACACAGGGTGATTTGTGCTGGTTTTTGAAGTGTGCTGTGTGCTGAGTCATCCCAAAGGGTGCTATGTTCTGAGGTAGTTATCCCCAACAATCTCTCTCTCTCTCTTTCTCTCTCTCTCTCTCTCACACACACAGCAGTCACTGTGCACCTGCTTGACGTGTGTAGTGGAGAAGAATAGAGGAGAGTCTCCCCCAGAGGTGCGGCTGCGAGGAGATTCGATCCCCCGGGTAAGTGCTAGGGTTGGCAGGGATTGCTGAGCTGAAGTGAGTTTGCATTTCCCATGCATTGGAAGCCTTAGGGCCCAGTCAGGGCTGCTCTTGTAGTCAAGGGTGGGGGGTTGGGCTGAGGAGAGGAAGGGATGGGGCCCGAGGGGAGGAGGAGGCATGGACCAGGGGGCTCACTGTGGTGGCAGCAGTGGCCAGGGTCTCTCAGTGGTAGGCACGCATGCATGGAAGGGGCTAGGTGGCCCACAAGAGGAGTGAAGGCAGAGACAGAGACAGAGACAGAGAGAGAGAGAGAGAGAGAGAGAGAGAGAGAGAGAGAGAGCAGAGAGGAGCGAGCACATGCATGAGAGGAAGCGGCTTCAAAGGCTGTCTGAGGCCTCAATTGAAGTGAAGATCCTGGCCAGGAGCCCAGAGCATATGGAGCTGGCAGAGCAGACACATCACCTCAAGTAGCCCCGCGGTGGCGCGGCAGCCATGGGCTGTCCTGAGTCCAAGGTTCCAATTATCGTGGTGGTGGCAGCAGTCACAGAGGAGGAGGCAGCTGAAGAGGCATCTGCAGTGGCAGCAGTGGCAGGGATGATGATGGCATCAGCAGAAACAGCTGCGGCTGTGGATGAGGTAGGGTCCTCTGAGGAGGAGGCAGCTGAGGTGGCTGCAGCTGAGGGGGAGGAGGAGAGGATGCACTCGGCCCCATCATGCGCCCACTTATGCCCCCTCCCTCACGAACCCTCCCCAAGGCACCGCGTTTCAAACATGGCCCTGCTGGCTCAAATCCATGGAGCCATTCTCAGTTGCCTGGAGGAGATAACTGTGCCCCTGGCTGGCTTGCCTCAGAGACCCAGTCCCGGTACTGGTCCTCGGACTCCGGGCAGTAGCACCTGGAACCACCCCCTACAGCTTCTCCCAGCAGCACATGAGAGTGGCCGCTCTGTGGGCCCACACCCTGGGAACCCTGAACCCCTCAAATCCCTCGACCCCCCCCAAATTTCCCCCACTCCCCGGATCCGGACCCATGCCACCCACTTCCTCTCTCCAGTCCCGCCTGTGCCTCCCCTGTACCCAACAGTACACCCTGGCTCTGCCACAAATACACCCCAGGGGTGGGGTGTGTGGGTGGGTGACAATCTGAGTATCCCGCTCTGCTCCCATCATTAGTGGCCAGTGTCCCAGGAAATGGGGAGATGCAGAGTTGGGTGAGGAGGGGGCGCCAGAGAGCTATTGGCCTGCAGTAATGGAGCCACACAGACACCCATCTGCACCCTTCCTCACCCGGTGGGAACCTGGTGGATTCAGTCAGAGGTGGAGAGCAGCATCTGCACACCTGCCTTCTTGGGTCTTTTCCTTTTTTGTGGGGGTGGCAGTGTTTAATGCAGAAGATAGACCCCCTTGCTGCGTGAGCCCTTGTCCTCTGTGCTCGGTCACCCTTTCACCTGAGGAGGGTCCTAGAAGAGCCCACTAGGGAGGTGAGGGCACTGGGGGTCAGATAGAAGATGAATATCTTGGAGGAACACATCCCCTCCCACATACATAAACCCAGCCTGTTTCCCCCACCCCAGCTGTCATCAGTTCTCACAGGGTAATCACATTTTGCAGCTCTGCCAGAATCTGCTGGTGCTCCCCGCCCATTTGGTCTCCTCATCCTCCCCAAGAATGCTCCAAGTTGCCCAGAAGCATCTAGGCTGGAAGTTGGGAGTCCATCCATGTATGTAACATTTAGGACCCCATCCATTTCCCCAACACCGCCCCCACCACAGGTCAGACACTCCTCTGGGGGCACCATGAACCCCTGCTAGTTATCTGACCAGGCTCTGAGGAGCCACCTGTCCCAGGACTCCTTCATTCAGTATCCTGGCCTAGCGTTTTGGTGATTGGGGAGTCAAGGTTTGTTGTTCCCAAGAGGAAGGTTCTGGCCCTGGAGAAAGGGAGAGGCAGGGTGATTCTTTGTTATTAGAGTGGTGTTCCCCTTTGGTGGGAGCCCCTTGTTCTGACAAGGGAACCCTCATGCTCCAGCGTGTACATTGTCCCAGATGATGACCTGACAAACTCAGGAGAGGCACTGCTCTGAGTCTGTGTGTGTATGTGTGTGTGTGTGTGTGTGTGTGTGTGTGTGTGTGTGTGTGTGAGTGAGAGTGAAAGAGAGAGGGGGGGCAGAGGGAGAGAGAGAGATCATCTTTCTCCTTGTACAGCCTGACTGTGCTCATTGTACAATGATCAGTTGGCAAATTGCAGGTGCTGCATAGATGAGTCTTCTGTCACTGGTCTGGATGAGTGTGTGTGTGTGTTGGGGGAGCATGGAGATGAGAACAATGGAAACATATTTAAATCACCATGTCTAAAAAGAGCAAAAACATTTAATTTGTGTGTATGCGTATTTTTCTTTTGTCATCAATGCCAAGTATGAGCCCAGTCACTATTTTTGTTTTCTCCTTCACCATTTCATGGCACCTTTGGGGAAGGTTTCTGTAGATGTTCCTTTCTACATCTTTCCACATCTCTCTTCCCCTTTTCCTGTAGCCTACAGTAGCTGCTTGGCCTGCGTGGGACTCCCCTTGGAGGCCTGTGTGAATCACATGAACAGAGTGGACACGTCTCCTTCTGTCTTCAGCCAAAAGGCTCATGAGGCAAGTGTGACCACAGCCACACTCTTCCAGCCAGACACTCTGCTCTGGTGTGTAGAGTTGGAGCTAATATAAGGGTTGGGAATGTGTCTGCCAAATATAGTTAGGGAATGAGATGGGGAGAGTAGGGCAGAGGATGTGAAGCTAGGAGGGTCTGGGGGGTGGCGAATGGTGTGACATCGCAGATGGTTCACCACAAGCAAGGATGAGAGGGGAACCTTATGCAGGGCTTTATGTTGTCCATGGGCATCTGAGCAGGGGGTTACGGGTCCCCACTGGTGGTGTGGATTCCCTCCCAGGGCAGTGCACCAGTGAGCAGTCCTCCCTGGAGTGCTGTAGACTCCAATCTGTATCCTGCCTGGGCTGTTTCCAGCTGGGCAGTGGGAGGCAACTGTGTTCCCCCTGCTGAAGCCTGCTCAGTATCAGGCCATGGCAGTTAGCTAGGGCTGGCTGAATGCCAGTTTCTGTAACCTGCTATAGGCTGTCTGGAAGAAAAAGTGGACCACTGACTGGAATCCTGTAAGTTTGATTGGGACAACTGACATGCCAGCTTTTCCAGGGTTTTTTCTTTAAGCTGGCAATTACTACTAATGACTGGGATTATAGGTCAAATTACATGGAGGATTTCAGCTGCCAAACTATGATGTTCAAAGCAGCACAAGCAGAGTTCCCAAGCCAGATCGTCTCTTGTCATGAATATCGTACCATGACTGCCTTCCTGCAGCAGCTGCTGATTCTCCTCTGGTTCTCTCTCAGGTGACCACCACAGTCAAGGACAACATGGGAAGCAGAGACGGTGACTTCGCATCCCAAGCCCACCAGCTGTGAGCAGAGATGATTCCCAGCACCTGCACTGGAATCTGAGAGATCCAGAGACCCCAGATGCCTCAAAGATCCTTTCTCTGTAACATGAAACTTGGAGGCTGGATGTGGTGGACCATCCTGTCTAGCCCCAGGGGGAGAAGAGGAGGCCCCTTGAGCCAGGCGTTCACCTCATAGCAGCCTCATTCACACCTGAGGGCAGAACTGAGTAGCAAAGTGTGGGTCAGCCGCTGGACAAAGATCTTTGAGAAGAGAGGCATCCAAGAGGCCCCAGAATCCAGCAAGTACATCGTGGCTCACATCCTCAGATCCAAAACAGTTAAGTGCGGTGGCACCAGGAGTGCAGGACAAGGGACGAGGGAGAACTGTGGTAGAACTACATAGGCTTTGACACCTCCCCCAACAACCCCTCCACCCCCAGGATACTTACCTGAGTTGGATGGTAGTTTTCTGTAATATTGTCATAGAGAGATGTTCATTTATTTGTCCAACAAAACGTTACAGTGTGTACCAGGTCCAGGAGGTCATAGACGATGAAAGTTTCCAGTGCCGGCTCCACAGCACATGGAGAAATCTTGATTTGAGTTGGATGCTGGTGCTTCACACCTGACATCCTAGCTACTTAGGAGGCTGAAATAGGACTGAAGCTTAATTCCCAGGCAGAAAAGCTTGTAAGACTTATCTCCAACAAACAACCAAAAAGAAAATGCCAGAAATGGATGAGTGGCTCAAACTGTAGATTGTTGGCCTTGAGTAAAAAGGCTCAGAGACAGCACCCAGGCTCTGAGTTCAAGGACCAGAAGTGACATAAAGAAAGGAAAGAGAAAGAGAGGAGGGAAGGATGGAGGGAAAAAAGAAGGAAAGGAAGGAAGAAGGGAGCATGCAAGCCTTGGTTTGAAGTTCCTGGATCAAGGGAGCCAACCATTCACAATCTCTGTGGGGACAGTTTCAGAGCCTAAAGCCAGTATGTAGGACCAAGCCACTGACCCCTCAGCAACTTCATGATATCCAGGAGCTATGTGTTCGCCGACTGCAGAGGGAAACAGCCTCGGGTACACCTTAGGGCTCAAGATGTGTCACCAAATTTCAGTCTCCCCAGGCACTCCGAGTTTATTTTCTGGTCAGAAAAGAAGAAAGTGTCCAAGGAATAGGGAGGTATAGGCTGAGGGAGTGTTAAGAGAAGGGGGGCAATGGATAAACAGGAAGATGAAGAGGGAGGACCATCCCAGGTCAGGTGTGTCAA
Organism: Dipodomys spectabilis; assembly: GCF_019054845.1. Lineage (NCBI taxonomy): Eukaryota > Metazoa > Chordata > Mammalia > Rodentia > Heteromyidae > Dipodomys > Dipodomys spectabilis. The sequence goes on from NW_024870689.1 coordinate 2,818,385, forward strand.
GCCATTGGAGCCATGACCTCACCTGACAACCTAGACCATCAGTGATAGAGCCTTCGACCGAGCCACATGGCTGTTAAAAATCCTGTCACTTTGTGTTCACCATTGACAAGCTGGCTGTCATCCGCTGCAGGATGCCTGTGCGGTACATCCTTAGGGACTGGGATTATTGCTGGCTCTATCTGAAGATGACACCCCCGGTGTTCATTCCTCAACCAGAGACAGATGGGAGTATGCCACTGGCACAGGACAGCCAGAGAATGAGGGATGGAGTTAGACTCGTGTTGCCCCAAGACTTCCTCTAGGGGACTCTAGGGCCCTGTGACTGCCATTCTCAGAGGTAGATGTGGGTCACTTTGCTGGCTCAGCCTTTAGTCCAGATGGCAGATCTGGGATTCAGAGTGGGCCGATTGTATGTGGGGCAGTGCTGGGTAGAGGTTGTTGGAAAAAACAGAGGCACTGACTCTGAGAAGGGTTGTTTTAGTGAGGATACTCACAACTCAGGAACATTCCTGGGATGGATAGGCCCTTTTCTCCCTCCTTAGAGAGAGGGACTGAGAGCCCTCCAGTCTGCATCCCTTGGCCAAGAAATCCTTTCATTCCCATATCTTGTGGTTTGATAACTAGACCTCACTTGCCTGCCCAGTGTCGATGCAGGACAGTGAGATCTTGAGTCCTTGATGAGGTCACAGGATCCTCAGTATGAGATTGTACTTGACCATCCTGACTTGGTGCATGGTCAGTCCCATATAAGTGAGCTGTGAGCTAGGACATAGAATACAGAGAATCAGAGCAGGATGAGATCTATTCTGTGAGTCTTGAGTATTATTTGTGAGCTTTGAGCTCCTGTGTGCCCACCTGCTTCCCTTTCTTGGGTGGGTCTATGCTAGAAAAAGCTTAAAACTAGAGCCTGGGTCTCATCCATTGTTTTATGCTCAAAGCTAGAACTCTGCCATTTGAGCCACAGCTCCACTTGCAAGGTTTTTGGGTATTTAATTGGATATAAGAGTCCTCATGGACTTTGCTGCCAAGGGTGGCATTCAACTGCAGTCCACAGATCTCAGTCTCCTGAAGGGATAGGATGACAGGCATGGAAAAGCATCTTTGGCCGGGTGCCAGTGGCTAATGGCTGTCATCCTAAGGACTCAGGAGCTGAGATCTGAAGATCACGGTGCAAAGCAAGGTTGGGCAGGAAAGACCCTCAGACTCTTCTCTCCAACAAAGCACCAGAAAAACAGAAGTGGTGTTGTGGCTCAAGTAGTAGAGTGCTGGCCTTAAGCTGAGGAGCTCCAGAACAGCACCCAGACCCAAAGTTCAAGTGCCACAACCAACAAAAAGAAAGTACAATATGTTTGCCTGCAAAAGACTGTGGAGGTGTGTGTGGGGGGCAGCGTGGGATGGTAGGCATTAGTGCCATGCTCAGTCATCGGTTTAGATGGATTGTCCCAAACTCTTAGTCCATGGCAGCCGATTCTTGAACCCAGATGAAGATCTGGGTTGGACGTCAACCATCAGACCTCAGTCTCCTCACAGGAGAGTTGTGAGAAAAATAAGGAACTTATACAGAGGGATCTCCTGAGCAGGGCCAGGCACAAATGGCGCGGCTGTCAGATACGGTTGTCAGCAATTCTGTGAGCATATGACAGGAATTTACCCAGAAAGGGCTCAGATGGGGCCTGTTATTAATCATGCAACAGGTGTGGGATTATGAAACAAAACATCGCTGTCTTTCATCATTATTCTACCCCCATGAGGAAGGGGATCCTTCACTGTATTCAGTTGTGCACCGGGAAAAAAACGTGGCATGGAGAAGCTGGGTGAACTACTCATGACCCCCAGCTGACAGGAAGCTCAGCCTGACTTCTCTGCCATGCTCCTTAGGACAGTGGGTGTTATTCAGTCCACTTCTTGTGGTGGGAAGTCCACTACTTGTCATTCGTGGAGCTTGAATTCTGGGCCTGGATGCTGTCCCCAAGCTCCTCAGGTCAAGGCTAGCACTCTACCTCATGAGCCATAATGTCTTTTCCATTTTTCTTGTGGTTCTTTGAGGATAAGATTCTCACAGATGTTTCTGCCCTGGCCACCTATGAACCATGATCTTCACATCTCAGCCTCCTGTGTGGTTAAGGATTATAGGCCTGAGTCACCAGCAACTGGCTTAAGTATAATTCTGGCCCTCTCTCCTTCTCCTTCTCCCTCTCCATCTCTGTCTCTGTCTCTGTCTCTGTCTCTCTCTGTCTCTCTGTCTCTGTCTCTGTCTGTCTCTGTCTGTCTGTCTGTCTGTCTGTCTGTCTGTCTCTCTCTCCCTCCCTCTCTTTCTCTCTCTCTGGAACTGGTTGAAAGGGTGCTGGAAGAGGTGGCCCAGCATCCCCATGTGGCTAGAACACAAGGTGGCCCTCTCATTCTGGATGTGGGCTGTGGATCAAGAGCTGTGTCACTCAGCCTGTTGAACCAGCTTCATGAGGTAAGCCCTTCTGCGCCCTGGCTAGGCCATGATGGTTATTCATTGTCCAGCCCATGAGTCCTTCCCCACATCCCTCAGCTAGACCATTGAATGAAAATGAACGAGGAGGTGTCACATTGTTCACCTGCCCAGCACAATCCCGGGCTTCTGACCCATACCCCCACCTATCTGGCCAGACCCTGGTTATAAGACAATGAAAAAACTCTGTGTCCACTACACTTTGCTGGGGAATGTCATTTTGGTTAGGGGGCTGGGGTAGAAAGGAAAGACCCCAGACCTGACAGGGGGACATTTGATCTTGTGACAGAACCAAATCATTGCTGTCAATAAGGAGGAAGCCGCCATCAGACTGACCTGAAACAATGCTCAAAGATTGGTAGGCTGTTGAAGTATCACACCCACTCCCAACAAGGAGGTTCAATGTGAGTGGCCCAGCCCTGGTCCTAAAGGAGTATAAATGGATGGTGGAGGTCAGGAGCTCGTGGCTCCCACTCATCATCCTGGCTATTCGGGAGTCTGAGGTCTGATAGTTGTGACTCAGAGCCAGCCCTCCCATATACCACCTGTCCCACCCCCAACCCACACACAAAAAGCCAGATGTGGTGCTGTGGCTTAAGTGGTAGAGCCTCAGCCTTGAACAAAAGAAGCTCAGGGATAACACCTAGGCCCTGAATCCAAGCCCTAGGACTCACACAATCATAATAAAATAAATGAACAGTGTACACATTTTATCTGACTACCAAGAAAGATGAATTCAGTCTTCGATCTGGCTGGTATTTTTAGCCAAAGTTAAGGAGCTTCCCTTGATGTTCCCCTAAACCTCTCCTTCTCTCCTTTATCTGTCCAGCCTTAGGTTGTAGGACAGAATTCAGATCATCTCCCTGGATGTGACCTTAAGTACACTCCCCCATCTGCCTTCCTTGGGGTCAGGATACTGGATGCACTTCCTGCTGGGAGGATGAGGCAGAGCATAGAGGAGAGTAGGTATCCCCGACACTTACACACACACACACGCACGCATGCACACACACACACACACACACACACACACACACACACACACACCCTAAGGCCATCTCAGACTAGCCTTCTCCAAAGATACTTTATCTCTTTGGATTAACTGACCTAGGAGAGGATTTTTATCCCCTGTAACTAATTATTTTAACTTGTGCTTGCTAGTTGACAAGAGATAAACAGGAGCAAAAAAAAAAAAAAAAGCATTTGGTGCCCGTTACCGGGGGCTCAGGCTCATGCCTGTCATCCTGGCTACTCAGGAGGCTGATATCTGAGGTTCACGATTTGAAGCCAACCATAAGCTGGAAAGCCCAAGAGACTCTACTCTCCATGGAACCACCAAAAAGCCAGAAGTGGAGCTGTGGCTCAAGAGGCAGAGCACCAGCCTTGAGCAATTAAACTCAGTCAGCTCTCAGATCCTCAGTTCAAGCCGACACAAAGAAATGGCCCTGTCTTGTGGCCAGAGACTACCTGGGCTTCGAGTGCCCTCTCACGGAGTGTGATACAACACCTGTCCCTAGGTGGTATATCAAGGCCTTCAGAAATCTGGTGGTGGAATCCAGGCCTTCCCTTTCTTGCACTCTCAACCCACACTAGCCAGAAGGCAGAGGGTGACAAGGTCAGCACCCTGCAGAGGGGAGAGGCTCCAGCTCTGCCAAGGTTATCAGAATGGGCTTCTTGGAGGCAGCACTTGAAAAGTGGATCCTGCTTAACAAGGAGTATCTGACAGGAAACCCAGAGAGCAAAGGTCCTGCAGATGATGAACAACATAGCAGAGCGTGTTCATTTCCAGCCAGGGCTGAAATTGAGAGACTCGGTACAGATGTGTGAGACTCTGTATAGATGTGCGAGACTGTCCCAAGACAGGCCTGAGGGGTCACTGAAGAATAGCTATCCAGGTATGGGATTTTGTCTTAGAGGTAGAGGGCACGCCTAGCATGCAGGAAAGCTCGGGTTCAATTCCTAGGTCCTGCATACACAGAAAAAGCTGGAAGTGGCACCGTGGCTCAGGTGGAAGAGTGCACTCCTGGAGACAAAGAAAGTCGTGGACAGCACAAGAGCCCCGGGGTCTGGTCCCAGGGCTGTCAACATAAAACAGTTTTCCAAGGGACCTTGGTGACAGGGAGATGGCTATGCCCTGAAGCTCTCAGGAGTCCATCCATCCTTTGTGTCTCTGTCATTGACAGAGGAGAGCTGGACACTCCTTCTTCCCTGAGCCCCCCTGGAGCCAGTAATCAGCAAGCCTCCCAACGTCTTCCACCAGGACATGAAGCAGCTGGCCCCAGAAATCCTTAGGTACCTGTTGGGTGTGGTAGGGGATATAGAGCAGGCTCCAGAAGTCCTAGTGGGACTAATCTGACCAAGACGCCCAGTCCACCCAGAGGAGGCAGATGGAAACTTAGAGAGGGTTAGTTATGTGTAGGGGCCCTTTAATGCCTATGGCCCCACTCAGATTCTCAGCCTCTCTTTGCTGTCCCTGAGGGAAGTAGAGGAGTGTCTAGGTGGTAGCATCTAGAGGAGGACTAGGTAGAAATTCTGAAGGACTTGACACCTTAAGCCCTGCACTGATGTCATCTCATGCCTGTCAACCTGGTCACTTGGGAGGCTGACATCAAAAGGATCTCATTTCCCAGCCCAGGCAGGAAAGTCCTATGAGAGCTTCATCTCCAATTTACATCTGGAAGAGGAGGTGTGACTCAAGAGGTAGAGCACTCGCCTTGAGGAAAAATAGACATCAGGGACAGTACCCAAACCCTGAGTTCAAGCCCCTCAACCGGAAAAAAAGAAAGAAAGACATTCCTTCCTTGCTTGCAAGAGATGGTGAAGTAGTAGGGGTGCTGTGGTTAGAACAACAGGTGCTGGCCTCACTGTGCAGACATTTCTAAGAACTCCCCAGGTTTGCCCCAGTGTGAAGCCACAGCATGGTGTGCAGTGCCTTACCAAGAACTCCAGAGATCGTGGCAAGCAGAAAGTGGGTGAATGGGAGCATGGGTGGGATGGTAGTGTCAATTATATGCTCTCCATCCATGGAAGAATGGTTTTGGATGTTGGTGTCAAAGTCTGAAGGGAAGGGTTGCATGTGGTTTGTGACCTGATGAGTTTGGTTTCCCCTGAGTCTAAGTAGGTGGCTGAAGCCAGTCGCTGCCGGTGGCTCACAACTGTCATCCTAGCTACTCAGGAAGCTGAAATCTGAGGATCATGGCTCAAAGCCAGCTTGTGCAGGAAAATCTGTGAGATTTTATCTCCAGTGAACCACCAGAAAGCCAGGAATGGCACTGTGGCTTCAGTGGTAGAGCGCCCACCTTCAGCTGAAGAGCTGAGGGAACTGTGCACAGGCCCAGAGTTCAAACCCCATGACCGACAACCAAAAATAAGGTAGCTAAGTTTTCTGCATAGTGGTGTGTATATTTAGGAAATGCCAAGCTGTGTTATCAGCTATTCCAGACGTGTGAGAGGCCTGAGTTTTATCTACAGTTGGTCTGAGGATGGTAGTGCCATATTCTTGATGATGGGAAGTTCAGGGTGCTCATGGACTTCTGAGGCCTTGGGCTACCCATATGTATGTGTGTGTGTGTGTGTGTGTGTGTGTGTCTGTGTGTGTCTGTGTGTTTCTGTGTCTGTGTCTGTGTGTATGTGTGTGACTGTGTGTGTGTGTGTTTGTATGTATTTTCCCTCATCTTTCTCTGTCCCCTTCATGTGCGCCTGTCTGACTCTTTCTGACCTCGGATGGTGCCCCTCCTCAACACTGATCTTGTACTTTAGTCCTCTATCAGGGTCAACAATGAGTCCTAAATTGCCAGAGGCCTGGATTCCAGCTTTACTTTGGGGTCCAAGTCCCGCCTGTCCAAATCTTTGGGCGCCTCCAGGGGATTCTGCATCAGCAGGGCCAGCTGGTATAAGGTCTCACCTGCCTCTGGGTGGGGGGCTTAGTCATATGATGTTCTGTCCTTTTCCTCAGCTGGGCCTCTGGCTCATGTCACTCCCTGCATTGTGGCGGTGAAGTCAGAGAAGGGGGATTTCTGGTGGCTCTGGCCAACTTGAGCTTTATAGCTGACTGAAGGCCACCCAAGCAAGGAGGATCTGGGGCTACATGGGATTTGAGGCCAAGGTGGATTGGAAGTATCCATCGGTGTCTAGGAAATGTCAACCTATCTTGTCGCAGGAAAGTCTGTCTTCCCACGCCAGCTTGGCCACTCATGACCATCTAGACAATTCTGGATGCCCAGAATACAGATGCACACACTTTAAATTCTAGGTCCACGAAACTGGGGGGATGAGAGACTAGTATGGCCAATACCTCAATGTTCTGGGGCATTAGCCTTGACCTGGCTTTGCTCCCCTTGTTGTACGTTTACTTCTTAATCCAGTGCTGGCCACACACTGGACTCTTGTGGCAGTGCTGTGAAAGTGGCAGGAGTGGAAGTGAGATCCAGGATGACCAAATTCTGGATTTGTGGCCTTATTGGGGGTGAGATTGGGGCAAAGGGTGTCTTAAAAATATCTGAGAGCAGGAACTCAGGGCCTAGGCATAGTCCCTGAGCTTCCTTTGCCCAAAGCTGACACTCCTACCACATGAACCACAGCTCAAATTTCATCTTTTTTACTTGTTTAGTGGAGAGAAGAGTCTCACAGATTTTCCTGCCCACGCTGGCTTCAAGCTGCCATCCTCAGAGCTCAGCATCTTAAGTAGCTAGGATTGCTTGTATGAGCCATTGGGCCCCGCTAAGGATATTTGTGTGTATGCTTTTTTTGTGTTTGTGTGTGTGTGTATGTGTGTTTGTGTGTGCGCGCATGTGTATGTTTGTGTGAGTTTATCCTATAGCTGGTTTGCACAAGGTTGTTGCTCTACCACTTGAACTACAGTACACATCAGCTCCCAGCAGCCCCTGACTGTGTAGAGCATATAAAGCTCAAACTGATCCAATTTCTTTGTCCTCAGGGATGGGTATGATTCCTCTGAAGCCTGAAGGAGTAAGGGTGGAGTAGGAGGTGTAACTGTACATGGGTGCTAGGCTGGGAGAGAGGTACTCTGTCTTTAGCTAAGAAGGAAAGTGTAGCCAGGTGCTAATAGGTCATGTTCTCATATTCTTAGCTACTCAGAAGGCTGAGATCTGATGATTGCCATTTAGAGGCAGTCCAGCTAGAAAAGTGTGTAAGACTCTCCTCTCCCAATAACCACCCAAAAGCTGAAAGAAAAGCTGTGGCTCAAGTGGTAGAGTTCTAGCCTTGAATGAAAAAAAAACTGAGGGGCAAAGTCCCGGCCCTGAGTTCAAGCCCAAATACCAAGATGTGCACACACACAGAAAGATGGTAATGAGGAACTGAGACAGAACTGGGGGCAATCCTGATGCATAGTAATAGTAAACTCTTCAGTCAGTTCAAGTGGTTTCTCCCTAAGTCCTTCATGGGCTGAGGGGTCTGGGCCATGACAGTAAGTTCCATGGTACCTGCCCTTCCATCCATGCACGGGGCCACAAGACCAAGGGAAAGGACACTTCGGATGCAACTTTGTAGTTGGCCCCCATTTGCAGACCTTCATCTGCCCCCGAGCACTGGTGAGGAAATCAGGGATCTGAGCTCTGGTACTCCTGGGATAGTGACTGCTACGAGCAGCAGCCAGCTGGCTGTGGATTTGTGAGCCCACAAGTCTTTCATGACCCCAACTCAACACCCACCTGACAGATTCGCACTCTTGTGATAACTGCTTGAGCGGGTGTTACCTGCCATGCCAGTTGCAACTTCTGGACCTCCTTTCCCCAAACCCATGGTCTGAGAAGTTGATTTACAGCTCAGGTCCACACTGCACCCATGACAGATGCCATTCTGATGACCCAGCCAACGACCTCCGTTCCCCAAGGCTGGAAACTTCTCTGATAATGTGGCCCGCTCTGTAGCAAAGGCTTCAAAATGGGCTGCTCTCAAGACTTGTAGGACACCTAGACATTGGGAGAAACTCAGGGGCCCACTGGAAAATACTCTGGCTAGAGCCAAAGAGTGAGTTCCAAGCAGGCCAGGGGAGTTGTTCATGGGAATGGAACTCTGGGCCTGGGTGCTGTCCCCTCAGCTCTTCAGCTTATCGCTTGAGCCACAGTGCCACTTCCAGTTTGCTGGTGCTTCCTTGGAGATCAGAGTCTCACAGACTTTCCTGCCCGGGCTGGCTTTCAACCATGCTCCTCAGATTTCAGCCTCCTGAGGAGCTAGGGGGACAGATGTGAGTCACTGGCACCCAGGTGATCTGGCCATTCACCACAGTGAACTAGGAGCTCCTGACAGCTTTTCTTTTCTTTTTTTTTCTGTCATTACTGGCCTTGAAGTCAGGGTCTGGTTCTAGTCACTTAAGTTTTTCCCTCAAGGTTGGCACTCTACCACTTGAGCAACAGTGCCATTTCTGGCTTTTGGTAGTTCACTGGCAAGAAAAGTCTCACTAACATACCTTTCCTGAGCTGGCTTTGGTCCATGATCTCTGATCCCAGTCTCCTGAGTAGCTAGAATTTAAAGGGGTGGAGCCACTCCTGGCATTGTGGTAGAAGCTTCTCTTTTCTTTTCTTTTTTTTTTTTTTGGAGGGGGGGGGTCCGGTCCTGTGGCCTGAACTCTGTGCCTGGGCCCTGTCCCTCAGCTCTTTAGCTCAAGGCTAGCGCTCTACCACTTGAGCCACATCACCAATGCTGGCTTTTTTCTTTTTGCTTTTGTGGTGTTGAGGAATCAAACCCCGAGCCTCATGGATGCAAGGCAAGCGCTCTACTACTGAGCCACCTTCCCAGCCCAGAAGCTTTTCTTAAGCAAGGGTTCTTCCCTGCATTTGTCCTGACTCCTCCATGCAAAGGAGGCCCAAGGGTCAGGAGCTGTGAAAAATAGACTTCCAGCCACAGGAAATTGCTGGGGTCCATGGTGAAAAGCCAAGCTAATCTTCCCCCTGGGCCCCATTCTGGGACTCCACCCTCTTCCAAACCTGTGACTCAAGTACAAACCTTGACCGAGCCTTGAATGCCCTGCCAGACTTTTCTGAAGCCACAGAACCTTCATTCCACCCACAGCACTTGCTCTATACCACACCTCAGGACCTTTGCCTATTCTGTACCTCCTGCCTGAGGCTCTCTGTCCTGTTCCACACCTTAGAACTCTTGTGGAATTTTGGCATTGATTATATCACCTCCTGGAGCAAGTTTTTCCTTCCTTTCTCTCTCTATAGGTGGAACTTTTGCAGGCTTTCTGGCAAATGCTCTATCTTGGTGTATGTGTGTGTGTGTGTGTGTGTGTGTGTGTGTGTGTGTGTGTGTGTGTGTGTGTGTGTGTGTATGTGTGTGTTTTCCAGTCCTAGAGTTTGAATTCATGGCCTGGACACTATCCCTGAGTTTTTCTGCTCAAGGCTAGCAGTCTACTACTTGAAACACAGCTCTACTTCTGGGTGTTTAATTGGAGAAAAGTTTCTCATATAGAATTTCCTACTTGTAATTATGATCCTCAGATCTCAGCCTCCTGAGTAGTTGAGATTACAGGGGTGAGCCACCAGCAACTGCCCTCTACCTCTTACCTATAACCTCAGCCCTCTTGAGTCCCAGAAGAATATGTCTCACCAGGCTCACTTTTTTTTTTTTTTTTGCCAATCTTGGGGCTTGAACTTAGGGTCTGGGCATGCTCCTTAGATTTTTTTCCTGAAGGCTAGCCATGATGACACTTTTGCCTTTTTCTGTTTCTGTATTACTGAGGAATCGAACTCAGGGCCTCTTGCATGATAGATAAGCACTCTACCACTAAGCCAAATTCGCAGCCCAAGGCTGACTTGTAACAGGAATTATGAGGGTGAGATTTATTGACTTATCCCTTCAGGCATAGAATTTGCTGACTATTTCATATCTTTGCCAAGATTTGGAACCAGTCTTTGACTCTGCAATGAGGAATGATGAATGAGTGAGAGCCACCAGGCCCTAGAGGTCTAGGGATAGAGAATATGGATCCAGAACCTTCCACCACTCCTACAGCCTACGAACTCTGAGGGCTTGTCCCAGCTTGCCCAAGTTGGGTGGGCTGAGCATGGGCAACCTGCTTAATGTCCATCATCCATACATCATCCTTTCATAAACAGAGACATGGAGTTACTGCTGCCTTTTTTATTCAGGGGGGGGGGCAAGTCTGGGGTTGAACTGTGAGCCTAGGCTCTGTCCCTAAGCTCCTTTTGCTCAAGGGTAGCACTCTGAAACTTGAGACACAATCCCACTCATTTTTTTTCCTGTGATCTGTTAGAAATAAGAGTGTCACCAACTTTCCTGCCCTGGCTGAATTCAAATTGGCATTCTCTACATTCTCAGCCTCCTGAGGAACTAGTACAGGCAGGAGCTGCTGACAACTGGCTTTCTTTTCTTCTTGTTGTTATTTTTTTAATCATGACAATCAGAAATATTCATGGTGTCATTCCAATTTTTTGCATTCGAAGTAATCTACCCAGGCTTGGAGTTGGAATGCTAGGACTGCTACCTAAATATGGAGAGAGATCCTGACAAACTCATTCCTACTTGTGTGAATGCTAATGGAATGCTATAAAATAATAATTAAATTTGCAGTTAATTCATGATTCTATTTTAGAATGCCACACAAATATTATTGGATTTATATCTTCCACTTTAGCACCATGGTATGATTCCTCTAATGGAAGGATATTAACTAATTTTTAATTAATGCTTTTATATATATTCAACCATGATACTTCATTAAATGGTGCCATAATGTAATAACAAATAATTGGTAATAATATACATATATATATAAATTAATATCCTCACATTCCTTCTCTCTGTATATGTGTGTGTGTGTGTGTGTGTGTGTGTGTGTGTGTACATATATATGTATATACACATATACATATCTATCAATGTATATATTGGGCACTACTGTGGCTTGATCATAGATCCTCAAAATTTCCTGGCACCTGGAAATTTGCTGGAGGCTGGTGTGTTAAGACTGTGACCCCATGTATGGATTGGGCAATGTAGGCAGGGAGTTGAAATCCCAGCATGGCCAAAAATTTATTCATGTAGTAAGAAGGCAATTTTGACACATTTTTTTTTCCTTCTCTGTGAGAGTCCTGAGTCTCAGTATGATGTATAATCCGTATGCAAATATAATCTAGGTGATATGATGTAATAAATGAAGTGTTATATGTGTAATAATACCACATAAATAAGGGTAATAAAGGTCATATGCAATAAACCCATGTATGTAAATAGATACCATATATGAATATTATTTTTTCCAAGTGCTGGGGCTTGAGTCCACGCCCTGGGAACTGGTCTGAATGTCTTGTCTTCAAGAATGGTGAGCTTCTCCTTCACCTACAATGTCACAGATTTACCCAGGCCCTGATTTTAAATCCCAGGCCTGCCAGAAAAATGGTGCATATTCCAAGCCAGGGCCTTATTATTATTATTTATTTATTTATTGGCCCAGCACAGGGCTTTAACTTAGGTCTTGGCACCTCTGCCACAACCAACCCTGGGATCCTAGGACCCGAGTTCAAATCTAAGGGCTGGCAAAAATCAAAAACAAAAACAAGGAGAAGCATAAAACTGAGAAGTTCAAGAAAGGGATTTTACTTTCTTTTTTCTTTTGTATTGTGACCATCCTGGGTCTAAATGACAAGACCCAGAAAGTGCCCATGACTTTGCATTGCTGATGTTTGGCAGGCTATTAGGGAAGCCATAGCCCAAACCGGCAACTTGGACCTAGGGGTCTAATCCCGGGACTGTCACTAATGAATGGTGGGAGGTTCTAAGAAATACATTCGGATGATACATCCATACAAATGGAATGTTGAAAAATAACAAATTAGTAGTGTATGATTTTCATATTATACACAATTATACTACATTGACTAATTTTCAATTAATATTTATTATGTATTCAATCATGATATTTAAAAAAGAAAGGAATAATTTAGTTGCCAATAATTAGTAGTAGAAACGTACATGCAATTTCATAATATAGAAATTTCTCTTAGTTTATAAATATACATCTATCTATCTATCTACCAATCTACACATTTATCTGTTTAAACACTTGTTATGCCTGGGGCTCTGTGGTAGACTGTTCCCCTAGTACGTACAAAGCCCTGGCTTCGATTCATCGCTACCACATGCACAGAAAAATACAGAAGTTGTGCTGTTGCTCACGCAGTTGAGCACTAGCTTTGAGCATAAAAGCTTCGGGACTGTGTCTAGACCCTTAGTCAAGACCCAAGACTGGCACCAAAAAAGAAAAAAAAAGAATGGTCTGACCTCAACGATATAAGGATAGGACTGCAAATATCTCATCACAGAGCAAGCTGGGAATCTGGTGCTGACAGTTGCCATCTAACCTGATTTAGCCAGAGGTAAACTGCTGCAACCCAGCTCCATGGAACCAGATGCTGCTGGCTCACTCGCCCTTATCATCCAAGATACTCCAGGGCTGAGATCTAACACTGGTGGTTTTAAAACCCAGCCCTAACAGGAAGTCTGTGAAACTCTAAGCTATGGCTCAAAGTGTAAGAGCTCTGGCCTTGAGCTAAAATCTTAGGGCAGTAGCCCCAACCTTTGAGTGCAATCCTCATGGCACACGCACACACACACACACACACACACAGAGATAAGGATATCAGAAATGAAACTGTGACACCAAATGGTAAAGTAAAGAGCTTCTGCTCTGAGCTCATGGTCAGCACCCTGGCCTTGTGCTCAACCTCAAAACCTAGCCACGCAGGGCCCAATTAGGAGAAGTCAAAGGTTTCAAAACTGGATGAGCTTCACCAGCACTAGATGACTGGAAGCATTGTGATATTACACATGTACTTAGATTTACCAAGCTTCTGGAAACCAAGTGAGGCATCGTTACCAATAGTGAATCATTTCTTTAGGTTCAGCTCCCCAGTTGTCTGCCAGAAGGACTCTTGAATTAATTGTAGCAGTTTGTTTCAACAATGGGACATAGTCTAACAAAGACAGGATAAGTACAAGGAACTTGGCCTGCTATGGAAGGTGATACAAATGAAGGCTTCCTGTCAAAACAGAGCACTGGGGAGAGAAAGAGCTTGGGGTACAAAGAGGCCTTTATCTCCTGGACTTCAGATCCCACCCACATTAAACCTCACTAATTGCCCCTGGATGAATTGTTTTTTACACAGTTGTACAGGAGTGAGGCTTTTTGTCTGCCTGTTCCAACAATGAGGCAGACTTCCTCCAGCAGCCTGAGGTGTGAAGAAACACTCAGGCTACACAGGGAACAGTGAAGGGAGCCCAGAACATCCACTGTCTTGAAAGCACTCTCTGTACTATGAAATCATTCTATTCAAAGCAAATTTCCTAGCTGGGTGCCTTTCTTCAGAGAGACTCTGGATGTTCACCAATAGAAATGCATGCATACATACATAGACACATAGAGTTACTGGCTCTATTTTTGTGTGGCAGGTCCTGAGGCTTGAACTGTTAGCCTAGACATTTTCCCTGAGCTCTTTTTGCTAAAGGAATTATTTTATTTTGTCTTAAACCATGATTACCCTAGGCTGGGGTGCAGCTTTAATATCCACAGATGATCCGGGGATCCTAGGGTCTGAGTTCCACTCCCAACACTGGCATAAAAACATCAAATCAACACAAATGGAGAAGGAAAAAAACCAGGAAGTTTTACACAACCGTTTTACCTTTGTTTCCTTTAAACTTGATCATCATGGGTCTCAATGACTCAGCTTGAAAATTGAACGTGACCTTGCCTGGCTGAAGCCTGGTGGGCTGTCAGTGAAGCCCGAGCCCAACTCACACACCTAGGCCCTGAGTTGGATCCTGGGAATGGCACCTACACACTGCTGAAGATCCTAGAAAACTCATTCATATGTATAGGTATTCTAATAGAATGTTTGAAATGTACTAATTGAATTACTAATTAGCTAGTCATTCTAGTATAAGATTGTATGCAATGAATACAAGTCATTGATTAATTTAATAATTTATTGTCTTCTATTGTGATTAATTAATGGAGGCATAATTTTAGACCAAATATTTGTTAGTTATAATAGAACATATGAAAATAAGATATAGACATCACTCTTTATATAGAGTTATACACTAGCATCTACATAAATGTTTATCTGTCTCTGTATACATTTATAGATGCATATACATATGTAAATACACACACACTGCAATCTACACATGTATGTGTTTATATATTGACCACCCTTAGGGCTTGATCTCCAGTCTTCAAATTTGCCCGAAAACTTCACTTGCATCAGACTGGTGGGATAACATTGACCCATTCATGAAGTGGGCCTTCTAGGCCCGGAGTTCAAATGACAGAACTGCCAAAAACTTAATCCTTGTGGAAGAAGCCAAGTGTCCTACTTATTTTCCTTATCAGTGAAAGTCCTGGGTCTCAGGAATGATGCATAATACATACGCAAATCTATGTCCTATGTAATAGGATGTAAAAAATGTTATATGTGTAATCATATTCACTAAAATACATAATAAATAAATATAATACAAAATAAAATGAATAAATACACTAATTGAAATATGCAGTAAACATGTGTATGTAAATATAAATCATGTATTTAAAATGTATACGAGTGGTAGGACTTGAATTCAGGCCCTGGGAACAGGCTTGACTTTCTTGTCTACCAGCACGGTGAGCTTCCCCTTCCCCCACTATGCTGCAGATTTACCCAACCCTGAGTTCAAATCTCAGGTCTGGCAGAAAAAAAAATGGCATGAATTCCAAGCCAAGGAGCCTCAAAATTTTTTAAATGTATGTATGTATGTACGTATGTATTTTTATTTTGTCAAAGACAGGGCTTGAACTCATGTCATGTCAACTCTGCCTCAGCTTCGATCACTCTAGGCTAGGGTGCAGCGATTGGACCCACAGCCAAACCTGGATCCTGGGCCCCAAAGGCTGACAGGAGAAAATAAAATAAACTGACACAGGAAAAAAAATAGCAACTTGCAGATAGCTGCAGGTTTTACATTTGTTTTCTTTGCAAGGTAACCCTCCTGGGTTTGAATGACATGAAAAGTGTTGGTAACCTGGCATTGCTGAAGGCTGTCGGGCTTCCAGGGAAGCCTTTGGCCAACAGGACAAAATAGGCCCTGGGTTTGAAGCTCGGGCCTGACCTTTACCAATGGTGGGAAATCCTAAGAGTCTCATTCCTATTCATAGGAATACCAATGGAAGGTTATGAATGTCAAGGTTGAATTAGTTGTTCCTGAATGATACTACTATAAAATTAGAGTGATTTTAGGAGGCTGATGGTTTTTACTGAATATTTTGACACGTTAAAAGAATACTTTTAATTACATAGACACAATAATTCCAGGACAGTGGTTGATTTAATTAATAATTCATTAAAGATGAAAACAATATTAATTACATGCAGGCATAATAAATACCCAAGAATTGGTAGGAATGTAGCATATGTAACTGAATATTGTATAGACATCTCTGGCATTCGATATAGATCTATATTTATTTGTGTACTACTATCTGCATGTTAATCTGTTCTCATTTTCTCAACCCCTGGAGCTCTATCTCAGGTGCTGGGAACTACTTGTCAGCTCAGTAGGCACCAGGCTGGCATGCTGACAATCACCCATTCATTCATTGAGCCTTGTAGGCTGTGAGTTCAGATACCAGCACTCCCAAAAATTGAATCGTGGAGTAAGAAGCCTATGGTGACACATGATTTCCTTTGCTGTGAATGTCCTTGCTGTCAGGTATGAAGTTTCATACATAGGCAAATCTATAACTTCCTTAATAAATGTAATAAATATTCCATGTGTAATAAGTCAATAAAATAAATGGTAAATAGATGAATAAAACAAAAATAAAATGAATAACTACACTAGGCACAATATGGAGTCAACATATGGGGCTCCATCTCAGGGCCTGGGAACTGCCTTGGAGCTGAATTGGCTAGAGGCTGCTGCTCTGAAAATCACCAATTCATGAACTTCTAAGCCCTGAGTTTAGATCCCAGCACTGCCAATAATGTAATCTTGGAGTGAGAAGCCGGACATGACACATTTTATGTTCTTCGAAAGTCCTCGGTGTAAGGTAGGATGTATAATTCGGATGCAATTCTATATGCTATGTAATAGCATGTCATAAATGTAATAAATGTCACAGGTGGAATTATTGTCACTACCATAAGTGATGAAGGGTTGAATTAGTGAATCATTCTAGATAAAATTAGACACAATAATTATAGGATGTGTGTTAAGTTTTATTAATATTTTATTAAGCATTAACAGAATAAAAATTGCATGGAGTCATAATTAAATACCTAATAATTAGTATTGACACATGATGTATATTTAATTATACATAGACATCTGTCTCATTCTATAAAGTATGTAAATATATGTATGTATATATGTACATATATGATAAACAATAACAGGATATTGAGTAATTTTAATTGATGCTTTATTAATGTTCAACTGGGAAACATCATTAAGTGGAGACATAATTTAATATCTAATAATTGGCAGTAATATCTATGTTAATAATATAGGGATATCTCTTTTTTTTACATAATATTTATATTCAGCAATGTCTACCTACTTATACCTCATTCACTCCTGGGGCTCGATGGTTGAGTGCTTTCCTAGTAAGCAGGAAGCCCTGGGTTCAATTCCTCAGTGCCACATAAACAGAAAACCCAGAATTTCTGCTGTCATTCAATCAATTGAGTGCTAGCCTGGAGCACAAACGCTTAAGGACAGTGTCTAAGCCCTTACTCAAAGCCCAGGACTGCTGCCAAAAAAGGTAGAATGTTCTAACTGCAACTATAGAAGGCCAGGACTTCAAATACCTCATCACAGTGCAAGCTAGGAGTCTGGCGCTGACAGCTGCCACTTAACCTGACAGCCAGATGTAAACTGCTGCAACCCAGCTCCAAGAAACCAGACACTGTTGGTTTACCCCCATCATCCTGGCTGCTTGGGGGCTTTAAACCCAGCCCTGTCAGGAAGCCTGTGAGAATCCTGGAAATGTGGCTTGAAGAGGTAGATCTCTAGCTTTAAGCAAATGTTATTAGAACAGTATCCCTATGCATTGAGTACAAGTCCCATGTGTAACCCCCCAAAAAACCACCCCAATAAACCATTAGATGTGAACTTGTGTGGCTTATGAAATGTTCCTCAAAGAAAGGTTATACTGATGAAAGCACCCTAATTCTAATGACAGCTTGTGGAGTAGAGCTATGTGCTGAGTCCTTCACAGGGTACAGGGTGCTGAGTCTATCACATGATGCTGTGGGCTGAGTCCTTCAAAGAGTGCCATGTGCTGTGTCCTTCATAGGGTGCATTCTTTCATCTTGTCCTTGTAAGAGCTCCACAACTGAGATGATTATGCAGACACGAATATTGAGGCCCAGATATGTCCCCAGGCAGGGACAAAATTATGTATTACTAAAGTGTCGGTGAGTTTTCTCCTGTAGACAATTGTTTTGTTTTTCCTCAGTCATGAATCTTGAACTCGGGGCCGAGGTGCTGAGCCTTACCACTTGAGCTCATGGCTAGCACTCTACCATGTGGAGCCAAGGACCCCCTTGCAACAGAGTGCCAAGATCTAGGGGTCTATAGCTGAGGTCTATCATCCTGCCTTCTCAGGAAGCTGAGATCTGAGGACCTGGGTTCCAAACTATCCCAGACACAAAAGGTCCCATGATACTATTATCTCCAATTCACCACTAAGAAACATGAAGTGGAAGCTGGGTGTTTGTGGCTCATGCCTGTCATCCTAGCTACTCAGGAGGGTGAGATCTGAAGATCATGGTCCAAAGCTAGCCTGGGCAGGAAAGTCCCTGAGACATTTAGCTCCAATGAACCACCCGAAAACCTGAAGTGGCCCTGTGCCTCAAGTGGTAGGGCACACGACATTAGCTGAAGAACTCAGGGACAGCACCCAGGCCTAGACTTCAACTCCTACAACAGACAACAACAACAACAAAAAGACAGAAACAAACTAACAAACCTGAATTAGAGGGCTGTAAATGTGCTTTAGGGTAGAGTTCTTCACATATATGAAACCCTGGTCTTGATTTCTCAGTACCACATTACCAGAAAAAAACCTGAAGTGGCTCTGTGGCTCAAGTGGGAGAGGGCTATCCTTGTACAAGAGAAACTAGGTACAGTGCTCAAGTCCTGAGTTCAAGCTTCAGGACTAGTGTATGCACGTGCGTGCGCGCACACACACACACACACACACACACACACACAACACAACACAACACACAGAAAGGAGAAGTGAAGCTGTGACACAAAATGATAAAGCACTAGTCTTCTGCTCTGATCTCATTGACAGCACCCATGCCCTGTGTTCACAATCAAACCTAGCCACCTAGGGCCCAACTAGGAGAGGTCAAAGATTTCAAAACCTCATGAGCTTCACCAGCTCCATATGACAGGAAGTATTGTGATATCTGACATGTGCTTGGATTTTCCAAGCTTCAGGAATCCTAGGAGAGGCATCAAAGGCCCATCCTAATCTGCAATGAAATATTTCATTAGGTTCAGTGCCCTAGTTTAGTTCCTGAAGGATTCCTGAATTAGATTTAACACTGTATATGAACACCAGAACATAGACCAACAAAGGCAGAATAAGTGCAGCCAACTTGGCCTGACACGGAAGGTGGCACAAATAAAGGCTTCCTGTCAAAACAGAGCACTGGGGAAAGAGAAAGCTTGGTGTACAAAGAGGCCTTTTTCTCCTGAGCTTCAGAGCTTGCTCAGACTCATCCTCACTAATTGGCCCAGATGGAGTTGTTTGTTATATAGCTGTACAGGAGTAAGTCCTTTAGTGTGCCTGTTCAAACAATATGAAAGACTTCTTCCAGCAGGCCTGAGGAGCAGAGAAACCCTCAGGCTACACTGGGAACAGTGAGGGGAGCCCCAGAACAAACACTGTCATGAAAGCCATCTCTGTGCTATGAAATCATTGTATTGAGAACAAATTTCCTAGCTTGTTGTCATTCATAAAAGCTACTCTGGAGATTCAAAATATAGGAATGCATCAATACATACACAAAGACATGGATGTACAGGCTCTTTTGGTGGGAAAGTCCTGAGGTTGAACTATGAGCCTAGAAGTTTTCCCTGAGCTCATTTTGCTGCAGGGTAGCTCATTACCCTTGAACCACAGTCCCACTTCTGGGTTTTTCTGTGAACTCTTAGAAATAAGCATGTCAAGGACTTTCCTACCTGGGCTAGATTCAAACTGAGAATCTCTACATCTCATCCATCTGAGGAGCTGGGATTATAATCAGCAGACACTGGCACCTGCCTTTCTTTTCTTCTTCATTTTTTAATCTGGACAATCTGACTTCTTCACCGGGTCATTCCCATGGTTTGAATTTATAAACAAACTACACAATGTTCTTTATAGCTCCTTTCTCTGAGAAATATTTTCTTTCCTCATCTTCCCCTCTGGTTACAGGTTAGAAGCCAAAAGTGAGAAATGAGTGTCATAGGATTTGGAAGCTAAGGTCCACAGTTCATGTCAGCTGTGTCACTTAGCTTTGAGCTGCAGTAAATTTACTGTCTCCGGATGAGAGGACCAAAGGCTGGAGTGATCCTCACACTGTCTTCATTGGTCCTTTTGCCTATAAAATGATCTAATAGTTATGAGTGTTATGTGTCTCCAACCTTAAGTATCTAGAACACACTAGAAGCATCTTCATGTTTCTGATTTTTTCTAGTACCCCCGAGATTTAGAATAATGTTTTGTGTTGAGCAACTCCTAGATGAATCCCTGAGGAAAGCCGCTTGAAGCCTCCTCAGGAGATCGTCATCAAAAGCCAAACCAAGCAGAAAACTCTGTTAGGCTCTTATCTCAAATAAACAACCAGAAAACCAGAAGTGGAGCAGTGGCTCAGAGGGTAGACCTCCAGTTTTGAGAGAGCCGAGCAGGAGATACAGGACAGGCCAGGAAAGCTTGGGTGGCCCTTATATCCAATTAATAACCAGATAGCTGGACATGGAGCTGTGGTGGTGGTAGAGCCTCAGCCTTGAGCAAAACATCTGAGGAACACAAGGGGCCCTGATTTTAGGCACTGGGATGGCCACAAAAATTCCAAAAGTGAAGGCCATCTTATGTATCAGTGCTCTACTAACTTTTGTGTGTATATTACCTCCCAGAGTGCAAACAGACCATTAGCAATGCTTCTGCTTTTATTTACTGATTTATTTTTCAGATATGCTTGTTGCACATTCCACATCATTCTCTTCATTTCAAGCCCATTGCTTTTCTCTTCTAGGGTTCCAGGTCTGTGTCGTTATATGATGCACACTTAAACGCTCAGCAGCCTTTATTTACATTTTATTATGAGGCCAAGGCCAGTAGAGTCACAAATCAGGTAGGGGAAGAGAAGGTTCGGTTTTGTGGAAATAACCAGTATTCAGAAAATTAAACTTGGAAATGTAAGATGGTAGCATAATTATGTAAAAGCTACCACTAAGAAAAAGATGAGGGGCCTGGGAATGTGGATTACTGAGAGAGTGCTTGCCTAGCATGCAAGAAGCCCTGGGTTTGATTCCTCAGTAGCACATACACAGAAAAAGCCAGAATTCACGCTGTGACTCAAGTAGCAGAGTGCTAGAGACATTACCCCGGCCTTGAGTTCAACCCAAGAACTGGCAAAGAGATAGTTAAGTAGGTAGGTATGTAGGTGGATGGGATAGCTAGCTAGCTAGCTAGCTAGCTAGCTAGATAGAGAGAGAGAGAGAGAGAGAGAGAGAGAGAGAGAGAGAGAGAGAGAGAGAGAGAGAGAGAGAGAGAGAGAGATAGATAGATAGATAGATAGATAGATAGATAGATAGATAGATGACAGATTAATACGGTCTTGAACGTCAGGAGGAAAGAAGGGAACAATTCCCAGTCATGAGGCCTACTGCAATGTGCAGGACACCAGCATCGCCTTCACACAACCACAGAGCAGGAAGACTGTCTCTGTCCCACTTCTCTGGCAGCCAAAGGCACCAAAGCCAAGAAGTCAGAGCCAGGTTCTAACCCAAGTGCTCAGACACAGTAGAGAAAGGACTCTGCATCTCCTGGGGATTTGCATTAATTATGTGGAGAAGGAAGGAAGGAAAATGGACAAGCAGAAGTAGAAGGGCCTTTAAATCTGACAGATGGAGAGTCAAAAACCCACTTCCTAAGATCAGAGAGCAGTGCTTTTCTATTCTTTTTTTTATTGTGAAAATATTGTACAGAGGGGTTACAATTACGTGGGCCAGATAATGAATACATTTCTTATCAAGCATTGTAGCCTCCTCCTTTGTTTCCCCTTCCCATCCTATCCTCCCCCCACCCCCCAACCCTCCTCCTGCCCCCTACCAAAGTTGTAAAGTTCATTTTCGACATAACGACTTGTACGTCTCATTGTTGCAATGTGTCCACCTGTATTCCTATTTAAACGATTTGTTTTTCCCTCCCCCTCTACAAATTATAACAACATCAAATACAGTGAAAGCATGGGTTATATGGTGGGCGAGAGACATACAAAGCAACAAAGAAATCCTCCCCTCTCCCCCATTAAACTGGCTCTCTATTTTTTTATCTTTTTTTTATTGTGAGAATACAGTACAGAGGAGTTACAATTACATGGGCAAGATAATGAGTACCTTTCTTATCAAGCATTGTTGCCTCCTCTTTGTTTCCCCTTCCCATCCCTTTGCATACTCCCCCTTCCCCCTACCCAATCCTTTGCCCACTCTCCGCCAAAGATGTAAAATTCATTTTTTGACATAACGACTTATACACCTCATTGTTGGAATGGGTCCACCTGTATCCCTAGTTAAATGATTTGTTTTTGCCCTTTCCAACCACAAATTATACCTACATCAAATACAGTGAAATCATGGCTTATACCGTGGTGGAGGGACATGCAAAGCAACATAGAAATCATCTTATAAATATGTTAGAAACAATTGCATGAAAGGAAAAAAAAACAAAAACAAAATTTTGAATACTTATCTTGGGGTTCATTCCCCCAACATCAACTTATCTGACCTTTACTACTTTACTGGGACATATACTAGTTATTGCAAATAAGGGAAACCATGGAACCTATGTTTCTTTGGGCCTGGATTACTTCACTTAATATTTTTCCAAGTCTATTGTTAACATAAAGATAGCCTGAGGCTCCCTTCACCTGAAGGAGAAAGGTTAATTAGTCATTGTTTCAAGAGGCTGAGAAAAGCCTGACCTTGGTGTAACTCTAACAAATGTTTCAGGTTTCCCCTCATTGCTGGCATTCCTGGAATGTAAGGAGTGGTTTTGTAGCACAATTCCCTGTTAAGTGTGTACATTCTGCCTCCTAATCCCGCAGGCCTGGGTCTCTTCTCCTAGCCTGGCTTTTGAAACTGTTTCCTGTCCTTCAAATACAGTGTTACACTGGAGTTCTTCCTGCTAACAGGGCTAGGGCTCAGATCCTGAGAACTTCATTTGAACCCAAAATTGGTAAATAATGTTTCTTTCCTGCTTAAGAAGTCTAAGAACATTTAGAGTGCAAATAATATATCACCAAGGAAAACCCAGGATGCTCTTGAACATCTGACTTTTCAGAAGTGGAAGTCAGAGTCTCGTAGACTTTCTGTCCCTGGTTGGTTTCACTCTGTGACCCTCAGACCTCAGTCTCCTGAGTTACAGTGACAGGCATAAGCTACTGGTGCTCTGCTAGGTTCAGAACTGTAATGTCATTGACAATACAATTCAACTGCTCATCACAATGGGCTTGGGGAGTATATTAACCCTTTCAACATTGGATCTTTCAGAACCCTGTAGGACACAAGGTTATAATGCTAGAGTCTGATAGTCTGGGCATCTGGAGCTGCTACACTTGAACCTTGAGCTCTGACTCCAATTCTGGTGTACATCAGCATTCATTTTCCAGAGAATGTTCTCCTATTTAGAAAATAGAAAAAAGTACTTTAACCCTCTTTTTTTTTTCCAGTTATGTGTCTCGAACTCAAACTTGGGCACTGTCCCTGAGCCCTTCATCTCAAGGTGAACACTCTATCACTTGAGCCACAACAACACATAGGGTTTTTGGTGGTTCATTGAAGGTAAGAGTCTAACAGGCTTTCCTTGACTAGGCTGTCTTTGAACTGTGGTCTGCAGATCTCAGCCTGCTGAGAATCTAGTGTTCCAGTTGTGAGCTACTGGCATCTGGCCTATTGTTTTTGACAGTTATGGGGTTTTATCTTAGGGCCTAGGTACTGTATCTAGCTTCTTTTTCTAAAGGCTAGCGCTCTACCACTTTAGCCACTCCATAGCTTCTGGCTTTTTCTTTTTATGTGGCATTGAGGATTCAACCCTGGCATTCATGCATGCTGAGCAAGTTTTCTACCACTAAGCCACATTTCTAGCCCTGCCCTTACAATTTTATCCCTCAACTTGCCTGTCCTCAAGACAAGGCTTCTGAGTATAAATCATTTAAAGAAATCCTTATAAGAAGGTGTCCAAAGATACAGAAGACAAAGCTTATATTGGGGAGGGACTCTAAACATGTGAAGACTATGACAAATGCTTCTATTTAATTATGTAACATGTTTCAACACTTAAAAAAGTATTAATAAAAATGAGTCAATATCCTATATTATTGTGTATAATTTTATACTAGATGTACAACATGTACTAAACATTATGTGTACAATAATACTAAATTGCGGCTGGGAAGGTGGCTTAGTGGTAGTGCGCTTGCCTTGAATGCACGAGGCCCTGGGTTCGATTCCTCAGCACCACATAAGCAGAAAATAATCCAGAAGTGGCACTGTGGCTCAAGTGGTAGAGTGCTACCCTTGAGCTGAAGAGCTGAGGGACAGCGCCCAGGTCCAGAGTTCAGGCCTGCGACCAGATCCCCCCCCAAAATAATAATTCTAAATACAATAGACAATAAATAAATGAATCAATTAAAAACTAAAATAAATGAATCAAATAAAAACTAAAATAAATACAAAATCAATAGTACAAATCATAATATGTTATAAACATACATATGTAAATATATCATATATTACACATATATAGAAATTTTTTTCCATTGCAGGGCCTTCATTCAGACCCTGGTAACTCGAACCTGAATTACTTGTCCTCAAGGACAGTGAGTTTGCTTTCACCCATGGTGCAAAAATGTTACCTGGATGATGAGATCAAATCCCAGCACTGAAGAGAATTCTGGTCCCAGTTCCAAGACAGTGACTTATTTTTTTTTTAATGGAAGCAGTTTTGTTTATTCAGTTCCATACTGAATATTAAAATAAAAGCAGTGTAGAATTTTGTACATCTATTCAGATGTCTTTCCCTTACCCCCAAACTGCTTCTCTGAGCACTACTTTTTTTTCATTTTTTATTGTAAAAATATTGCATAAAAGGGTTACAGTTAAATGAGCAAGGTAATGAGTATAGTTCCTTTTGAGCATTGTTGTCTCCTCCTTTGTTTTCCACCTACCATCCCTTTCCTCCCATCTCCACATCTATTCCCCCTGCTGAACTCAGTGAGCTAATTTTTTATTTTTGTCTTTACACTGGGTTTGAACTCAAGAAGTGGCAACTCTGCACTTTCCCGCACACTGCTACAGATTTACCAAGACCCTGAATTCAAATCCCAGGTTAGGAAACAAAACTGGCAGAAATTCCCAACCAGGGATTTTTATTTCTTTTTTAATTTAGTTAAATAATGAATTAATTTTTAATTTTTTCTTTATTTTGCCAACAAGCGGCTTGAACTCAGGTAGTGGCAACTCTGCCTCAGTTTCAATCTCCCTAGGCTGGAGTGCAGCCTCTGGACCCATAGCCAATCCTGGGATCCTAGGCCCACGGGGCTTGCAGGAAGAAGAAAAAGTAGTATAGAACAAAACGTGGCAAACTGCAGAAGGCTGGTGGTTTTACATTTTATCCTTTGCAGTGACCATCCTGGGTCTGAATGACACGGTTGCAAAGTGGACCTGACCTGCCATTGCTGAAGATGGCGGGCTATCAGGGAAGCCAAAGGCCAATCTGTGAACATAGGTCCTGGGTTTAAATCCTGGTCCTGATACCTACCAATGGCAGGAGATAACAAGAGACTCGTTCCTATG
Source organism: Dipodomys spectabilis (assembly GCF_019054845.1). Lineage (NCBI taxonomy): Eukaryota > Metazoa > Chordata > Mammalia > Rodentia > Heteromyidae > Dipodomys > Dipodomys spectabilis. Next base: position 2,843,964 of record NW_024870689.1, read on the forward strand.
CATAGGAATACCAATTGAAAGAGTAGGTCATGCTTTGTTATAGTCTAAAATTGGATGCAATAATCCTAGGAAGCTGATTGATCCTAATTAATAGTTTATTAACCATGAAAAGAATAATACTCCTTCAATTGTCGTATAATACATGCCTAAGAGTTGGTAGGAACGTAGTAGGTGTCATTCAATCATAGATAGATGGTTCTGGTGCTCTTTACCAATATATATTTATTTGTATACCACCATCTGCATATCCATGTATCACTGTTTTGGCCAAAGCTGAGGCTGGATGTCAGCACCTGGGAACCATCCGACAGCTTCATTGGCTAGAGGCTGCCATGCTCACACTCATCCATTCATGAATTGGGTCTGCTAGGCCCTGAATTCAGATCCCTGCACTGCCAAAAATTTAATCTTGGAATAAGAAGCCGAGTGTGACACATGTTTTCCTTTTCTAGGAGAGTCCTGGGTGTCAGGCATGATGGAGAACATATCTACAAATCTGGATGCTATGTGATAGGATGTAAACAATGTAACAAATGGTAGAGGTGTCATCAGATTCAATAAAATAAATGGTACATAAATGAATAAAACAAGAAATAAAATGAATAACCACACCAAACACGATATGGACTGAATATCTGTATGGAAGTATAAATCCTATCTTTAAAATGGATATAAGGAGCATGTTTTCCAGGCCTGAGGCTTGAATTCTGGCCTAGAGAACAGGCCTGAATTTCTTTTCTTCAAGAATGGTCAGATTTCCTTCCCTCACAGTGCTGCATATTTACCTGGACCTTGGTTCATATCCCAGGCCTGGCAGAAAAATTTGCTCGAATTCTGAACCAGGGAGCTAAATAATATTTTTAATTGTGGCTATTGGGGAAGCCATAGTCCTGCACGGCAGCATAGCCCTACAGTTCGAATCCCAGTCATGTCACTTCTGGATGGTGGGGATCCTAAGAGACTCGTTCCCATGCACAGGAATAACTATGGAATGTTATCAATGTGATGGTTGAATAAGTTGCTCATGAATGGTAGTCATATAAAATTAGACTTCATGATATCAGTTGGCTGATTTTATTTAATTATCTTATGAAGTACTAAAAATACTAATTCTCACAGGGATGCAATAATTTCAGGACACTACTTTACTTAGTAGTTTATTAAGGATGAAAATAATAACATTAATTACATGGAGGCATAATAAATACCCAAGAATTGGTAGGAATATAGTCTCTATAACTGAATAATGTATAGATATCTCTGGCACTCTATAAACATATATATTTGTGTACTGCAATCTGAATGTCAATCTGTTCATATTTTGTCAACCCCTGGGGCTCTATCTCAGGTCCTGGGAACTGCCTGTCAGCTCAATTTGTCCCAGCATGGCATGCTGACCCTCACCCATTCATGAATTTGGCCCTATAGGCCATGAGTTCAGACAATGAATCATGGAGTAAGAAGCTGATGGTGACACATGTTTTCCTTTCCTGTGAAAGTCCTTGGTGTCAGGTATAACTAATACATATGCAGACCTATATCCTATGTAATCAATGTAATCAATGTTCTATGTGCTATAATAATCAATAAAATAAACAGTCACTACATGAATGAAACAAAACCTAAAATGACTACACTGAATGCAATATAGAGTCAACATATGTGTGTAAATATATATCATATATTTAAAATGTATATGAATAGAATGTCATCTACTGCTGGGGATCATTTCAGACCTAAGGAGCATACATGAATTTCTTGACATCAAGGAGGCAAGCTTCCCCTACCCACGCAGTGCAACAGAGTTATGCAGACCAAGAGTTCCAATCCCAGTTCTGGCAGAAAAAATTGGCACCTTTATACTATGTGATGCCCAATTCTTAGGTATTTCATTATGCCTACATTCAATGAATGTGATTGTTTAAATGCTTCATAAAGTATTGATTGGAATCAATCAGTATCCTATAATAAAATTGTGTATAATTTTATCCTATAATCATTCAAGAACTGCCTATTCAGTCATAACATACATCACATTGCACTGGTATTCATATAGATAGAAATGGGTTTTATGGCTCCCTTGCCATTTTGTGGTGGCAGGACGAGGATTCCAACTGTGGGTTCCAGCTCCCACCGCATAAACCTGAGGATAGGGTACTCACTGGTCTGTCCAAGACCAGCAAGATCAATGATTAGGCAGGCCCCAGTGGTTCTCAGCAGTCATTCTTGATATTTATAAGGCTGTTATAGGAGGATCATGCTATAATTCACCCTAGGCAGGAAAGTCCTTAAGACCCCCATCCAACTTCAGTGCCAACAAAGCCAGAAGTAGAGCTGTGTGGCTCCAGTGGTAGAGGGCTAGCCTTGAGCAAAAGCAGCTCAAGGGATGTGACCCGATCCTGAGTAAAAGGTCCAGGACTGGCAACAAGCAGATATATACAATAATCTGTGCAGCTATCTGGCTAAAGCAGGTCACCCTCTTGTATCAACTGAATTGGACCGAGTTCCCTGGGAAAGGACCTGGGGGAGGTGCTGTCAGCTTGACTTTGGCCATGCTGCTTGCATCACAGAATTCTGGCCACACTCCCATTTTTTCATGGATCTTTCTGATCAATGCGATACAAGAATTGTAGCCATGCCCACATTCCATGCTGCACATCACCAGGATTCCCTCAGTTGGTTGACACTACCACCAGCAGTTGAGGAAGGTAGAGGGGAGCAGGAGACTCGAGGAGACTTTGGATTAGAATAGGAAATTGATGTCTTAGTCAGTGAGTGGGAGAATAGAGGATTTCCCAGAGGGTAGGAATGTGGCCAGCCCATCTTTCCCATCCCAGTGCTCAGATGTCTGAAACAAGACTCCATAAGAGAGCTACAGACAAGAAACTATTGCCAGAACACCGGTGGAAGAATCCTCCCATCAGACCTGCAACATTCAAGAAAACAAAGAACACGAAAAAGGGAGGGATCCCCAAGACAAACACCACTGGGGAGCGTGATTCAATGGAGGGTCTGGCCAAAGGTGATGCTGATTGCGGGCCTCCCTTGCCTTTTGACACAGTCATAGCCACCAGGGTCCAGAGTGTCAATGTTCCCGATACCACCAAGGATCTGCAGAGGTGCTAGCGACACGTGATGCCCACCCTGGACTGCAGCAAAAGAAACCAGTCACTCTGTGCCAAGATCCAACCACTGAAGCAGGAAAAGACAGACCTGTGGGATTGACTGGAGAAACAGAGGGAGAAGATAGCTCAGGCGCACGAAGCACAAAATCAAAGCTAGAGATCCACAAGCCACCCATACAGAGGTTGGTTTCAGCAGAAAGCGATTTACAATCTGCACCAGCCCAAGTCAAGCACGTGGTCAATGGAAAAGAAATGGAACGAGAAGCACTCACCAGCTGCCTGCAGGTCGCAAAGTGGTGCATGGCAGAGTTGGAGATGGCGGCTTCTGTGGTCACTACTGCACAGAAAGAGATAGAAATGTTCTTCAAACAGATGAAAGATGTGACACTTCAGCTCGAGGAAAAGACCAAAAGTTTCGACGACTGGAGCAAGTGAACACAGAGTTGCAGGAGAAGCTGGAAGTGTTCTGAACAGAGAAGAATAACAGGAAGAACATAATCTTCATATTCCAACAAGTGCTGGCGAGGCATGTGTACTGAAGGGACTACTGGACAACATGAGCTGTATGGTGACCTCCGCAAATCTGAAGAGAGACACCATCACGGAGGATCTGAGCTTTGAGAGGTCTGCATGGAAGGAGGAGGTTCAGTCCCTCACCGACCAGGTAAACCAACTGACAGAGGAGAAGGAGCAAAGGATGAGGCAGGTGCTGGACATAGAGAATGAGCTGGGGGAACTAAGAAGGAAGCGGCAGAACCATCTCAGGCCGAGCAGCAGTGGCTGGCCCAGGCCTACCACACGCAGGTGGAGTTGAAAAACCTGTAGGAACAACTTCACATCCAGGTCAAGGAAAACCAGAGTCTCTGTCTCCAGAATGCAGAGCAGCAGGAGCAACTATGGAGACTAGAGGAGAAGGTCACGTATCTGCAGGAGATCCCAAGATCCCATGATGCCCATGTGTGTGCAACGCATAGCAAGAGGAACAGCTGGCTCTGCTGTGGGATGCTCTCCACAGCGTGAGCGGTGAGAAGGAGGAGCTCCCTAGCATCCTGGACTCAGATAAGCAGGTGAAGTAACATCTTTTGGAACAGCTAGACTACCCAGAGGAGAAGATAGAGGAATGGAAAGAGGTGGCTGAGAGAGAGAGCCAAGCGGCTTGGGAGCTGTAGGAGTGGCAGGAGCAGTCCCTGGACAACCTACAGGAGCTCAGAGCCACCTGTGAGCAACACATTGCCTCCAATATGTGGCTGAACTCTGAAAAGGAGGCCCTGCAATAGCACCTGCAGAGGCAGACCCAGCTGCTTGCGCAGCTGAAGCAAGTATAGGGCCCAACCAACTGGGGGACCAGATGGTGCCCCCAAAGTGGCAGGACACTCTCAAGTGCCTGGAAGTGACTAGACCACAACTGAGATTCCTGGCTTTCCCTTGGGAGGGGAAGGTGTGAGCCTTGGAGAAGCAAAATATGAGGAGGTGACACCTCCCAACGTGACCATCACAGAGTTTGGAGACATGCCCCAGACCTAGAGTGACATGGTCTGCGAGCACTCTCAGAGGCTGAGATCCACAGGTGGAAACTCCTGATGCAGTAGCGGTGACCCTGGTGTAGGTGCCCTGCCCACCATGCAGCTCAGTGCCAGACAGAGCTGGAGCCACAGGCCCCCCATGCTGTGAGCTTCCACCACAGCAAGGGTGAAGATAGGATGTCGCACACGTGGGCATCTGAGAAGAAAATCTTCTTTGTTCATAACCTGCATGATGAGGTGGACATCCATAGTCCAGCGGATGAACTCCACCATACATGCAGATAGCTGTCGGCACACATTTGCATCATAGCAGAGTCCATCGTGGCGTATAAAGAGCAGAAGTTTGTCCTGGTTGAGCTGTGTCAGGAGAAAGCTAAGCACGTTTGCCAACTCTCCTAGGAGAAGATGGAGAAGAAGAGAGATCTTTGGGAGCTTCTGTTGCTCCTCGCAGGGGAAGGCGTGGACAGCATGCTTCAGATGCCAGCACAGGCTGAGCCCCCCGACACCACAGCCACTTCAGACGTCTCAGGCTCCGGAATGGGTGAAAGGAGGGAGGAGCAGAGAGGTTTTGAAGAATTGCAACTTCAAGACAGCTTGGAAACTGCCAAAGGAGAGGTCAGGGTTCCCGACCACGTAGAGGACTCTGCCATGGAGCCCCCCGTTGCTTTAGGAGCCCTTGTCTTCTGTGCTCAGTCATATTTTCACCTGAGGAGGGTCCCAGAAGAGCCCAGGAGGGAGGCAAAGGCACTGGGGGTCAGATAGGAGGTGAATATTTGAGAGGAACACACCCCCTCTGACACACATACACCTGTCCTGGCCTACCCCCACCCCAGCTGTTAACAGTTCTCACAGGATGATCATATTTCCCAGTTCTGCCAGCTCTGCTAGTGCTCCCAGTCCATCTGGTCTCCTCATTCTCCCCAAGAATCCACAAAGTCACCTAGAAGCACCTAGGATGGAAGTAGGGAGGTCATCCATGTATATAGCCTTTAGGACCCTATGAAATTCCCCACAATGCCCCCACTCCAGGTCAGACACCCCTCTGGAGGCACCATGACCCTCTGCTTTGTTTTCTCTCCCGGTTCTGAGGAGCCACCTATCTCGGGACTCCTTCACCCAGCGTCCTGGCCTAGGGTTTTAGTGAATGGGGAGTCAAAGTTGGTTGCTACCAAGGGGTAGGGTCTGGCCCTGGAGAAAGGGCAAGGCAGGGTGGTTCTGCGTTATTAGAGCAATGTTCCCCTTGGGTGGGAGTCCTAGTTCTGACAAGGGAACCCCCAAGCTCAAGCTTGTACATTTCCCAGATGAGGAACCAACTAACTTGGGAGAGACACTGCTCTGAGTCTGTGTGTGTGAGAGAGAGAGACAGAGAGAGAGAGAGAGAGAGAGAGAGAGAGAGAGAGAGAGAGAGAGAGAGAGAGAGAGGAGAGAGAAAAGAGAGAGAGAGGGAGAGAGGAGAGAGAGAGAGAGAGAGAGAGAGAGAGAGAGAGAGAGAGAGAGAGATCACAGCCTGACTGTGCTCAGGTAAATGATCTGTTGGCAAAAGGCAGGTTGCTGCATGGATGAGTTTTCTGTCACCGGTTTAGATTTGTGTTTGTGTGTGTGTGTGTGTGTGTGTGTGTGTGTGTTGGGAGAGTAAGGAGATGAGAACAATGAAAATATATTTAAGTCACCATGTCTAAAAAGAGCAAAAGCATTTTATTTGTGTGTATATGTGTTTGTTGTTCTTTTTTATGAATACCCAGTACAAGCCCAGCCACAATTTTTGTTTTCTCCTTCAAAGTTTCATGGCTCCTTTGGGGAAGTTTTCAGTAGATTTCCTTTCCACTTCTTTCCACCTCCCGCTTCCCCTTTTCCGTAGCCCACTGTAGATGCTGGGCCTGTGTGGGTCTCCCATAGGAGGCCTGTGTGAACCGCAGACCAGAGTGGACACCTGTCCTTCTGTCTTCATCCAGAAGTCTCATGAGGTGAGTGTGACCACAGCCGCACTCTTCCAGCCAGACACTCTGCTCTCGTGTGTATAGCTGGAGCTAATTCAAGGTTTGGGAATGTTTCTGCAAAACATAATTAGGGAATGAGTTGGGGGGGTAGGGCAGGGGCTGTGAAGCTAGGAGGGTCTGGGTAGTGGCCAACGGTGTGATATGGCAGATGGCTCACCACGACAGAGGATGAGAGGGGAACCTTACACAGGGCATTAATGGTGTCCATGGGCATCTGGGCGGGGGCTCCAGGCCCCCACTGGTGGTGTGGATTCCCTTCTGGGTCAGTGCACTTCTGTGCAGTCCTCCCTGGAGTCCTGTAGACTCAAATCTGTGTTCCGACTAGGCCATTTCCAGCTGGGCAGTGGTAGGCAAGTGCGTTCTCCCTGCTGGAGCCTGCTCAGTATGAGGACATGGCAGTTAGCTAGGACTCTCTGAATGCCAGTTTCTGTAGCCTGCTGAAGGGCTGTCTGGAAGGAAAAGGGCCCACTGACTTTGGAACCCTTTAAGTTTGATTGGGAAAAGTGAAATGCCACTTTTTCCAGGGTTTTTTTTTCTTGAAGTTGGCAATTTCCACTAACACCTGGGATTATGTGTCAAATTAGAACGACCATTTCAGCTGCAAAACAATGATGTTCAAAGCAGCACAGGCAGAGTTCCCAAGCCAGATGCTCTCCTGCTATGAATGTTGTGCCCTGACTGCCTTTCTCCAGCAGCTACTGATTAGCTTCTGGCTCTCTCTAGGGTGACCACCACAGTCAAGGACATCGTGGGGAGCAGAGATTGTGACCTCACCATCCCCAGCCTGCCAGCTCTGAGCAGAGATGATTCCCAGCACCTGTACTGGACTCTGGGGGATTCAGAGACGCGGGATGCCTCAAGCAACATGAAAGTTGGGAGCTGGATATGGTGGACCATCCTGTCTGGCCTCAGGGCCGGAAAAGGAGGCCACTTGAGCCAGGCATTCAGCTCATGGCAAACTTGTTCACACCTGAGTGGGGAATTGAGTGCCACAAAGCTACTCAGCCGCTGAGATCTTTGGGAAGACAGGCATCCAAGAGGCCCCAGAATCCAATGAGTACATAGAGGCTTACGTCCTCGGAGTCAAAAAGTTAAGTGCAGTAGCACCAGAAAGGCAGGAAGAGGGAGTAGGGAGAACTGTGGGAGAGCTACATGAGGCTTTGCCCCCACCCAAGATGCTTGCCAAGATGGGACTTTTTTGAAGTATTGTTGATAGATGTTCATTTATTTATCCAACAGAGTTACAGTGTGCGCCAGGCTCCGGGGGTTCATAGATGATGAAAATTTCCAGTGCTGGTTCCACAACACATGAAGAAAACTTGGTTTGAGCTGGATGCCGGTGCTTCGTATCTGTCATCCTAGCTACTTAGGAGGCTGAGATGGGAGGATTGAGGCTTAAGTTCTGGGCAGGAAAGCCTGTAAGATTCTTATCTCCAACTAACTGCCAAAAAGAAAATGCCAGAAGTGGGTGTGTGGCTCAATCCGTAGTCTGTTGGCCTTGAGTAAAAAGACTCAGGGGCAGCACCCAGGCTCCGAGTTCAAGGCACAGGAGTCAGAGAAAGAAAGGAAAGAGTGAGAGAGGAGGGAAGGATGGTGGGAGAAAAAGAAGAAAGGAAGGAAGAAAGGAGTATACGAGCCTTTGTTTGGAGTCCTTGGATCAAGGGAGCCAACCATTCACAATCTCTGTGGGACAGTTTCAGAGCCTAAAGCCAGATGTAGGGCCAAGCCACTGACCCCTCAGCAACTTCATGACATCCAAGAGCTTTGTGGTCACCGACTGCAGAGGGAAGCAGCCTCAGGTAGACCCTAGGGCTTAGGGTGTGTCACCAGGTTTTGAACATCCCTAGCCCCAACAAGTTTATTTTCTAGTCCAAGAGCTAGGGAGGTTTTGGGGTGAGAGAGTGTCAAGCGGGTGAGTGGGGCAAGGTACAAGCAGGAAGATGAAGAGGGAGGACAATGCCAGGTCAGGTGTGTCAGGACATTGGAGCCATGACCTTGCCTGAAACCTAGACCATCATTGATAGAGCCTTCAACCCAGCCACATGGGTATTAAAAGTCCTGGCACCTTGGGTTCACCATTGACCACCCGGCTGTCATCTGCTGCAGGATGCTTTGGGACTGGGACTTTCCCAAGCTCAATCTGAAGATGACCCTGAGAAGCCTGAGGCCCGGGTGACTCTATCTTGAATTAGTGAGCATCTTCTTAGGTATGAGTTATGCAGATGACCATTAACCCTACCTGGGAATGAACAGAAGAAGCAATTCCCAGGTGACTAGGAACATAAACAATCCTTGGTAAAACCACAGGCAGGCAGGTGCTGGAGGGCTTGGTGAACCAGCAGTCAGGCCACAGGTGGTGTTTGTTTAAGAAAGGAACTTTGCAGTTTAGCATGTATCCTCTTGAGGCTCCCCTGTGGTGCAAGCCACAGTTTAAAGAACATCGGGACCCATGACATAACCAACAACTTGTTTCTGGTCCTTTCCCACTTTGTAGTGTGCCAATCATACTATAGAGTTGTTTTATTATTTTTCCCGTGGTTTATAGTGATATGTTACAAGAAATTATGATTATGCAAAGCCCTGCCTTCCCTAAAAAAAGTGTATAAAAGGTGTTGCAACCGTTGCCTTGGTGACGGTCTCTGGCGGTCTTTTGGGTAAGGATTCCTGAATTAGGCTTTACAACACCCCCGGTGTTCATTCCTCCACCAGAGACAGAGGTAAGTGTGCCACTGCACAGGACAGCCAGGGAATGAGGGCAGGAGTCGGGACCCGTGTATCCCTGAGACTGCCTCTAGGGGCCACTAGGACCCCTTGACTGCCATTCTCAGAGGCAGATGTGGGTCTCTTCTCTGGCTCAGCCTTTAGTCTAGATGGCAGATCTGGGATGCAGAGAGGGCCAACTGAATGTGGGGCAGGGTTGTGTAGAGGCTGGTGGGAAAACAAGAGGCCCTGGACTCTGAGCAGGGTTGTTTCTTTGAGGATACTCACAACCCAGGAACATTGCTGGGATGGATCAGCCCTTTTCTCCTTCCTGAGATAGAGGGACCTAGAGCCCTCCAATCTGCATCCCTTGGCTGAGAAATCCTTTCATTCCCACATCCTGTGGTTGGATAACTAGACCTCACATCACTGCCCAGTGTCAAAGCAGAACAGTGAGAAATCCTGAGTCTTTGATAAGGTCAGGGGATCCTCAGTATGAGATTGTACTTGACCGTCCTAACTTGGTGCATGGTCAGTCCCATCTAAGACTGCCATGATATAGGACATAGAATATAGAGAATCAGAGCAAGATGGGGTCTGTTCTAGGAGGCTTGAGTATTATGTGTGAGCTTTGAGCTCCCGTGTGCCCACCTGCTTCCTTTTCTTGGGTGGGTGTATGATAGAAAAAGCTTGAAACTAGGGAGTGGGTTCTATCCCTTGTCTTTGATGCTCAAAGCTAGCACTCTACCATTTGAGCCACAGCTCCACTTCAAAATCTTTTGAGTGTTTAATTGGAGATAAATAGTTCTCATGGACTTTGCTGCCAAAGGTGGCATCCAACTGCAGTCCTCAGATCTCCGTCTCCTGAGGAGATAGGATGAAAGCAAGGAAAAGTATCTTTGGCCGGGTGTCAGTAACTCATGGCTGTTATCCCAGATACTCAGGAACTGAGATCTGAGGATCACAGTTTAAAGCCAGCCTTGGCAGGAAAGACCCTGAGACTCTTATCTCCATCGAACCACCAGAAAACTGGAAGTGGTGCTGTGGCTTCCAATTTTCAGTGGTAGACTGCTATGCTAACTGTCAGGAGACAGTGGTCATGCTGGAGCCTTGAAAAGTGTCTGTGAAGCAGGATTGGGAAGAGAACATTTGGTAGTGATATCATTTCCAGGGCTCATGAACTAGAACCCCCAAGCATAAGGAATCAGAGTCACATTTTGTTTGTTCATCTCTATCTTGGAATTTGAAATGAGACCCTGGAACTGTCACTGACTTTTTTTTTTTGCTCAAGGCTAGTTCTCTACTACTGGAACTATAACTCCACTTCAAAATGTTGGTGATTACTTGAAGATAGATTCTCATTGAATTTCCTATTTGGTCTGGCTTTAACTCTAGTCTTCAGGGGGCTGGGAAGGTGGCTCAGTGTTAGAGCGCTTGCCTTGCGTGCATGAGGCTCTGGGTTTGATTCCTCAGCACTACATATGCAAAAAGAAAAAAAGCCAGAAGTAGTGCTGTGGCTCAAGTGGTAGAATGCTAGCCTTGCGCTGAAGAGCTGAGGGACAGCACTCAGGCCCAGAGTTCAGGCCCCACGACCAGACTCCCCCCCCCCAAAAAAAAAAATCTAATCCTCAGATATCAGCCTCCTGAGTAAGTGGGATTCCAGGATTGAGGCACCTTAACTTGGCTAGAGTCACATTTTAAGTGTTCTTTATCCTATTTTTTTAGCTCCCTTACCAAAGATTAGATGGCTATTTGTCTTTAGGTTCATTTCTGGGTTTTCAATTCTATTTCATTGGTCCTGAAGTCTTTCTTGTGCCAATACCAAGCTGTTTTGATTACTATGGCTTTGTAGTAGAGTTTGAAACTTGGTATTGACATTCCTCCAGCTCTGTTCTTTCTGTTGAGTATCGTTTCTGCTATTCGGGGTCTTTTATTGTTCCATATGAATTTTTGGATTGCCTCTTCTATTTCCTTGGAGAATGAGGTACGAATATTGATAGGTATCGCATTGAATTTGTAGATGGACCCATTGCAGCAATATGAGGTACAGTAGTTATGTTGAAAAATGAACTTTACAACTTTCACCAGGGGTTGGGTGGGGGTGGGGGGGTGGGGGGTGCGAGGTGGGAGATGAGAAGAAATGGGAAAAGGAAACAAAGGAGGAGGCAACAATGTTTGATAAGAAATGTCCTCATTACCTTGCCCATGTAATTGTAACCCCTCTGTACGCTATTTTCATGATAAATTTTTTTTAAAAAGTATTCTCTAGGTTTTTCTGATATATGTGGCTCCCATTTGAACACTTTGGCTGCAGTGGGTAACAAAACAATTAGAACAAAATCAATTGTTTCTCCTTGTAACCTGTAACATACAATATCTATCTAATTTATTCCTGTCTTCACATCTGTTCTATTTCTTTCTTTTGTACCATTCCTTTCTTGCTTCATGAGTTTCAGCATGTCAGTGCTGTGAAGCAAGTGATGTCCACTCCCCTCAATGGGGTTTTACTTGCTGTTCTCACTGCCTGGAAAACCTGCTCCTGAATAATTGAATGGACGATGGCCTTGCTCTCAGATCAAATGTCTCCTCCTCAGGGATGTTTCCTCTCATTCCTACTGTGAAGTTATTCCCACCACATCACTAACCTCATGCCTCTGATTTACAGAAATTATCATAGTGATTTCTGTTTTTCTTCTCTAGTGTGAAAGCTGCATGGAGGCAGCTCCACTCACTTTTGTCTCTCCAAAGACAGCAGTAGTCCCTAGTCTTTTAGATCAGAGGAGCATTTTGTGGAATTGAACCTGATTCAGCTCTGGTAATCTTAGAATCCAGTCAGGACAACTCATCAAGCTGTAGTCTGGTAGCTAGCTGTCATTTCCTCTCATTCTTTTTGCCTCTCTGGCTAGCTGAGTCCACTATAAGACAAGATTAGTGCTTGACACCTATTTGTTGCCATGGGAAAGGTGACTGTGATATCATAGAAGTTAATGGCCTGGGCTGGGAATTTGGCTTAGTGGTAGACTGGTTGCCTACCATGCATAAAACCCTAGGCTCAATGCTTAAGCAGCACACAAACAGAAAAAGACAAAAGGGTCACTGTGGTTCAAGTGGTAGAGAGCTAGCCTTCAGCAAAAAAAGCACAAGGACAGTGCCCACACATTGGGTTCAAGTCCCAAGTCTGGCAAAATAAAAGAAGTAATATATCGCTACTGTTTTTTGAAGCTGTGAGGGGGGACCACTACCACCACCCAAACCCCCACCTGAGGCACACAAGACAGTGGGGTTCCACACTTAGGAATCCTACTTACTCAGGACGCTGAAATCTGACAATCAAGTTGAAGCCAGTCCAATAGCTCAGCAACCAAACCATCAAACATTTCCTGATATGATCAGACTCAGTGTACATATTTTCATTCTTTCTCTATATCTTTCCTTCCTTATTTATTTCTTTGTTTTTCCTTCCTCCTCCCTCCATTCCTTCCTTCCTTCCTTCTTTCTTTCCTTCCTTCCTTCATTCTTTCCTTCCTTCTTTCCGTCCTTCCTTCCTTCCGTCCTTCCTTCCTTCCTTCCTTTCTCCATCCCTCCCTCCCTTCCATCTTTATTTTTTCTTTCTTTTTTTCTTTTCTTTCTTTCTTTTTTCTTTTCTTTCCCTCTTTCTTTCTTCCTTTCTCTCTCTCTCTGTCTCTCTCTCTCTGTCTCTCTCTCTCTGTCTCTCTGTCTCTCTGTCTCTCTCTCTCTCTCTCTCTCTCTTTCTTTCTTTCTTGTTTTCTTTCATTTCGTTGGTCATGGGGCCTGAATTCTGAACTCTGGGCCTGGGCGCTGTCCCTCGGCTCTTCAGCTGAAGGATAGTGCTCTACCATTTGAGCCACAGCACCACTTCTGGTTTTTTCCTGCTTATGTGGTGCTAAGAAATCAAACTCAGCGCCTCATGCTTGCAAGAAAATCACTCTACTCCTAAGCCACCTTACCAGACCTCATTTCATTTTAAAAATAAAGAAAATTCAAAACATGCTTGCTTTGATTTCTCATTCAATTTATTGAAACATAGTATATGTTATTTAAGCTGTTTTAAAAATGTTTTTCTTGTGAAAATATTGTACAGAAGGGTTACAGTTACATGACTAAGGTAATGAGTACATTTCCTAACGGCATTGTCACCTCCTCTTTTCTTTTCCCCTACCATTCTTCCCTCACCATGTCACCAACGCCTCCTCCGCTCCCTCAATGTTGTAAAGTTTGTTTTCAAAATACTGTCTTATATATCTCATTGTTACAATGGATATTATCCTTATTTAAGTAGTAAGTTATTTCCTTTCCCTTCCTCCAATAAAAAATATACATACAAGATGCAGGTCACCAGAAACAAATACAGAGAAAACAGGTGTAATACTGTGTTGGAAGAACATACCAGAGAAATAAAAAAAAATCGCATAGTACATTATAAATACGTTAAAAACAATAGCAAGAAAAAAAAACACTTGAGTTCCTGTCTTGGGATACATTTTGCTTAACATCACATTATACGGTCAAATGTATATAGCTTTTGACCCTTTCTGCATGTCCTAGACATATACTAGTTATTGTAAAAAAGGGAAACTATAGGACCTACGTTTTGGGGGGGCTGGCCTACTTCACTTAATATAATTTTTTCCCAAGCCTTTCATTTCCTAACAAGTGGGGTGATGTAATTCTTTCTTACAGAGGTATAGAATTACTTTGTGTATATTTTCTTGATCCAGTCATCTACTGAGGGGCATCTGGGTTGGTTCTTAGCTATGGTAAATAATTCTGCAATAAGCATAGTTGTGCTGGTAGCTTTAATATAGCCTTGTTTGTGATCATATGGGTAAATGCCAAAAAGTGGGATTGCTGGGTCATAAGGAAGCTCTATGGAGTCTTTTGAAGATTACCCATACTGCTTTCCAAAGTAATTGAACAAGTTTACAGTCCCAACAACAATGCAGTAGCGTTCCCATTTGACCACATCCCCTCCAGCATCTGTTATTATTAGATTTCTTGATTATATTCATTCGAACTGGGGTGAGGTGGTATCTCAATGTTGTTTTGATTTGCGTTTGTTTTATGGCTGGAGAAGTTGAGCATTTCTTCATGTGTCTGTTGGCCATTCATATTGCCACTTCAGAGAAGCTTCTCTTTAAGTCTTTAGCCCACTTATTTATCTGGCAGCTGTTTCTTTGAGGATTTGTTTTTGGGGGATTCAATTTTTTGTTTTCTAAATATATTTTAGATATGAGACCCTTGACCATTTTATTGCTAGGGAAAATCTTCTCCCTGTCCTTTGGCTTTCTATTGATCTTGCTAGCTATGTCCTTTGCCATGAAGAAGCTCTGCAGTTTGATGCAATCCCATTTGTCCAAGCTTTCTTTAATTTGATGTGTTCCTGGGTCTTTATAAGGAAACTTTCGGCATGTCCCAAAGACCCTTAGAGTTTCTCCGCTTCCTTCCTGTAATGTCTTCAGGGTATCTGCTATAACTCCAAGGTCTTTGATCCATTTGGAGTTGATTTGGTTGCAGGGTGGTATATAAGGATCTAGTTTTAGTATTCTACAGAACTGAAACATAGTATATGTTTTATAAGTCTTTGTCCATCTCTCTAGAACCCTCCACAAGTTTATATGTATTTGTAGTTGGGAAGGAAAATAAGATTTAAATCAGGACAGGAGGAGGCTATGGTTTTAAGGTTCATTTGAGACCCTTTTGGAAGGAAAGTTAACTTTTTCCATATGATGTCCTCCAGATGGTACAGGAATTGAGTAGACTATCATAGGATAGGAAGCTTGAACTGGTTTCTTTTGACATTCCTCTGGGTACAAGGAGGGTGAAGTAGCTATGTGCAAGAATCTGTGGTGGGTTTGCAATTAATATCTATTGACTATGTATTTCTAATTCCTGTTGCCACAGGCCAATATGTGAAAGGTTTTATCCTTTCCTACGTTAGCTGTAACTAGTTATTTTTCATTTTTTTTAATTTTATTTTATTGTAAAGATTCTATAGAAGGGCTACAGTTGCATGAATAAGGCAATGAGTACATTTCTGGTCAAGCATTGTTACCCCTTCCCTGTTTTTTTTTCTATTATCCCTTACCACCCCCTCCTCCGATCCCCACCCGAAATTGTAAAGTTAATTTCCAACATACTGTCTTATGGGTATCATTGTTTCAATGGGTCGTCCTGTGTCCTTGTTTCAGCGTTTGTTATTTCCCTTCCCCTCCCCAAATTAGAAAAATGTATAGAAAAGAGGCAGAGTATCAAAGTCAAGTACAGTGACAAAAGTTGATATACCATAGGGAGAAGAATATACAAAGTAAACCAAAAACTTATATATTTAAAATAACAACAAATGAACCCCAAAATATAGTAACTTGTTTTTATAGAACATTAACCTAAAACTCCCTAGATATCTTAAGTTTGGACTGTTTCTTTTTTTTTCTGCCAGTCCTGTGATTTGAACCCTGAGCACTCTACCACTTGAGCCTCATAGCACCACTTTGAGCTTTTTCTGAGTAGTATATCTTATATAGAATGTCATAACTTTCCAGCCTAGGCAGGTTTCAAGTAATGATCCTTAGATCTCAGCCTCCTGAGTATCTAGGAGTACAAGCATGAGCCACCACAACCTGGCTTGAATAATCCCATAGTTTTAACTACAGCTGTTTTCATATCCCCTACCAACCATGCTTTCTGATACCCTTTTTGAAGTTATCTCTAAATAGCTTTTGAAGGAGTTTGAGCATTTCTTAATCATTTTTTCACTTTCATTAGTATATACTAGTTGCACACAGTGAGAGGTTTTATGGAGTTACTTCCATAAACGCATATGATGTACTTGCTCACATTCACCCTGCCTTGCCAGTGTGAAGTCCCTGAATTCAAGGCCCAGAACCACTGTACACATGCAAACATTCACTCACTCACACACACACACACACACACACACACACACACACACACACACACACACACACACACACACACACACACAGCAGAGCAATTAGCAAACGTTATACAGTGGATCAGGAACTGCAAGGAAACATGGGAAGATAGATTGTCCTTTCCCTATTCCTCTTTCTTCCTCCATTCTCTGCTTTTCCTTAGACCAACTCAAGCCCCACACACCTCACTTCTTTCTACTGTGAACACCCTGTGCCTGGATTCTAGTTTGTCATTCATAGGGAGCTGCCATTGCTTGGATAGCTGGTCCTCGATGTAAACAGAGGGTCTCAGGTCATTTTTTATTTTTCCATTTGGAGTGTGAATCCAGGCCCTGAGACCATAAGTAGCATCTTGAAGTGTATGGACAGCTGTGTTGAGCTACAAGACTCACCTCAGAAAAGGAGCAGAGGAAGTGGGATACAATATACACAACCTGAACCAATGGACCTATATGTGACTGATTGTCAATTTGCACATTAATGGAAGGGCACATCTATTTGAAGAGATGTCTCCAACCATTTCAGGGACCAAATGCACAAGTCTGGCAGGAAGGCACTTATGTGTGTGTGTGTGATTGTGTGTGTGTGTGTGTGTGTGTGTGTGTGTGTGTGTGTGTGTGTGTGTGCCTGAAGGCTGGTCTGGGGCCCAGGCTCAGGCTGGGTGCTGCCTGACCTTATGCCTTTTTTGCTCCAGGCTAGTGCTGTACCACCTCAGCCACAGCTCCACTTCTGGATTTTTTGGTAGTTGATTGGAAATGAGAGTTCGATGGACTTTCGTACCCAGGAGGCTTCAAGTGTGATCTTCAGATCCCACCCTCCTGAGTAGCTAGTATTAAGGGAGTGAGGCACTGGCACCTGTAAGGAAGCTTCTTAAATAACAGATCAATTCACAGGGAGACAGGAAATGCCTCAGTCCAAGAGATGGTGTTGAGTTTTCCTGTTTTAAAAGAAAAATTGCACTCAATAGAAAATTATGAAGTAATATTGAAGGAAAGAAGACAATAAACTTTCATAAATCTGTGTATGTGAAAGCCCGTCAGACATGAGACTTTTATATAAGAATCAGAATAATACCTATGTGGCAACATTGATACTCACCTATGTGGTCACGTGTACTGGTTGAAGACTTGTTCTCAAACTTACATGCCTCCAGAAGTCTGAGATTCTGCTCTGTGGAAGATGTTTCCTAGTCACACTGGTAAGTCTCTTAGTTCTGGTTTTCACACTTCTCATCCTTCATTCTTAGTATTAACCAAGTATCTTTTCCAATGCTGCTCCAGAAGATGTTTTCAATGTCACTGTAAGGATTCATCTAATAAGAGAAATATGTTTGAAGAACTTTAATACTTATATTAATAATATCATTACTAATAAAGAGTAATATTCAAGAACGACTTTAAGATCAACAAAACATGATTTGGAGCTGCTATGTGGCTTAGATATTAAAGCTGATAAAAGACATGTATTCCTAGGTCATTATGAATCTGCAGTTATTGCAATCTCACAATAAAATGTTCTTAAGAAAGCAAAAATGTTGATAATATAAGCAACACAATATTTGTTGAATAAGACAAATACAATGAGGACCTCCTTTGTACTAGTACACACTGGTTTTTGCTCTGAAAGCATCACCTATCTGTTCTGAGAGACAGTCAGGGTTAAAAAGGGACACATGCTTCCAGATGAGTGACTTGCCTGGCATTCACTGCCTAAATCCATTCAGGCCAAAAGCCCTGTAGCCAATATAGAACAACCTTCAGAACAGTCATCCTGTCTTTCAGGCTCAAGTCTGTAATCCTAGCTCATCAGCAGACTGATGTCTGAAGATCGTGGCTCAAAGTCACCCTGGACAGCAAATTCTGGGAGACTCTTATCTCCAGTTAACCACAAAAAAAGTGGTTAGTGGGAGGGATAAACTGAGAGCAAGGGAAGGGGTGTAATTGTCCCCCAAAAATGTATTCTTTACCTGATGACAGTTTAATTCAACTTACTTAACTGTTAACCCTCTGAACATCATCTTCCTAATAATACTTTTTTTAAGAAAAAGAAAGATGAGGCTGGGAAGGTGGCTCAGTGGTAGAGTGCTTGCCTTGCATACATGAGGCCCTGGATTCAATTCCTCTGTACCACATAAGCAGAAAGAAACCTGGAAGTCATTTGTGGCTCAAGTGATAGAGCACTAGCTTTGAGCTGAAGAGATGAGGGACAGTGCCCAAGCTCAGAATTCAGGCCCATAAATGACAAAGAAAATATAGAAAAGGAAATAAAAAAGGAAGAGAGTTGCTGCCAGGCTCAGCGGCCACACCTGGAATCCTAGCTATTCATGAAGCTGATGATCAGTGATTGAAGCCAACTTGGGCAGGAAAGCCTGTACGACTTTTACCTCCAATTATGTACAAGAAGGGTAAACAAAGGAGGAGGCTGCAATACTTGATAAGAAATGTACTCATTATCTTGCCCATGTAATTGTAACCCCTCTGTACAGTATGTGCACAAAAAATAAAAATTAAAAAATAAAAATTAAAAAATTAAAAAATCTAGAAGTAGAGTTGTGGCTCCAGTGGTAAAGCAGTAGCCTTAAAGGAAAAAAATAAACTTCAGGGATAGTGTCCATTTCCTGAGTGCAAGACCCAGAATGGCATCAAATAAAAGAAGAAAAGACGCTATCAACTTTGTTTATCTGAAATTGTGATGCCTTTGTTACAGAAGATTATTGGCTGAAACTCTGAACAGGGCATACTAGGTCTGGAATTTTCATGCACAAACTGTGCACAACCATCTTAACTCTTTCACTATACTATAGTTGCAGTCTGCTTTATCTTCTCACCATGGAAGAGGCTCCAGTTTTTACTTTCTCTATGGTACCTTCTTCCTTGTCCTCAGCTCTTTACTCACTGACAGCAGCATTTTACCTGAGAACACAAGGAGGAGAATTGGCAAGACCTTGAAAGAAGGAAAGTTGCTAGAAGTGGGTAAGATGCTGGAGATAATCCCCAGGAACAACTCAGCATTTTGATGATGACTGGCCATGGTGTACCACTCTTTATCAATATGCTGAGGGGCCTTGGACAAGAAGATGAGGCCTCAATGCCTACTGGGGTCATTCAGACTACACAGATATAAGCCAGCTAATCATCTTCTCACTTTCCCAGCATGGAATTATGGGCCCTGCCTGGCAAGGTGACTCATGCCTAAGCATGGACAGCTATCCACACAACATCCAGTTGTGACCTCTACATTGTTAAAGCATTGAGAGCAGTTCAGCACAAATAACATGGAGAATGTCAAAATCATTGAAGGGATGGGAAAGTGGTTCTATGTTGTATGGACTAAGGCAGACAGAGATCACCATACAAGTTTCCTTTCAGAGACCCCACTTCTTTTCAGTGGCCAAGAGAACACATGTGAAAACTTCCAGAAAGAGGAGGTATGCATACCCCTATATTTCTAAACTGGACCCTTCACTGCATGATTTCCCAAAGCTTATGGACACAATGAAACTAAATCTCTCTAAGATCTGGCACTGAAGTCTCTCAGAGACCATTGCCCACATCTGTGAGGAGAGCATAGGAGGTAAAATGGCCTGTCATGGAGGGGAATAGCCATAGGGGTTTTCCATGACATTTCTGGCATCCAGGATTCAGATAATTTGGGAAAGGTTATGAAAGCCTCTTTGGCATGGATGGTGAATCATTGAAGCAGGTAGCAAAGAAGATGGGAAAGCCAGTTGAAGAGTACATGGGTCCCATCAAAGTCCCAAGATGTGTACTGTTATACTAAGTGACTCTGCTGTCTATTACAATAAAGGCATGGAAGAGAGATAGAATCTTGATACAGTAGCTTACATCACCAAAATCATCCTAAGGAAGAATCTGATAGACATTATCATCTGATTGTTTCTGGGGGTGGCGGGTGGGGAGGTGTGTATGTTTGGACACTAGGGCTTGAAATTTGGGTCTGGACACTGCCCCTGAGCTTCTTTTGCTCAAGGATTGCACTATAGCTCTTAAGCCACAGCACCATTTCCAGCTTTTTTTATTTATTTTTTGATCCTCACAAGTATTTACTTACAAGATAAACTTTAATTATGAGGTAATATGCTTTTAAAGTTGATATACTATACTACTATGCAAATGCAACAAATAAAAATGGGAAACAAAAAAGACACCGTAAGGACTATATAGGAGGTTCTTTGAAAGCCGGGAAATTATTCCTAAAAAAGTGTTATTAGTAACGTAAACAGCAGTGCCAAATTTCTTGTACTGGATAAAAGAATGCAGTCAGTTATTTCTGTTTAAATGTCTAATGTTATTTTTCTATTTTTACTGTGTTTGTAATCCATGCTATTAATATTAATAGGAGTAGGGGACTCAAGCTGAGCTGTTGAACCTGAAAAAAATTTGAAAGGTTGAACACCACCTCAATATTACATAGAAAGCTGAGATCTGTCCATGGAAGGGTTAAAACACAGCTCTGGAGAGGGTTAATCTATTGCCCCCCACCATGGTGCTTTAAAGTCCTTGAAACCTGGGAGGTAAAAGAAATGATAACTTAACCTAGGAGGCTAGATAAAGTAGACCACATGTCTGGACTTTCTCTGGGTTGCAGTCTTCTTTCTCAAAACAATAAGGGAGCCAGTGTTTCTCACTCACCGTGTGGCTCTGATTATAGTATCGATGCTTCATTTTTTCATGTATCCATAGTAACCTTCCCAGTGTGAATTCAAATAAATATGTTTGCTTGTGTGACCTGGGGCCCAGGTGCCAGTGAGCCTTGGGATCCCGTGTCCTCACTGATTTTGTTCTTTTTATCTACACTTGTCTGTGTATTTTTTAATTTTCTTCAGCTTGGTATCCATTTGCACTGCCTTGAGTTGTGGTTAGCAATAAATAAGACCATTCTTGAGTGCAAAACAGAAAAGGCTTACAAATTTTCTTATCCCAGATGGCTTCAAAACACAATCCTCAGTTATAAGCCTTCTGAGTAGCTAGGATTACAAGCATGAGCCCCTAGCAACCAGCATGCATCTGAAGACTTGATGTCAGTGAGTTCTTTCTTGGGAATGTCTGCACATCTCAGTCCTCTTCAGCTCTGTTCCTTCCTGTTGCTCAAGCAAAGCCAAACACTTTCACTCCTTTGTGTTCAAAATCCTGGAGATTAGTGAACTGATTTGCCTGCCATGTACCTCCTTTCCATAAATACAATAGTGGGTTTTCCTCCTTACCATCAATTAATTTTATTAACTAAATTAACTGGGATCCATTCAGAAGTGACATGTCCTTTTCTGGACTTCAAACTGAACACCTAGGTTTTACTTTATCTATAAAGTTAACATTCCTAATCTTGTTTGAAGTTTCTTAGTTTTCCCATATTTATACCTTCTCATCACTCTTCCCCTTGCACAGAGGGAAGAACCATTTGCAATGTTGAAGAGTAAGTTTTTAGTCACTCTCTGAAAAGCTTAGTCAATGTATCCTGATTTCCAAGTACTGTGTAACTGGCCCTTAAAGTTTGGTCTTTAATCTCTCCTCAGCTTACACAAATGGACATGTATATCTAAAAAAGGCTATAGGAAATGAGTTCAAGAATTAGTTCCTGGTTATCAGTCACGAATCCTTATTACCTGGTCACTGTGCATAAGTTTTGTTTTGTTTGAATAGATCAAGCAATGTGTACAATTAGTACCAGAATTAGACTTGTACATTTTTTTTAACTCAAGGCTTGCAGGCTCTCTTATTTGAATCACAGATCAACTTCTGCCCCACCCTCTTTTCCTTTGGTGGTAAATAGGACAGAAATGTACCACAGGAACTAAGGACACTACACAGTATCCTCAAATCTGAGGACTGTGGTTCACAGCCAGCCTGGGCAGGAAAATCTATGAGCCTCTTATCACCAACTAAAAAGCAAAAAGGCAGAAGTGGAGCTGTACCTGAATTCGTACAGCAGCAACCTTGGTCATAAAAAAAGTTAAGAAAAAGCTAAGAAAAAAAGGTTAAAAAAAGCTAAGTATAAATCAGATTTAGCACTAAGACAACCACAAAATATATTTTTTAAAAAGTGGAAGAGAGTACAGTCTACTAAAAATGATAAAATGACCAAGAAACTGGTGTCTCACACTTGTAATTCTAGGTAATCAAAACACTGAAATTGAGGATCACCATTCCAAGCCAGCCTGGACAGGAAAAACCATTGTGTGTGTGTGTGTGTGTGTGTGTGTGTGTATCTGTGTGTGTGTGTGCGTGTGTGTGTGTGTGTGTGTTTATGTGTGTGTGTGTGTGTGTGTGTATGTGCCTTTCTGGGATAGGAACTACAAGTTTTTGCTTGATCATTTCTGATTTTTTGGAGGTTAACTTGAGATGAGTCTCATTATCTTGCCCATGTAATTGTAACTCTTCTTTATGGTATTTTCAAAATAAAAAATATATGAAAAAAAGAGTCTCATGGACTTTCCTTGCCCCCTGACGTTGAATCACAATTAGCACAATTCAGGACGTTGTGGGAGTCCCTATACTTACCTCCTACTAACCACTAAAAGCAAAAAGTGAACCAAAGTGAAACTGTGGCTAAAGTTTTAGAGCATGCTATCCTTCAGCAGGATTGGCGAGGCCCTCAAAACAAGCCAGAGAACCAACAAAATAAACAATAAATATATATGAAGAAGAAAAGAGCCAATTAGTTTTTTAAATATAGAGTCATACCTTTAATCCATTCTGAAATCTAAACATCACAGTTTGAAGCCAGCCTTTGCAGGAAAGCCCAACTAAATTTTTTTGAGTGTGCTAGGCATGGGTTTGAACTTGAGGGTTTTTGCTCAAGTTTAAAACTATTACTTCCTTTCTCATCTGATTAATTGGAGATGAGACTGATGGACTTTCCAGCTCAGGCTGACTTCAAACTGTCCAGAACCTTCATCATAAAAGGTATTGGAACTTGTCAAATGTTTTTCTGCAGCTATTGTGATAACCATGTGGTTATTCTCCTTGCTCCTGTTATATGATGAATTATATTAATCGATTTGCATATATTGAAGCAGCTTTCCATCCCTGAATTGAATCATGTTTGATCGTGATGTAAGATTTTTTGGATGAATTTTTGAAGTCGATTGGGCAAAATCGTTGAGGAGTTCTGCATCAATGTTCATCAAAGAAATGGGTCTATAGTTCTCTTTCTTTGATCAGTCCCTGCCTGGTTTTGGGATGAGGGTTATGATGGCTTCATAGAATGAGTTTGGTTGTGAACTTTCTCTTTCAAATTTATTGAAGAGTTGGAGGAGTATTAGTGTGAGCTCTGCTCTGAAGGCCTTTTAGAATTCCACTGTAAATCCACCTGGTCCTGGGCTTTTCTTAGATGGGAGGTCTCTTAGTACTGTTTCTATTTCAATGTTGGATATGGGCCTGTTAAGATGGTATAACTTATCTTGACTTAGTTTCGGCATGTCAATATTTGCTAGGAAAAGGTCCATTTTTGCCAGGTTCTCAAACTTATTAGCATAAAGTTTTGAGAAGTATTCCCTTATAATGTTTTGAATCTTGGTTGTTTCTGTGGTGATGTTTCCATTCTCATCTCTGTTTATTCATTTCGGTGTGTTCTCTTCTTTTTCTGATAAGACTTGCTAATGGTCTCTGTATTTTGTTATTTTTCTCAGAGACCCAATTCTTTGTTTTGTGGATTCTTTCTATGGTTTTTTTGGATTCTAATTCATTTAATTCTGCTTTAATTTTAATTATTTCTTTCCCTCAACTGGATTGGGTTTATCTTGCTGATCTTTTTCAAGGTGGTTCAGATGTCACATTAAACTGTTAGTTTCAGAGCTCTCCAATTTGTTGATATAGGAACTCAGAGCTATAAACTCGCCCCTGATTACTGTCTTTGCTGTGTCCCAGCTGAGCTGGTAATTTATGTGTTCATTTTTGTTGAATACCATGAACATTTGAATTTCCTTTCTAATCTCTTCCATGACCCACTGGTGATTCAGCAGTGTGTTGTTCAGCCTACATGTGTTACAGATTTTCCTTTGGTGGCTTTTGGTGTTGAGTTCTAATTTTATTCCCTTGTGATCAGAGAGAATGCAAGGTATAACTTTAATGTTTCTGAATTTGGACAAGTTTGCTTTGTAACCTAAAATGTGGTCTATTTTGGAAAATGTTCCATGTGCTGTTGAGAAAACTGTGTATTCTGATCCTGCTGGGTGAAATATTCAGTAGATGTCTATTAAATGTAGTTGATCTCTGAAGTTGTTTAGGTCTGTGGTTTCTCTGTTGAGTTTTTGCCGAGTTGATCTAGTGTGGAAAGTGGTGTGTTAAAGTCCTCAACAATTAATGTCTTTGGATCTATGTGAGCTTTGAAGGGAAGTAGTGTTTCTTGGATAAATTTGGGTGCACTTTTGCTTGGAGAATAGCTATTTAGAATTGTAATATCATCCCGAAGGAGAGATCCCTTAATTAACATGTAGCAATCTTCTTTATCTCTTCTCACTAATTTTAATTTGAAGTCTATTCTATCTGATATTAGGATTGCAACTCCTGCCTCTTCATGAGGGCCCTTTGCTTGGTAGATTGTGTTCCAGCCTTTCATATGGAAAATGTGTTTGTTTTTATGGGCAAAATGTGACTCCTAAAGACAGCAGATAGTAGGATCTTGCTTTTTAATCCAACTAGACAGTCTATGTCGCTTAATTGGAGAGTTAAGTCCGTTAATGTTGAGAGATAGTGCTGAGAAGTTTTTGGGAGTTCCTGCCATTTTATCTACCTTCTTTGGTGTTACAACAACTGGGTTCTTCCTATGATTCTTAGATTCACAGTTTGGATGCAGTTTCTTGGCCTTTATTGTTGTCTTGTTGGTTTTCTATGTGTAGGATATCTTTAAGAATCTTTTGTATGGCTGGTTTGCTGGAGATATATTGTTTCAATTTTTGTTTGCTATAAAAACTTTTGTTTTTATTGACCAAGTGGAGGATGTGCCATCTTGGCATCTTGAGAACTCAGCTGCTATTTCCCACAAACTTGATTTTGCACCACCTCAACTTGATTCTTTGTGTATATGCCTATGTGTGTATGTCTGTGTCTGTGTAAACTTGTTATCTGGCATTGTTATCAGGTTATTTCTAAAATTGTCTGAGATTCCAGAAGTGTGT
This sequence comes from Dipodomys spectabilis, assembly GCF_019054845.1. Lineage (NCBI taxonomy): Eukaryota > Metazoa > Chordata > Mammalia > Rodentia > Heteromyidae > Dipodomys > Dipodomys spectabilis. Next base: position 2,869,398 of record NW_024870689.1, read on the forward strand.
TTAATTTGGATATGTAGTTCAGGGATAGCCAGTCTACATGCAGTCCAGATCCAGTCCATCTCCTCCAACTTGGAAGACAGGCCTCAATCCTGACTAGACCATCCTGACTACCTCCACCATGCTAAAAATAGACTGGAGTCTTGCTAGTTTCCATCACATGCAGCTGGTTTCCTGGTGAAAAATTGCTTTGGATTTGTAAAAGGTAAGGCTCTTTCTGTAAGTTGATTAGCTTAAGAATTGTTAGGGTTATCAGAAAGAAAGCAATACTATATCTGTTCTAAAATTCTCATCACATCCAACGAGTTTCATCATTTCAGAATATGTGTTGGTCAATTCTTGATAAGAAACAGGTAAGCTCTACTTAGTCTACTTGATCTCCTTGTTGCTTTAATTGGAAATAATAACGAGCTTTCATGGCAAAAATTGCAGTTGAAAGCCAGCCCTGGCTGAAAAATCCCTCAGACTTTATCTCCCAAATAACCTGCATAGATTCAAGTTGGAAGCATGGCTCAAGACTCCCATCTCTAACCAGCAAACACTGCAAATGGTAGGGTAACTCAAAGTGGTTCAGTGCTGACCTTGAGCAGAAGTGCTCAGGGACAGTGCCCAGGTCTTGAGTTAAAACCTCCTTAAATAACAACTAGGACAAGCCATCCCAGCAACAAGCACCTAGACTCAGCCAGTCTGGGGAACAAGGACCATGGAGAGGAGTAAGAGATGATATTACATCAGAAACTTTGTGCCTGCCCTTTCAAAATTAACCAGAGCTGGGAGGTCAGTAGAAGTAAGAAGCCTGCCCATCCAATGTCTATGCCTGTCTACCTATTAACTGAACTGGAATTTATATTCTTGCCTTTGTCACCGGACTTCTCTACCCAGTCGCCAGATGTCAGAAGTAGCTAGGGACATTTCTACCAACATTTTTATCCTCAAGTCCTTCCTCTTGCCATTTATTTGCTCTCTAGTATTTTTTACAGCCCCTCAATGCTCATGAGACTTTTCCAGACTTCAACTAAGGACTCACGTCACCAACGGACAGCTGCTACTCACTGTCTTCTCTGGGAGGAGACCAAATTCCAGCCTTTTACCACTATTGTCGAAGCCCATGTCAGCATGAAGGAGCCAGAGAGAATCCGCACCCTATTTCATGATTATTAAAAGGCTGGAATGTAAGGTCCGCTCCTGGAAAGCTAGCAGACTCCACCCTCCTCGCAGCAAAGTCTCCACCCAGTACCTGCATTACCTAGGCAATTGGGGCACCTGGAAGAGGTCACATCTGCATCTGCTGAGGTCACATCTGGATTTGATGTGTCCACAGCTTTCTCTGACCATACCCTAGATAAGGCCTAGCCTAGGCCCAGAAACCCTCTCGCTGCTCTTTTCTAGCTCTTTTCTATATGTTTTCTCTCCCTTTCCTAGCTCTCTCTCTCTTTCCAAGGGTTTCCGAGCCATGTGAAGTGCCACCCTTGCCTGGTCCCAGCAGGTCTACTGAATAAACCTAGCCCTTACCTGAAAAAAAAAAAAATCCTTCGTTTTTAATTGACCTTAGGTTTTGAAGGAGAGTTTTGCTGGGTACAGAATTCTTGGTTCATAATTGTTTGTCTTGAGGGCATAGCATACATCATTCCAGGTTCTTGTTGCTTTGATTGGCTCTGCTGAGAAATCTGAGGTGATTCTATGTGTATTCCTTTTATAGGTGATTGTTCTTTTCTCCTTGACAGTTTTAAGGACCTTTTCCTTGGTTTGAATTTATCCTGTGTGGATTATATTGTGATGGTGGGATGTCCTATTCTGGTCTGCTCTATTTCGAGTTCTAAAAGCTTCTTGTATCTGAATAGGCCTATCTTTTTGCATGTTTGGGAAGTTCTCTGCTAAGATCCTGTTAAGCAAATTTCCTAGACCATTAAGTTCTGTCTCTAGATGCTCCTCTATACCCATTATCCTCAGATTAGGCCTACTGATGGTGCCTTCTAAATTTTGAATAGATTTCTCTTATTTCTTGGACTTGTCTTGGATGGTTGTATGTTCTTTCTCTGTAATATCTAGGCTGTCTTCAATTCCTGAGATTCGATCTTCTGCATGGTCTAACCTACTATCAAGCCTTTCTACTTTTTTTAAATTTCTTTTCCTTCTAGTTGGTCGACTTCGATGGCTTCAAATTCTTTTTTGGAGTTTTGTTTTAGATCTCATATGAACTTCTTTACTTCCTTAATTTGGTTCTTAGTGTTTATTCTCAAATTACTTAGTTGATGGGTTGTGGTTTCCTTGGACTCCCATTCCTTCTGTTGGGGTCCATTCAGTATTCCCTTTGTGGTCTCCCTAACTTTATTCAGCTCTCTGTTTATGGATTTCATGAATGCCTTTAGTGATCTTTCTGTATTCTCATCCTGCTCTCAATTCCTGTATTACTCTTTTTTATTCATTTTTTGACATAAGGACTTGTACATCCTCACTGTTGCAATGGGTCCACCTTTATCCCTATTTCTTTCCCATGGTTTCCCTTATTTGCAATATCTAGTATATGTTTGAGTCAAGCAGAAAATTTCAGATAAGGTGATGTTAAGGAAATGAACCCTAAGATATATATTCAAATGTTTTTTTTTCTTTCATGCGATTGTTTCTAACACATTTATAAGATTATTTCTTTGTTGCTTTGTATGTCCCTCCCCACAGTATAACAGCTGCTTTCACTGTATTTGATGTTGGTATAATTTGTGGAGGGAAAGGAGAAAAACTTCTAAGTAATTGAGAAACTTTTCTGGAAGAAACTTTTAGGAAATGACAGAAGACACAAATCTATGCATCTGCATTTTATGTAAGTCATATGTAACTTGCTCAATCCAATTGCTTATCTCTACCTTGCTAGGAAAAACGTATTCTCAAGATAAGAGCCAAAAGCAGTGAAAAGAACAAAATACACAATCATCTTGATTTATTTGTGAAAGTAACAATTGTAATAAAACAATTCCTCTTAAGGGACTCCTATATTAGTGTATGTGAAGATGTTCCTGAATGCCAATATCCATTACATTTTTGGAATTTTAATTTCTACTAACATGTGAAAACTAGAACAAGAAAACGTACATAGACTTAGAGTGAACCAGCCTTCAAATCATTTTCTTAATTGTTTTGAAATTAGAAAAGAATTGATACTCCTTTGCTTTGGAAATAATTTAAAAATATTTATCACATGATAATTCAAATACCAAGCAAGAGTAATTTTATATAATCATTATAAATATCATTTTATTACTATTGTAAAATAGAAGAAAAAAAACCAGTCCCAATATATGATCTACCTATCATTATTCTTAACTTCTAATCATTACCTAAATATCTTAATCTAAATAGTCATGTCTTTAACATAGACGTAAATATTCTATACTTGTTTACTTAAAATTTTCCAGGGGTATGTATTCATGTTTCTAAGAAATGTTCAAAGCAGTTAAAAGATGCTTTTGTGAAATTAATGTGATACAACTTGTTGTTGTGGGTGTTGTTTGCTAGGCCTGGGCATTGTCCCTAAGCCTTTTTATTCTCAAAGAAAGCACTCTATAACTTGAGGAAAAGAGCTAATTCCTGTTTTTAGTGGTCAATTGGAGATAAGAATCTAACAAGTACTGTTCGGTCTGGGCTTGTTTTGAAAACAATTCTAAGATCTCAGCACCCAGAATAGCTTGTATTATAAGGGTGAGTTACCGGCACTTGGTTTCATGAAGTTTTTTTTTAATTTTAATTATGTTTTAAGATGTTTGTTTCACTATGATATATATCATGTATATATTTCTGATGACAAATAATCTCTAAAAATGTACCATTCTACACATAACATATATATATATATATATATGTATATATATATATATATATATATATACAGACTCCCTCTAAAAATTTTATGCTACTATTTTTACCTTTTTCATTTCAAAGATATACAGTCTATTTTTCTAAAAGTTTCCTAGAATAAAATAACTCATATTTCAATAAAAAGTAGAGTTTATTACTTTCAAGGGAATTTTAGATATACACATGATATTGTAGTAACATTTACAGTATATTACTTGAAAAGGTTCTGCCGAAACTCTTAAATATTTGTTTGTAGTTAAGGAGAGAGAGGAAGTTAATTAATACTGATTAAGAATTTGCAATGCTTCAAAAAATCTATTCCATAATTTGTTATAAGCACATAGTCAAGCTACCTGATATGGTTTAGTTTCTTTGTTTATTTGTTCAAAATTTCAATATGGATGCATGCACACTGGTAACATTAAAATTATTAATCAAAAGACAAATGATAGTAAAATCATAGACACATATCCGACGTTCAATAATTAGCACTTATGATGCTAATAATAATTTGGATGGAGAGGATGATGACCACAGTGTAGCCTGACAATGACGATGTTGTGATTGAAAAGGAAAAAAAAACAAACTTTAATTATCTTTGAAGCCATAGTTATAAACAGCGGTGGATTACATACAATAACAATAATAAAAGGAAGGCTGGGAAGGTGGCTCAGTGGCAGAGTGTTGGCCTTGCCTACATGAGGCTCTGGGTTTGATTCCTCAGCACCACATAAGCAGAAAAAGCGGGAAGTGGCACTGTGGCTCAAGTGGTAGAGTGCGTTGAGCTGAAGAGCTGAGGGACAGTGCCAGGCCCAGAGTCCAGGCCCCATGACGAACCAAAAAAAAAAAAAAAAAAAAAAAACAGAATAAAAAGAGGAGAGTTTCAATATCAAGAAATACAATCACATAAACAGGTAGAGACAGTAAAAACCCTAATGTTATTCCAGCAGTCTTTCTGATGTATACTCACTGTTCTTGGTGATATTATTTTCTTATAAATAAAATCTTTTATTTCCATATTTTGATCGACTAAGATGTAGGTTTCAACTTAGTGTGATTAGTTCAAATGACATTGTCATATAGATACTACTCAATAACCAATGTTTTCCAATGATATATTAAGAGTATGTTCTTGATTACAGCTGTAAATACATGACACAATTTACATAATACCACTTACTTATCTGCATGAAACTATTTCTGACTTTATACCAACAAACTGAATTTGACTCTTTCCTTATTTTTAAGCTAAGGTAGAAAATTTAAGGACTGTTTACTTTCTTTTTCCTTACTCTAGAAGTCAACATTTATATTCTTCAATATTTCTAGTAGATTACATCCATTTACAGATGAGAAATGTAAGACCAACAGTCAATGTTGTGAGTAAATAATGGTATAGAATTTTTGTCTGAGTTCTTCACTCTGTGTGCTTATAAGGAGAGCCATTTAGTGTTGGAGAGGACCAATATGAAAACAGTTGTTTTAGGACTGAGTGACTGGTGATGAGTATTTGCAATAGGCTGGTGTCAGGGGCATAAAAAGGAGTAAATAGAAATTACATTAGTGACAGAAACTGAGAAAATCTTGGTCATTCATTTATCTAATGGATGGGGGTAGGGTAAGAGGAAATCTAAAGTGTTTCCACATCTCTGTCTCCTAACTATGTTAGTTACATTCTTGGTGATAAGGACTACATGTGGAAAAGATGGATTTAGAGGAAAAAACTCTCTGATAGTTCTAAGGTTTATGTAAACAGATGCAAAGATAGGTCTGTTTGAACATCATCAAAATATCCACGAACATGAATATGAAAAATAATAATAAAATCAGGGACATTATTAAAGGGAAAAGGAAAAGGAAAGTTCTGACGAAAGTGAACAATGTGAGTATCAGTGTGGATAAGATTGGAGGAAAGATAAATAAGGAAACAAAAAAGTAATAAACACAGATTTACAGAAGAAAAGGAAGGAAAAAATTTTCAGGAAGATATTGAAGGAAATCTACCATTTGGATTTGAAAAGTAAAAGGACATAGACAAGTTCAATAAGAACAGTGTTTTGGTGAAAGTCATATTGATAAAATGTTGAGATATGAATGTGAAGACATAAAATTCTGGATCCATAAATTCAACATGTCCTGTTGATTCTAAATGTTGGGAACAAATGCTTTAATCCTGACCTTAGAAATACAGATATAACTCATGAACTTTTTTAGAGGTATTCTCTGAACATTTTTGAAAACTTTCTTTAGCCAGGAGGTTGTAGATTGAACTACAGCACAAACAAGCCTAATTTGTCCTACAGTTCCAATTAGTGACCCATCTATCCATATCAGTTTGGGATTTTATTGAAATATATTTAGATATGTTTGGATATCTTATCAGCCTACTCATTATAAATGTAGGACAAGTAACACCAAGTATTAGGTTGAACATACAGCTTTACTGATGTGACTGAAGACTACTCGAATTGATTCTTCTTTAAAATAGAAAATAGAGACCAGTTATGATGTGTCAATGGCTATTGGCCTCAACATCATTTTGCTCAACATCATTTTATGTGGTCATTTATACAGAGCTATTGGGCCATTCTGTTCATCTGCTAGGACTATCCTAGATATTTCCTAGTTATTACAAATGAGGGAAACCATAGAATCTGTCTTTGTGTCTTGCTTATTTTTCTTAGTAGGATTTTTCCTCAATAGCCATTGACACATCATAACTGGACTCTCTTTAACTTGGAAATTATAGATTATGTCTTTTTATACTCTAACTTGGGACAATGATCTGTTGTCAGTTATTACCTTCTTTTACCCTTCTTTTGCCCTTCCACTTACATAATTATTCTTTAAAGAGACATAATTGAGCTTGCATTTCTAAATTCTTCAAATTTATCTGAAATACTTCATACTTCTGGCAGCCTCCTATATCTTTCTCAAGGGAAATATTTTGTCACTACCATTTTTATCCTATATGATAATGGATATCTTCCTGCCTAATTCAGTGCAAGATATACATTAGACTCATCCAGATAGCTCAACACTTGTACCACCATAAAATACTATCTTACTTGGAAATCATGATATTAGTATATCTGGTGAGGTGGCATCTGTCATTTTTGAATGGCTTTAAGTGATACTTACATGCAATCATGTTTTAAACCAATATGCCACTCAGTAGATGAATGAAATGACGAAATGTGATTTATATACGTACGGAGGATTTCTATGCTTCCAATTCATAAGGAAATGGAAAGACTTGGAAAAATCCAAGGAAACATAGGTCCCATGGCTTCACTTTTTTGCAATAAATAGTATATGTGTGAGGCAAGCAGAAAAGTTCAGATAAATTGATGCTAGGGAAATGAACCCCAAGATAAGTATTCAATTTTTTTTTCTTTCATGCATTTGTTTCTAACATATTTATAAGATGATTTCTATAGTGCTTTTTATGTCTCTCCCCCTGCTTTCACTGTATTTGATGTTGGTACAAATTTGTAGAGGGGAAGGGCATAAACAAATCGTTTAACTAGGGGTACAGGTGGACACATTGCAACAATGAGATATACAAGTCATTATGTCGAAAAATGAACTTTACAATTTTGGCGGGGGGAGGAAGTGTTTGGCCATCTATTTTCCAGCTGATCTATAGGTGTAGAAGCAAAACGTAATACAAAGCAATACAAACCAGTTCTTACTATAAATAATTTTTCTCTGAACATCTTAAAAATCAATTCTGACAACATGTAATAAAAAATCCCTAAGTTTAAAACATTCTTCTAGACAAGTTAAAGAAATACCGAGAACAAGTATTTTAAGAATAATTGCAGAGAGCTTGTACTCAGGGCCTGGGTTCTGTCTCTGAGATTTATTACTAAATACTAGTGATACCACTTTGAGGCACAATGCCACAGTAAAGACTCACCAATTTTCCTCTCCATACTGGCTTTGAACTAGGATCTAGATGTTTCAACTCTCTGAGTAGCTAGGATTATAGTAATGAGCCCTTGCACCTGGGTAGAATAATTGCAGAGGCCAGTTAGTATTACATGTCAATCATGTTTATCTTTGTAACATAAAGTTAACTGTAACATAAAGTTAATTTCCAATAGAAATAAGGAATTAAATGTGTAGATGGGTTACAAAGTTCTTACCAAAAGCTACATATTTTCCTCTTTTTTTTCTTCCAAAATTGTTTGCTTTCCAGAATCATATCTTATCTTTCCGTGCTGGTTTCTTTAGTTTATTTCATACATGCCCACAGCTCCTTCAACTATCAATTCTTTTGTGAAGACCTTGCAAATATCTATTTTCAGTCCAAACTCGTTTTATGCACCTCTCATCCATATATTCAACTGACATAATCACTTGTGAAACAATAATCATCTCTTATCATTACTGGATATAAAGTATAAGTAAAATTTAAGAAAATAAAGAATAACATAAATAAATATAACATGATTTTAATAGTAATGCTAAACATAAATACAACATCGATTATTTTCTGGAGCAATTTAATAAAAAACTCAAGGAAAAGAAATCAACTTTTTTGAGTGCTGATATTATAGTTTAATCTTAAGACCTTACCTTGTCACTTAGGCTTTTTCCCTCAAGGGTGGTGCTCTGTATTTGAACGACAGCTTCCCTTCTAACTTTATTTGGGGGATTATATAGAGATAAGAATCTCATGGAATAAAAATTATTTGTGTCCCTATCATGGGGTTCATTTCACATAACATCCTCTTATATGGTACCATGTACAAGTTACTCCAAGTAAGATTAACCATGGGACCTGTGGTTATTTGAGCCTGGCTTATTCATTTAATATAATTGTTTCTGCGTCTTTCTATTTCCTAGCAAATGGGACGATGTCATTCTCTCTGATTGGAGGCATAGAATTCCATTGTGTGTGTGTGTGTGTGTGTGTGTGTGTGTGTGTGTGTGTATCACATTTTCTTGATCCATTCATCTACTGAGGGGTCTCTGGGTTGGTTCCATATTTTAGCTATGGTAAATAATGCTGCAATAAACATAGTTGTACCGGTAGCTTAGTATGGTCTTGTTTGTGATCATTTGAGTAAATGCCCAAAAATGGGGACTGCTGGATCATAGGGGAGCTCTAAGTGAGGTCTTAGAAAAAGTGAAGTAAGGCAAAACCAAAGAAACATTGGTCCTATGATTTCCCTTATTTGCAATAACTATTATATGTTTGGGACAAGCATAAAAGTTCATAAGCTATGTCCATATGACCACATAACATGCTGCTAAGCGAAATGAACCCCAAGATAGGATTTATAATCTACCATGTGTTTTTTTTCTTTTTATGTTCCTTCCCCCCTTGTTTTTACTGTATTTAGTGTTGGTGCCCTGCATTTGTATACACCCTTCTCTAGCTTGGGGAGGGGAAGGGACAAAACAAAATAGATAAATAGTGATACAGGCTGACCCATTGTAACAATGAGATGCACAAGACACTATGTTGAATAAGTATCTTTACAATTTAGCGGGGAAGAGGGTAAGGGAGTAGAGGGGAGTGTAGTTGTGGAGGTGGGAGGGAAGGGGAGGGGAAAAACAAAGGAGGAGGTAACAATGCTTGATAGAAAATGTACTCATTAACTTGCTCATGTAACTATAACCCCTCTACAGAGCATTTTTACAATGAAAACCTCTTTTAAAAAATAGAAGGTGTGCCGGGCATCGGTGGCTCACGCTTGTAATCCTAGCTACTCAGGATGCTGAGATGTGAGGATAACAGTTCAAAGACAGCCCAAGAAAAAAATCCGTGAGACTCTTATCTCCAATAAAACCACTAGAAAACCGATGCTGGTGCTGTGTCTCAAGCGGTAGAGCACTAGCCTTGAACTGAAGAGTGCAGGGACAATGCCCAAACCCAGAGTTCAAGCCCCAAGACCGACACACACACAAAAAAAACAGAAGGTGTCATGTACACCAAGTATAGTAGCCCATCTGTAATCCCAGGTGATTGGGAAGCAGAAATGACAAGGATCTTGGTCTCAGGCCAGGCCAAAGAAATAACTGCCCAGACAGCCATCTCAACAAATAAGCTGGCCATAGTGGTTCACATCTGTAATCCTAGATAATTGTGTGGGAGACATAAGAAGCAATCTAAGATCATTCAGTCAATCTAAGATTAGACCCGGGCGAAAAGTTCAAGACCTCAAGTAAATAAAATTGACCAGAAGTATGGCAAAAGTAATTGAGCTGCTTGTTGCTATACAACTAAAGTCCTACCTAGCAAGCAGGGAACACCTGAATAGAACCCAAGTAATACTCCTCTCTTCCACCAAAAAGCCTAAATAACTTTGTCCTATTTGAACATCTAATTTCAAGGCCACTGACAGATCAGAGATGGTGATATTATCTTAAAAATTAGATATTCAAAAGAGACAAAGTTCTTTGGGTTTTGAAAAAGTTGAAAAGGTAGGAAAATGCATGTGATTTTTGTTAGCTCCATAATTCTTGAAAACATAAAATGAACTCAAGTATTAAATATATATCCATATGTGTGCATATATCCATGTATATATATATATATGTGTGTATGTATATAATCATATATATATATATATACATACATATATATGTATGGTTCATCTCTTTTCTGTGTAGCAAATTGTTTAAGTGAATCTGTACAATCAATACTCAAAGGCATGAATAGACAAAGAGAATGAGCAGAGAACTCGTACTCCGGAATCTATGGTTAGCCCATAACCCGAAAATCTTTTACATCAGTTTGCATGTGTCAGTTACTGCAGTACAGGGACAATACGATGGCAATGAGATACCAGGCAGATGAAATGAGAAATGAGAGATACAACTGGTACAATATTCTTTCTGATGGGTAAGTAGAATTTCCAGTGTGTGTGTGTGTGTGTGTGTGTGTGTGTGTGTGTGTGTATTACATTTACTTGATTCATTTCTCTCTTGAGGCCTGATTCAGTAAACATGGTTGTGCTGAAACCATTAGTATATCTTGGTTTGTAATCTTTCGGGTAAATGCCCAGGAGTAGAGTTGCTGGATCATATGGAAGTGGGTAGTCAAAAGAGGAGTGAAGTGGGAAAGAGGATTGAATAGAAAAGGGGGAAAATGCAGAGAAGAATCCAGTAAATATCCTACAAAATTAAGAAGAGTGAAGGAAGAGGTGTATAGGGGAGGGATGGATGAGTATGTTGAAAGGGTTGGCATTGATCAAGGTATATTGTACGCATAAACTGCTTTGTTTAATGATAACTGCTTTGCTACTTAAAATAATAATAATAAAAATCATGTCCCTAAATTGTTATGCAATTAAAAGAAAAGCATGAGAATCTGCTCAGATAATCTCTAGGGTCAATAAATCTTTTTTGATTAGGATAAGTTTTAGAACAACACTAATGATACATATCATCTGAAGAAAATTTAATGATTTCCAGCTATTTAAAATAATCATTTTTGAAGATATGGCTCAAGTGGCATAGTGCTACTTAGTGAGCAAAGCTGTCAGACAATGAATTCAAGTCTCAATCTCGAACAAAAGTAAAAACAATCAGTATAATTCAGGCACTTTCCTGGGCACTAGTAGCTCATGCATTAATCCTACCTTAAATGAGAAGGCAGAGATCTGGGGATCTCAGTTCAAAGTCAGCTTAGATAGGAAAGTCTGTGAGACTCTCATCTCCAATTCACTGTCAAAGAAAGCTGGAAGTGTACTCATGGCTCAAGTGGTAGAATGCTAGCCTACAGCAAAAAGCTCAGGGGCAGAACCCAAGCCTTGAGTTCAAGCCTTAGAATAGTGCATATACATACACAAAGAAAGTAAGTCACTAAATTTCTCAACCTTCCATTTCCCTAATCCTAACTCTAACAGAACCCTAAAAGTAATCTTGATGATAATAGTAACCCAATTCTAAAATTAATGGAAAATACTCGAGTTTAGACACATTCTAACAGATACTCATTGTCTTTGAAATGATTTGCAGTTTGTTCCAAATCCTACAGATTCCCTGATTTGGACTCTGAAATTGTTCCCTATTATGAATCATTAACCTCAAATCTTCATATCATGAAAACTATCAGAGTTTCCACTGATCTTAACGTTTACTGAACTCCTATATCTCCAAAAAGAAATTGCGGGTTTATTTAAAATATACTTTAGTATCTAACCCTAAATATATATAAATCTTACTAGAAACCTAACTCTTAATTTAATCCTATTCAATCTGGAAGAGGAAACTTAGTAAAACTCTGTAGTTTTTGTTAAATCTCAAACTTATTTTACTTGAAAATATTAGCAGAAAACTCATTTTTACCGCAAAGCTTACACTTCCTTAAGCCTAAGTCTAACTTGAACTAGAACAGTAACCCTAACCCTAGAACTAATAGCCTTTGGATTCTAAAAGCCAGACAAATACATTAGTTTTTATTCATCCTAACTTTGATTCAACTCATCTTTCTAAAAATAGTTTGTAGTTTTATTCAGTATCTTGCCATTTTGTAACCCGAACCCTAACTGGAATATTGAGGTTAACCCTCACACTAATCATACCCTAATCTTAATATTATTAGCAGTTTCTTATTTCACATTCATCCTAATTCTAACTAGACTTGTTATTCGAAGATTTACTTTCAGTTTGACCCTAAACTTTCCATTTCCCTAAGGCTAAATCTAACTCCAGCTGGAACTAAAACCTAACTTTCACTCTGATAGTCCAATTCTAATGTTTAAGAAAAAGACTCTAGTTTTTAATCATTCTAATGGATACTCCAGTTTGCACTCTGAAAATGCATTTCAATTTGCCCTAATTCCCACAAATTTTCTGACTCTACCTCTGAGGTTATCTTGTTCCTTAACATGAAGTATTATATTATTTGTCCTCAAATTCTCTTATCAGGAAAAATACTGTAGTTTCCAATGATCCTTTGTTTTCCTGAACCCCTGTACCCTAAAGCAATTTTAGATTTACTTACCATCTAATCCATTACTTAACACTAACTCTCAAGCTAAACCTGGCTGGAAAACTCTCATTAATCATTACAAGAATGATCACTGAGAAATAAATATAATGATAATGCTCTAGTTACTATTCAATCTCTCATTTTTGTTCCTACTTGTTAGTGAAAACTGAATATTTTTTGGTCAGGCATGGGGTTTGAACTCTGGGCTTGGGCACTATCCCTCATCTCTTCAGGTCAATGCGAGCCCTCTACTGCTTGAGCCACACCTCCACTTCCAGGTTTTTTGGATGTTTAATTGGAGATAAAGAGTTCTCATGCACTATGCTTCCAAGGGTGGCATCCAACTGCAGTCCTCAGATCTCAGTCTCCTGAGAGGATAGGATGACAGGCATTGAAAAATATGTTCTGATGGGTGCCAGTAGCTCATGGCTGTCATCCTAAGTACTCAGGAGGTGAGATTTGAGGATCACGGTTCAAAGCCAGACTGGGCAGGAAGGACCCTGAGACCCTTATCTCCAACAAACCAGTGCTTGCCTTGAGCTGAAGAGCTCAGGGACAGCAACCAGGTCCAGTGTTCAAGCCCACAATCGAAAAAAAGAAAGTAAAACATCTTCGCTGCAAAGATGTGGAGGTGTGTGTGGGAGGGTGCTGTGATTGAGAGACCAGGTGCTGGCCTCACTTTACAGACATTTCTAAGAACTCCCCAAGTTTGCACCACTTTGAAGCCACAGTAGAATGCGTGGTGCCTTACCAAGAACTCAAGTGGTCGAAGCCTATGGCAGGCAGGGAGTGGGCAAATGGGTGCATGGGTGGGATTGTTGTGTCTGTATTCTCCCTAATGAAGGATGGATTTGGATGCTCCATGTCAAAGTCTGAAGTAAAGAGTTGCAAGAAGTTTGTGGCCTGATGAATTTGGTTTCCTCTGAGTATATGAAGATAGATGAAGTCTGGCGCCTCTTGTGGCTCACAACTGTCATCCTAGCTACTCATAAAGCTAAGATGTAAAGACCACGGTTCAAAGCCAGCTTGGGCAGGAAAGTCTGTGGGTCTTGATATCCAATGAGCCACCAGAAAACAGGAAATGGCACTGTGGCTCAAATTGTAGAGTGCTCAACTTCAGCTGAAGAGCTGAAGGACAGCGCGCTGACCCAGAGTTCAAACCCCATGACCAACAATAAACAAAGAGGTTGGCTGAGTTTTCCACATTGCAGTGTGTACAGTAGGAAATTCCATGCTGGGTTATGAGACATTTCAGATGTGATAGGCTCAATGCTATCTCTACAGTTAGTCTGAGTATGATAGTGCCATCTTCTCACGGGTTGGATGTGATCCTAATAGAGGGAGATCATGATTTTGTTCTCAGGAACTGCTAAGGGCTTGGAATATCTGTGTGTGTGTGTGTGTGTGTGTGTGTGTGTGTGTGTGTGTGTGTGTGTGTGTGCGCGCGCGCACGCGCGCGCTTGTGTGTGTAATTTTCCCTCATCTTTTTCTGTCCCCTTCCTGGTTGCTGGTCTGCCTCTTTCTGGCCTCAGATAGTGCCCCTCCTTTACACCGACCTTGCCTTTAGCCCTATATCAGGGTCTACAATGAGTCCTAAATTGCCACAGGCCTGTGTTCCAACTTTTCTCTGGGGCACAAGTCTGGCTGTCCCAATATTTGGCCGCCTCCAGGGGATTCTGGGTCAGCTGGAATAGGGTTTCCTCTGCATGAGAGGCAGGGCCTCAGTCATGCGATGTCCTATCTTTTTCCTCAGCTGGGCCTCGGACTGCACATCCCTCTCAGCAGGTTCGCAGTGGAGAGGGGAATGGGGGATTGCTGGTGGCTCTGGCCAAGCGGAGCTTGAGAGCTGCCTGAAGGCTGCCCAAGCAAGGAGGATCTAGGGCTACATGGGTTGTGAGGCCAAGGTGGCTTGGAAGTATAGGTCAGTGTCTAGGAAATGTAAATGTACTTTATCATAGAACAGTCTATCTTCTGGCCCCAACTGGGCCTCTCAGGTCCTTCTAGAAAATTCCAGATGCTCAGAATACAGAGGCACAGACTTTAGATTCCAGGACCAGGGAACTGGGGGATGAGAGACTGGTATGGCCAATACCTCATTGTTTTGGGGTATTAGTGTTGACCTGGCTATGCACATCCTTATGTACTTTCACTTCTTAACCCAGTGTTGGCCACACACCAGCCACTTGTGGAAGTACTGTGGAAGTGGCAGGAGTGGATGTGAGGTTTAGGATGACCAAAATTTATGGCCTTTGGGGTGGCAAAGGATGTCTTTTAAAAAAAAATCTTAGAGCTGGGACTCAGGGCCTAAGCAATGTCCCCGAGCTTCTTTTGCTCAAAGCTAACATTCTACCACTTGAACCAGAGCTCACCTTTCATCTTTTTTTAGTAGTTTAGTGGAGATAAGAGTCTCAGGGACTTTCCTGCCTGTTCTGGCTTCAAGCTGCCATCCTAAGATCTCAGCCTATTGAGTTGCTAGGATTGCTGGTATAAGCCACTAGCACCTGTTAAGGATATTAGTGTGTGTGTGTGTGTGTGTGTGTGTGTGTGTGTGTGCGCGTGTGTGTGTGTGTGTGTGTGTGTGAGAGAGAGAGAGAGAGAGAGAGAGAGAGAGAGAGAGAGAGAGTGTGTGTGTGTGTTTACCGGGACTTGAACTCAAAGCCTAGGTGCTATCCTTTAGCTTGTTTTCACAAGGTTGGTGCTGTACCACTTGAACTACAGTAGCTCTGCTTCCCAGCTTTTTGGTGATTCATTGGACATAAGAGTCTGCCCAGGCTAGCTTTTAATTTTGACTGAGCCTCAGGTCTCAGGCTTGAGTACCTAGGATGACAGGCATGAGCCAACGGCACCCAGCTGATAATGGCCTTTCAACATAGTGGACTGGGATCTCCTGAAAACATTCTATTTTTTCTGTGCCAGTACCGGGGCTTGAACTCAGGGTCTGGGCTCTTGTCTCTTAAATTTTTCCCTCAAGGCTGGTACTCTACCACTTAAGCCACAGCTTGATTTCCGGATTTTGGTAGTTCATTGGCCAGAAGTGTATCACTAACTTTCCTCCACTGAGCTAGCTTTGACCAACGGTCTCTGATCTCAGACTTCTTTTTTATTTCAGTTTTTTAAATTTTATTTATTTATATAATTTGTAATAGGTACAGCAAAGGGTTTTTAAAAAATGTATTATGAAGGTGATGTGTAGAGAAGTTGCAGTTATGTAAGTCAGGTAATGAGTATATTTCTTTTACAACAGGGGTTTAATTCAGCATGTCAATTGATAAGTAAGAAGAATCTTGATCAATTTCACCCCTTCCATCATTCTCCCCCAAACTATATATGCAGAATCAACTTGATAATAATGTTACTTCTTTCTGTATGATATTGCCTCCAAGAGACTTTACTTTTTTTTTATTTTATTTTATTGGTGAACATACTGTACAGAGGGGTTACAATTACATGGGCAGGATAATGCGTACATTTCTAACCAAACATTGCAGCCTCCTCCTTTGTTTACTCTTCACATCCCTTCCCAGCTTCCCCCCTCCACTCCCAGTCCCAATCCTTCTCCCCCACAGCCCCTTACCGACGTTGTAAAGCTAGTTTTGGACATGACAACTTCTCCTCATTGTTGCAACAGGTCCGCCTGTACCCTTAAATGACTTACTTTTGTCCATCTCCTACACAAGTTATACTGACATCAAATATAGTGAAAGTGGGAGTTATACTGTGGGGGAGAGACATACAAAGCAACAAAGAAATAACTTATAAATGCGTAAGTAACACATGCATGAAAGAAAAAAAGCATTAAAATGCATATCTAAGGGTTCATTTTCCTAATATCACATTATCTGACCATTTCCGCTTGACTCATACATATATTAGATATTGCAAATAAGGGACCTATGTTTCTTTGGGCCTGGCTTACTTCACTTAATATAATTTTTTCCAAGTGTTTCCATTTCATAACAAATGGGGCAATGTCATTCTTTCTGATGGAGGCATAGAATTCCATTGTGTATATAAAACACATTTTCTTGATCCATTCATCTACTGAGGGGTATCTGGGTTGGTTCCAGATCTTAGCTATGGTAAATAATGCTGCAATAAACATAGTTGTGTGGTCTTGTTTGTAAACATTTGGGTAAATGCCCAAAAGTGGGATTGCTGGGTCATAGGGGAGTTCTATGTGAAGTCTTTTGAGGAACTTCCATACTGCTTTCCAAAGTGGTTGAACAAGTTTACATTCCCACAAACAATGAAGTAAGGTTCCCTTCTGTCCACATCCCCTCCAGCATCTGTTGTTGTTAGAGTTCTTGATTTTTGCCATTCTAACTGGAGTGAGGTGGTATCTCAATGTTGTTTTGATTTGCATTTCTTTTATGGCTAGGGATGTTGAGCATTTCTTCATGTGTCTATTGGCCATCCTTCTTTCTTCTTAAGAGAAGTTTCTCTCTAAGTCTTTCGCCCACTTTTTTATTGGGCAGTTGTTTCTTTGAGGATTTGTTGTTGGGAGATTTAATTTTTTTGAGTTCCAAGTATATTTTAGATATGAGACCCTTTTCCATCGTATGGCTAGTGAAGATTTTCGCCCAATCCATGAGCTTTCTATTGATCTTGCTAGCTATGTCCTTTGCCATGCAGAAGCTCTGCAACTTCATGCAATCCCATTTGTCCAACCTTTCTTTGATTTGTTGTGTTTCCGGTTCTCTATTCAGAAAATTTCAGCCTGTGCCAAGGAGACCTAGGCTTTCTCCTATTCCATCCTGTAATGGTTTCAGAGCGTCTGCTTTGACCCCGAGGTCTTTGATCCATTTGGAGTTTATTCTGGTGCGGGGTGATATATAAGGATCTAGCTTTAGTTTTCTATAAGTAGTTAACCAATTTTGCCAGCACCATTTACTGAAGAGGCTGCCTTTCTTCCATTCTATTATTTTAGCTCCCTTATGAACGATTAGATGGCTATAGGTCTGTAGGTTCATTTCTGGGATTTCAATTCTATTCCATTGGTCCTGAGGTCTGTTCTTATAACAATACCAAGCTGTTTTGATTACTATGGCTTTATAGTAAAGTTTGAAATTTGGTATTAATATTCCTCCAGCTGTGTTCTTTCCGTTAAGGAGCGTTTTTGCTATTCCGGGTCTTTTATTGTTCCATATGAATTTTTGGATTGCCTCTTCTATTTCCTTGAAGAATGAGGTTGGAATTTTGATAGGTATCTTGAATTTGTAGATAGCCTTGGGAATTATTGCCATTTTCACAATGTTAATCTTTCCAATCCAGGAGCATGGGAGGTTTTGCCATTTTCTAAGTTCTGTGTTGATTTCCTTTTTCAAGATTTTAAAGTTTTCATCATAGAGGTCTTTCACTTCTTTGGTTAAGTTAATTCCTAAGTATTTTATTTTTTGTGGGGCTATTACAAATGGAGTTGCTTTCCTAATTTCAGCCACAGTTTTCTCATTGTTGGCATACAGAAAAGCCATTGATTTTGGGGGGTTAAATTAATACCCTGCTCCTTTGTCAAAGTTTTGAATCAGCTTGAGTAATTTGGGAGTGGAGTCTATGGGATTCTTTAAATACAAGATCATGTCGTCTGCAAAGAGGGAGAGTTTTATTTCTTCTTTCCCAATTTGGATCCCCTTTATGTCTGCATCTTGTCTTATTACTGTAGCTAGAAATTCTAATACTAGGTTGAAGAGAACTGGAGAGAGTGGACACCCTTGTCTTGTTCCTGAGTTAAGAGGAAATGGCTTTAGTTTTTCACCATTAAGTATAATGCTGGCTGTAGGTTTGTCATATACAGCCTTTATTGTATTGAGGAATGTTCTATGGATTCCTAATTTTTCCAAATCCTTCATCATAAAGGGGTGTTGGATCAGGTCGAATGCTTTTTCTGCATCTATTCAGATAAATATGTGGTTCTTATTCTTGCTGCTGTTGATGTGATGAATAATATTAATTGATTTGCGTATATTGAACCAGCTTTGCATCCCTGAAATGAATCCTGTTTGATCATGGTGTATGATTTTCTGGATGAATTGTTGAAGTCGGTTGGCCAATATTTTGTTGAGATGTTTTGCATCAATGTTCATTAAAGAAATGGGTCTATAGTTCTCTATCTTTGATGAGTCCCTGCCTGGTTTTGGGATGAGGGTTATGATGGCTTCATAGAATGTGTTCGGTGGTGAGCTTTCTCTTTAAATTTCATTGAAGAGTTGGAGTATTATTGGTGTGAGCTCTGCTTTGAAGGCCTTATAGAATTCCGTTGTAAAACCATCTGGTCCTGGACTTTTCTTAGCTGGAAGGTCTCATTGCTTTTTCTATTTCAACGTTTGATATGGGCCTGTTAAGCTGGTTTAACTCATCTTGGTTTTGTTTTGGCATGTCAATATTTGCTAGGAAGAGGTCCATTTCTGTCAAGTTCTCAAACTTATTAGCATAAAGTTTTGAGAAGTATTCCCTTATAATGTTCTGAATCTTGGTTTTTTCCGTGGTGATGTTTCCATTCTCGTCTCTGAGTTTATTTATTTGGGTGTGTTCTCTTCTTTTTCTGGTAAGATTTTCTAAGGGTCTGGAAATTTTGTTAATTTTTTCGAAGAACCAACTCTTTGCTTTGTTGATTCTTTCTATAGTTTTTTTGGATTCTAATTCATTTAATTCTGATATAATTTAAATTAGTTCCGTCTACTGGATTGGGCTTTATCTTGCTGGTCTTTTTTAAGGAGGTTTAGATGTGTCATTAAATTGTTGGTTTCAGATCTCTCCAATTTGTTGATGTAGGAGCTCAGAGCTATAAACTTGCCTCTGAGTACTGCTTTTGCTGTGACTCAAAGGAGCTGGTTATTTGTGTGTTCATTTTTGTTGAATAGCATGAACATTTACATTTCCTTTCTAATCTCTTCCATGACCCACTCATGATTCAGCAGCGTGTTGTTAAGCCTCCATGTGATACCAGATTTTCTTTGGTTGCTTTTGGTGTTGAGTTCTAATTTTATTCCCTTGTGGTCAGAGAGAATGCAAGATATAACTTCAATGTTTCTGAATTTACACAAGTTTGCTTTCTGTCCTAAAATGTGGTCTATTTTAGAAAGTGTTCCATGTGCTGCTGAGAAAAACGTGTATTCTGATGCTGCTGGGTGAAATGTTCGGTAGATGTCTGTTAAGTCTCTTGGATCTATGCAGCTGTTTAGATCTGCAGTTTCTCTGTTGAGTTTTTGCCCAGTTGATCTATCTAGTGGGGAGAGTGGTGTGTTAAAATCCCCAACAATTAATGTCTTTGGAGTTATATGGGATTTGAGGGAAAGTAGTGTTTCTTGGATAAATTTGGGTGCTCCATTGTTTGGCGAGTAGATATTTAGAATTGTAATATCCTCCTGAAGGAGAGATCCCTTAATTAGTATGTAGCGACCTTCTTTATCTCTTCTCACGAATTTTAATTTGAAGTCTATTTAATCCCGCCTGTTTATGGGGGCCGTTTGCTTGGTAGATTTTCTTCCAACTTTAACATTGAAAATGTGTTTGTTTTTACGGGCAAGATGTGACTCCTGAAGGCAGCAGATAGAAGGGTCTTGTTTTTTAATCCAACTAGACAGTCTATGTCGCTTAATTGGAGAGTTCATTCCGTTAACGTTAAGAGAAAGGACTGAGAGGTATTTGGGAGTTCCTGCCATGTCATCCACCTTCTTGGTGGCTGCGCAAACTCTCTTCTTCCTATGATTCTTGGATTCTCAGTTTGGGTGCAGTTTCTTGACCTTTATTGTAGTCTTGTTGGTTTTCTATGTGTAGGACATCTTTAAGATTCTTTTGTAGGACTGGTTTGGTGGAGATGTATTGTTTCAATTTTTCTTTGCTATGGAAGGTTTTTATTTGGCCTTCAGTTATGAAGGAGAGTTTAGCTGGGTACAGTATTCTTGGTTGATAGTTGTTTGTTTTTAGGGCATGGCATACATCATTGTAGGCTATTCTTGCTTTGATTGTCTCTGCTGAGAAATTTGAGGTGATTCTAATTGGTTTTCCTTTATAGGTGATTAATCTTTTCTCCTTGACAGATTTAAGGATCTTTTCCTTGGTCTGAGTTGATCCTGTGTGGATTATAATGTGACAGTGGGATGTCCTATTCTGATCTGGTCTGTTTGGAGTTCTAAATGCTTCTTGTATCTGAATAGGCCTATCTTTTTGTATGTTTGGGAAGTTCTCTTCTAGGATCCTGTTAAACAAATTTCCTAGACCATTAACTTCTGTTTCTGGGTGCTCCTCCTCACCCATTATCCTTAGATTAGGCCTTCTGATGGTGTCTTCCAAGTGTTGGATAGATCTATCATATTTCTTGGACTTGTCTTGGATGGTTGTATGTTCTTTATCTATAATATCTAGGCTGTCTTCAATCCCTGAGATTCGAACTTCTGCATGGTCTAACATGCTGTCAAGACTTTCTACTGTTTTTGATCTCTTTTCCTTCTAATTGGTCAGCTTTGATGGCTTCAAGTTCTTTGTTGAAGCTTTGTTTTAGATTTTGTATGAACTTCTTTACTTCCTTAATTTGATGGTCAATGTTTATTCTCAGATCACTTAGTTGATTGGTTATGGTTTCCTTGGACTCCCATTCCTTCTGTTGGGTTCCATTCAGCATTCCCTTTGTGGTCTCCCTGACTTCCTTCAGCTCTTTGTTAATGAATTCCATGAATGCCTTTAGTGATCTTTGTGTATTCTCTTCCTGCTCTCTCAATTCCTGTATTACTCTTTTAGCTTCCTCCCGTTCGTAGGATTCCTGTAGTTCTCTTTGAGTGTTCTCTGCCTGTTCACGCCATTCCTGCCTTTCTCTTTGAGTATTCTCAAACTGCTCATGCAATTCCTGTATCAGCTTTTGAGTAGCTTCCTCATGCTTATGATATTCCTGTATAAACTTTTGGAATGCCTCCTCTCTCTCCCTATCACGCTCATACAGAGACCTTTGTATGCTTTCAATCTTTTGATTTATCATGTTTGCCAGCAGTGTTTGTAGAGCTATTTGGGAATTCTCCTCTGGATTATTCATGATCTGTTCTGTCCCCTGATATTGGGATTGAGTATTGATATACCCGGATTTGCCATTTTTCTTGTGTTTTTTTCCGGCTTACTCTGCTCATTTGAGATGAAAATAGCACCAGTTTTGTGCTACAACACTCTTTTAAGGCAAGCATCAACCCAAGTCTGAATTTGCACAGTCAATAGTCTACAGATACGGTCTAGTTCAACAGATACATCTATTCAACATCAAACAACTATACTTTAATTGGCTAAGAACAGCAAAGTATAATTTGGAAGACCAGTAATTATTAGGGTTAGGGAGAGATGTGGGTAAAAAAATAGGAATAGATTGATGTGGGGTGGCTTAGGGAGAGTTAACTAAGTCTTAATCTCAATGCAGGAAATTGTTTGGGTAGGATGAAAGTAGAGAGAGAAAGAAAAAAAAAGAAAGGGAACAGGAAAAAAAAGAGACCAGAAAAAATAGAAAGGTAGAAATTAATAAAATTATGTAGAAACGATAACAATCTATTTAGATAAGAACCTGAATTTACTGAGAAAAGGGGAGGGATATGAAGGAGATGTGAAAAACTTAAAAATAAAAATGCTTAAAATATTATATAGGTATAAAGAGGTAGTACTGCTATTAAGGAATTTAAGTCTCAGCGGTTTTGACTTGAGTAATAAATTTGTGGATTAAGTGTGTACACAATGTGGGATAGGGTCTAATAATCAACTACGGGTTTATCTGAGGATGTGCAGGACAAGAATTAAGTCACATAAAGAAGAATGAAAGAGAGGAGAAAGGAAGAAGAAAAAGATGAGAAGTTCAGTAGAGGTAAACAAAAAACAAAAAGATAACTTAAAAAGGAAAAAAAAGAGAAAGAAAACCAAAAAAGAAAGCAAAAACGCACACTTCCGTATCCCCAAAATAAAAATTATAAGAGGAAAAAAAAGTTTCTGGAAAACAATTTTTTTTATCAAAAAAGGTAAAGATTAAAGTTTGAAAAAAGTTTTAGAAAAGAAAAAGAAATTTTTATATAAGATAGCAAAAATAAAAACTAAAAAAAAAAAGAAGACGAAGATGAAGAGAAAAAAGAAAAAAACAAAACAACAAAAAAACTTCTTTGAATTTTTTTGGGAGGAGTGGGAAAAATCCTGTATCTCCCTTGTGTCCGTAACCAGCCTCTTGTTGGAGTCGCTGGTCTGCTTGTGGTCCTGTGACTTGGTTGGTTTCTTAAGCCAGTTTGTTCAAACAGACGTAAAATGCTCTGCTTTACCCAGGATTTGGTGATCCTCCTCTCAGGCTAGTTCCCTGGGAGACAGATCTGCTTTGAGTATCACAAAAGAGGGGGATGCAGTGATGAGGCTAGGTTCTGGTAGCTTTTCCGGGCTGGTTTGTGAAAACCTCACAAAGCCCAGCCTGGAGCCATTCTCAGGGTTTCTGTTTACTGATTTTCAATTGCTTGGCGAGGCTGCTAGAGGGAGGGGCAGCCTCTGGCTCTGATTACCCAGTGAAGAAACCCACTCCTCGGGCTGGCTCCCGAGCTGGGTGACTTTTCCCTGGGTGGAGCTGAGTCTGGCAGGTCACGCTGCCGTTTAGTTCTTGTGACCTGCTAAATGACTCATTTTATTCCAAGGCCTGAGCTGGAGCTAGCAGCTCCTCCGAGCTTTGTCGGTATCCAAGATGGAGATCACTGGTGCTGGGGGTGGGGAGGGGTGGCCTTCCCTCCTCTGCTCCCTGAGAAGGAGTTAGGACGTCAGGCTTCTACTCACAACGAGTCTTATTTCCTGGGTCGTCTCTGGTCTGCGAACTGCAGGATGAAGATGTCTGCTCCTTGTTGGTTCTTGCTGGTGTTGAGTAGAATCTGCTCACCTGCTGAGTCTGGTTCCTTCGTCCCGGACTCTGTGTTGCTCAGGTATGGCGCCTGTGCTCTCCGCCACTGCCACAGCTGCCGCCACTGCCGCAGCTGCTGGCAAGGGCTCAGAAGTGTCTCCTTGCCTGGGTTTCCTTCTCTGGCCTAACTCTCTGTCCTGTGATGGTACACTTGGTATAATTCTCTGACTTAGGACTGTTCACTGGAACTCTAAAACTGCTTTCTATGTGAGAGCTTACTTAGACTCCAGCTTCTCCTCCGCCATCTTCCTGGACTCTCTGATCTCAGACTTCTTAATAGCTAGGATTTACAGGGGTTGAGCCACTGGAGGCATTGGGTAGAAGCTTTTCTTGAGCAAGAGTTCTTCCCTGCATTTTCCCTGACTCCTCCATGCAAAGGGGGCCTGAAGGTCAGGAGCTGTGAAAAATAGTCTTCCTGCCACAAAATTGGCTGGGGTCTTTGGTAAAAAGTCAAGCTAATCTTCCTCTGAGCCCCATTCTGTGACGCCACCCTCTGCCCTACCTGTGACTCCAGTAGAAACCTTGACCCAGCCTTCAGTGTTCTGCCAGACTTGTCTGAGGTCACATAACCTTCATTACACCCACACCACCTGCTCTAGAACACCCCTCAGGACCTTTACGCATGCTCTGCACCTTCTGCCCTAGGCCTTCTGTCCTGTTCCACATCTTAGAACTCATGTGGTATTTTGGCACTGGTTGTATCACCTCCTGGAGCAAGTCTTTCCTTCCTTTCTCTCACTTTTTTTTAATACTGAGTTGCTAGAGATCGAACTAGTGCAGGCTGACTGTCAAATGCTCTATCTTGGTGTGTGTGTGTGTGTGTGTGTGTGTGTGTGTGTGTGTGTGTGTGTGTGTGTGTGCGCCAGTCCTGGGGTTTGAATTCATGGCCTGGGTGTTATCCCTGAGTTTTTATGCTCAAGGCTAGCATTCTACTACTTGTACAACAGCTTTGGTTTTTTGGTGCTTAATTGGAGAAAAGAGTCTCATATAGACTTTCCTGCCTGCACAGGCTTGCAGTTATAATCTTCAGATCTCAACTTCCTGAGTGCTATTATTACAGGGGTGAGCCACCAGCACCTGCCCTCTACCTCTTACCTACCTCGGCCTTCCTCTGAATCTCAGAATTGTATGTCTCACCAAGCTCACATTTTTTTGCCAGTGTTGTGGCTTGAACTCAGGGTCAAGGCATGTGCCTGAGCTGCTTTTGCTCAAGGCTACATTCTATCACTTAAGCCACAGTGACACTTTTGGCTGATTCTGTTTATGTGATACTGAGGTATCTGACCCCGGGCTTCATGCTTGCATGTTAAGTACTCTACTACTTAGCCACATTCACAGCCCAAGGCTTACTTCTAACAGGAACTATGAGGGTGGGATTTATTGGCATACTCTTTTCAGCACAGAAATCACTGGGCATTTCAAATCTTTGCAGGATTTGGGAACAGAGTGAAACTCGGCAAGGAGGAATGATGAATGAGTGATAGCCACCAGGCCCCAGAGATCTAGGCTCACGTCCTATACAGGGATAGGGAATATTGAGCCAGAACCTTCCACAATACCTATAGCCTAGGAAAAGTGGTCTCCCTGGAGGCAGTGGCTGGCTGCTAGATGTCCCAATGGGACACCTCAGCCAGAACATAATGAACCCGTTGCATACACCAGCCAAGGCAATCCTTCTGGGCTTCAGTTATTAAATGGCAGAGAAGGATGCTTTGTTCAAGCTACTGGCTCAGACTTAGTACTCTCTGTGTGCTTTTCCCAGCTTTCACATGTTGGGGGTCTGGTCATGGGCAACCTGATGAATGCCCATCATCCATACATCATCCGTAAATACACAGAGACATGGAGTTACTGCCTTCTTTTTTTCTTTGGCAGGTCTCAGGTTGAAATATGAGCCTAGGCCCTATCCTTGATCTCCTCTTTCTCAAGACTAGAACTCTGCCCTTGAGCCACAGCCCCAACCCTTGGGGATATTTTCCTGTGATCTCTTAGAAATAAGAGTGTTGCAGACTTTCCTGCCCTGGCTGAATTCAAATTGGCATTCTCTACATCTCAGCCTCCTGAGGAGCTAGGATTATAAACAGGAGCCACTGACACCTGGCTTTCTTTGCTTCTTCTTGTTACTTTTTAATCATGACAATCTGAAATCTTCAGTGTCATTCCAATGGTTTGCATTCGAAGTAAACTTCCCAGGCCTGGAGTTCGAACCCCAGGACTGCCACACACAAATGGAGGCAGATCCTGACAAACTCATTCCTATTTACATGAATGCTAATGGAATGTTATAAAAGTATTTAAATTTGCAGTTAATTCATGATTCTATTTTAGAAAGCCACACATAAATCATTGGATTTATATCTTCCATTCTAGCACCATGTTATGATTTCCCTAATGGAAGGATATTGATTCATTTTTAATTAATGCTTTTATAAGTATTAAACCTTGATACTTCATTAAATGGAGACATAATTTAATAACTAATTGTTGGTAACTATATATCATTAAATGGAGACCTAACTTACTAACTAATTATTGGTAACTATATAAAATTTCATAATATCCTCACATTCTCTCTACATATATATATATATATATATATATATATATATATAAAACAATCTACACACACAAACATATATATATATATATATATATATATATATATATTATATGGCACTAGTGTGGCTTGATAACAGGTAACAGGTCGTCAGAACTTCCTGGCAGCTCAGTTTGCCAGAGGTTGGTGTGCTAAGACTTTGACCCCATTTATGGATTGGACATTGTAGGCCATGAGTTGAAATCCCAGCATTGCCAAAAATTTATTCATGTAGTAAGAAGCCACTTTTGACACATTTTTTTTCCTGAAAAAAAGTCCTGGGGCTCAGTATGATGTATAATTCACATGCAAATGTATCCTGTATGATAGGATGTAATAAATGAAATGTTATATGTGTAATAATACTAAATGAATAAGGGTAATAAACATCATACTCACTAAACTCATGTGTGTATTTTTTCCAGTGCTGGGGCATCAATTCAGGCCCTGGGAACTGGTCTGAATTTCTTGTCTTCAAGGACGGTGAGCTTCCCCTTCACCCACAGTGCCACAGAGAAACCCAGATGCTGAGTTCAAATCACAGGCCTGCCAGAAAAATGGTGCAAATTCCAAGACAGGGCCTTATTTTATTTTATTATTTGTTTTGCCAAGCATGGGGCTTGAACTCAGGTCTTGGCATCTCTGCCACAGCTAGCCCTGGGATTCTAGGATCCAAGTTCAAATCTTGGGGTTGGCAAGAAATAAAAAGAAAAGGATAAAATGGAGAAATTCAAGAAGGTGGTTTTACATTTTTTCCCTTTGCATTGTGACCATCCTGCGTGTAAATGACAAAGCCCTGAAAGTGTACATGACATTGCATGCTGATGTTTGGCTGGCTATTAGGGAAGCCATAACCCAAAGCATAACTTAGGCTTGGAGGTTGAATCCCAGGGCTGCCACTAAGTATTGGCGAGAGATTCCAAGAAGCCCATTTCCATGTACATCCATATGAATAGAATTTTATAAAAGTAACAAATTAGTAGTTAGTGTATGAGTATATTATAAAATTATACATAACAATTTTATTACATTGATTAATTTTCAATTAATAATTTATTATGTATTCAACCATGACACTTAAAAGTGGAAAGAATAATTTGAATGTCAATAATGGGTAGTAATATACTATATGTAATTTCATAATATACAGACACATTTCTCTTGTCTTATACATATGTATATTGTCTTATATATATATACATATATATATATATATATACATATGTATATGCATATACATATATGCCTATCTAAACATTTATCTGTTCATACGCTTGTCACTCCTGGGGCTCAGTGGTATAATGATAGCTAGTACATACAAAGCCCTGGATTCGATTCCTCACTACCACATGCACATAAAAATCCAGAAGTTGTGCTCTCGTTCAAGCAGTTGAGCATTAGCTTTGAGCATAAAAGCCTAGGGACTGTGTCTAGACTCTTACTCAGGTCCAGGATGGGCATGAAAAAATATTGAATGTTGTGACTGTAACTATATAAGGATAGGACTTCAAATACCTCATCACAGAGCAAGCCGGGAGTCTGGTGCTGACAGCTGTCATCTAACCTGACTTAGTCAGAGGTATATGACTGCAACTCAGCCCCACAGAACCAGATGCTCCTGGCTTGCTCACTCCTGTCATCCAAGCTACTCGGAGGCTGAGATCTGACACTGGTGGATTTAAAACCCAGTCCTGGCGGGATGTCTGTGAAACTCTGAGCTGTGGATCAAAGTGATAGATCTCCAACCTTGAGCAAAAGATCTTAGGACAGTACCCCCAACATTTTAGTGCAATCCCTGTGGCTGACTCCCCCCCAAAAAATGCTCCTCTGAATCATTAGATGTGAACTTTGTGCAGTTTGTGATGTGTTTCTGAAAGAATGGTGATATTGATGAAAGCACCCTAATACTAATTAATGACAGCTTGTGGGATGCATCTATGTGATGATTCTTTCCTGGAGTCAGGGCCCTCACGGGGTGCTGTGTGCTGAGTCCTGCACAGGATACTATGTGCTGAGTCTTTCACAGAGTGCAGTGTCCTGAGTCCTGCATTGGGTGCTGGGTGCTGAGTCTTTCACAGGATGCTGTGTGCTGAGTCCTGTAAAGAGGGTTATTTGCAGCCAGGCACAAGTGGCTCACGCCTCTAATCCTAACTACTCTGGAGGCTGAGATTTGAGAATAGTGGTTCAAAGCCAGCCCAGGCAGGAAAGTCGCTGAAACTCTGATCTCCAATAAACCACCAGACAACTGGAAGTGTCACTGTAGCTCAAGTGGTAGAGCACTAGCCTTGAGCTGAAGAGCTGAAGGACAGTGTTCAGGCCCAGATTTCAAGCCCCATGACCGACAAAAAAAAGTGTTATGTATTTTGTCCTTCAAAGGGTGCATACTTTCACCTTGTCCCTGTAAGAACTCCAACTGACATGACTATGCAGAAAAGAATATTGAGGCTCAGATGTGTCCCCATGGCAGGGACAAAATTATGTATTACTGAAGACTAGTGAGTTGTCTACAGTACACAATTGTTTTGTATTGTTTTTTCTAAGTCATGAACCTTGAACTCAGGGCTTAGGCACTGATCCATACCTCTTGGGCTCATGGCTAGCACTCACCACACAGAGCCAAGGACCTCCTTGCAGCACGTGCCATGGCTTAGGGTTCTATAACCGAGGTCTGTCATCCTGCCTTCTCAAGAAGCTGAGATCTGGGTTCCAAACTATCCCTGACACAAAAGGTACCATGAGACTATTATATCCTATTCACCACTAAGAAACCTGAAGTGGAAGCTAGGTGCTTGCGTCTCATGCCGTCGTCCTAGCTACTCAGGAGGATGAGATCTGAGGATCATGGTTCAAAGCTAGCATGGACAGGAAAGTCCTTGAGACACTTAGATCCAATGAACCACCAGAAAACCGGTAGTGGCTCTGTGGCTCAAGTGGTAGAGCACAAGATTTGAGCTAAAGAGCTCAGAGACAGCACCCAGGCCCAGATTTCAACTCCTACAATGACAACAACAACAAAAAAGTCAGAAACATACTAACAAACTTGAAGTAGAGGGGTGGGAATGTGCCTTAGGAGTAGAGTGCTTTGCATATATGAAACCCTGAGCTTGATTTCTCAGAAACACATCACTAGGAAAAAGCTTGAAGGGGCTCTGTGGTTCAAGTGGGAGAGGGCAACCATTGTACAAGAGAAACTAGGTACAGTGCTCATGTCTTGAGTTCAAGCTCCAGGAATAGTGTGTGCACACACACATGCATGTACACACACTCACACACAGAGAGAAAGCAGAAGTGAAGCTGTGACAAAGTAAAGCAGTAGACTTCGGCTCTGAGCTCATGGTCAGCACCCAGGCCCTATGTTTAACCCCCAAACCTAGCCAGCCAGGGCCTAACTAGGAGAGGTCAAAGGTTTCAAAACCTGATGAGCTTCACCAGTCCTAGATGACAGGAAGCTTTGTGATATCCAACATGTGCTTGGATTGTCCAAGCTCCTGGAAACCTAGGAGAGGCAATATAGGCCCATCATTGCCGGCAATGAAGTGTTTCATTATGTTGAGTGCCCTAGTTGTCTGCCTGAAGGATTCCTGAATTATATTGAGCACTGTATCTGAACACTGGAATATAGTCTCATAAAGGCAGGATAAGAGCAGAGAACTTGGCCTGCAATGGGAGTTGGCAAAAATGAAGGTCTCCTGTTAAAACAGAGCACTGGGAAGAGAGATAGCTAAGGTAAAAAGAGACCTTTTTCTCCTGACCTTCAGAGCCTGCCCACACAACCTCACTAATTGGCCCAGATGGAGTTATTTGGTACACAGCTGTACAGGAGTGAGGTTTTTTGTGTTCCTGTCCAGACAGAGATAGCTAAGGGTTAAAACAGGCCTTTTTCTCCTGACTTTCAGAGCCTGCCCACACATCCTCACTAATTAGCCCAGATGGAGTTATTTGGTACACAGCTGTACAGGAGTGAGGTCTTTTGTGTTCCTGTCGAGACAATGAGGGAGACTTCCTCCAGCAGGCCTGGGATGAAGAGAAAACCTCAGGCTACATTGGGAGCAGTGAAGGGAGCCCTGGAACATGAAATACCATAAAAACAGTCTCTGTGTTATGAACTCATTGTATTGAATACAATTTTCTTGCTTGGTGCCATTCATCATAGCTACTCACGAGTTTCACCTAGAGGAATACATCCATACATACACAAAGAAATTGAGGTACAGGTTTTTTTTTTTTGAGGGGGCAGTCCTGGTGTTGAACTATGAGCCTAGGCCTGGCCCAAGAGCTCCTTTTGCTCAAGGGTACTGCATTAAGCTTGAGTCACAACCCCACTTCTGGGTTTTTCTGTGATCTCTTAGAAATAACATTGTCAAGGACTTTCTTACACTGGCTGGTTTCAAACTCAAATTCTCTACATCTCAGCCTCCTGAGGAGCTGGGATTACAGTCAGCAGGCACATTCACCTTCTTTTTTTTCTTCTTTGTTTTATAATCTGGACTTACTTCTTAATAAGGTCATTCCTATGGTTGAGACTTATAAGTAAACTACCCAATGTTCTTTATACCTGTTTTCTCTGAGAGTATTTTCTCTCTTCATCTTACCTTCTGGTCACAGGGTTGAAGCCAAAAGTGAGAAATGAGTGTTACAGGATTTAGGAGCAAATGTCAACAGGACATGCCAGTTCTGTCACTTAGCATTGAGCTGCAGTGAATTTACTGTCTCAGGATATGAGGACCGAAAGCTGGAGTGATCCTCATACTATCTGCATTGCTCCTTTTGCCTATAAAATGATATAATGATTATGAGTGTTTTGTATCTCCAACCTTAATTATCTAGGACACACTAGAAGCATGTCCCTGTTTCCGTTTTTCTCTAGTACTTCTCGAGATTTAGACTAAAGGTTTGGGTAGAGCGGCTCCTAGGAGAATCCCTGAGGAAATCCACTTGAAGCTTCCTCAGGAGATCTCCATTCAAAGCCAGCCCTAGAAGGAAAGGTTTATTGTCTCCAATAAACCACCAGAAAACCAGAAGTGGAGCAGTGTCCTAGAGGGTAGAGCTCCAGCTTTGAGAGAGAAAGACAAGCAGGCGATACAGGCCAGACCAGGCAGGAAAGCCTGGGAGGTGTTTATGTCCATTGAAAAACCAGATGGCTGGAAGTGGAGCTGTGGCAGTGGTAGAACCTCAGCCTTGTGAAAAACAGCTGAGGAATGCAGCGCGTCCTCAGTTTAAGCCATGGGGTGGCCACAAAAGAAAATTCAAAAAGAGAAGGCCAAGTTTATGTATCAGTGTCCTACTTACTTACGTGTGTATATTACTTCCCTAAGTGCAAAGAGGCTGTATGCAAAACTTCTGCTTTTATTTACAGATTTATGTTTTAGATATGCTCATTGTACATACTGCATCATTCTCTTCATTTCAGCCCCAGTGATTTTCTCTTCCAGTATTCTAGGCCTGTTTCCTTATATGGTGCACACCGAAGCTCTAAACAGCCTTTATTTACATTTTATTATGAGGCCAATGCAGGAGCAGTCACAAATCAGGCAGGGGAAGAGAAGATCAGAGTTCATAGAAATAAGCAGTATTCAGAAAATTATACTTGGGGATGCAAAATGGTAGCATATATATGTAAAAACTACAATTAAGAAAAAAGATGAGGGGGCTGGTAATGTGGATTAGTGGGAGAGTGCTTGCCTAGCATTCAAGAGGCCCTGGATTCGATTCCTCAGTAACACATACACAGAAAAATCCAGAATTGGTGCTGTGGCTCAAGTAGCAGAGTGCTAGAGACAGTGCCCAGGCCTTGAGTTCAGCCCAAGAAATGTCAAAGAGATAACTAAGTATGTAGTTAGGTGGTTAGGTAGTTAGGTAGGTAAGTAGGTAGGTAGGTAGGCAGGTAGGTAGGTTGGTACATACATAGATAGATACAAAGAAATAAAGGAAGAAAGGAAGGAAGGAAGAAAGAAAGAAAGAAAGAAAGAAAGAAAGAAAGAAAGAAAGAAAGAAAGAAAGAAAGAAAGAAAGAAAGAAAGAAAGAAAGAAAGAAAGAAAGAAAGAAAGAAAGAAAGAAAGGAAGGAAGGAAGGAAGGAAGGAAGAAAGAAAGAAAGAAGGAAAGAAAAGGTCAATAGATAGATAGATAGACAAACAGATAGATAGATAGATAGATAGATAGATAGATAGATAGACAGACAGACAGACAGACAGACAGACAGACAGACAGACAGACAGACAGACAGACAGACAGACAGATAGATAGATAGATAGATAGATAGATAGATAGATAGATAGATAGATAGATAGATAGATAGATAGATAGATAGATAGATAGATAGATAGATAGATAGATAGATAGATAGATAGATAGATAGATAGATAGATAGAAAAATGATAGCTGAATCTGGTCTTGGACTTCAGGAGGAAAGAAGGGAACAATTCCCAGTCATGAGGCTTCTGCAGTGTGCCAGGACACCAGCATCACCTTCACACAACCACAGAGCAGGAAAAATGTCTCTTTCCCACTTCTCAGGCAGCCGAATGCCCCAGAGTAAAGAGGGCAGAGCCAGGTTCTAACTCAGCTTCTTGGAGACAAAGAGAAATGACCCTGCCTCACCTTGGACTGGGGATTAGCATTAATGATGTGGAGAATGAAGGAAGGAGAAAAGACTGGCAGAGGTAGAAGAAGGGCCTTCAAATCTGATAGATGGAGAATAAAAAACCCACTCCCTAAGACCAGAGAGCAGGGCTTTTCTACTTTGTTCCTCCCCTCTCCCTCACTGAACTGGCTCTCTATTGGTAACCTAAAGAAAGCTTGAGGATCTCTTCACCTGAGGGAGGAAGTTTAGTCATTGTTTGAGGAAGCTGTGAAAAGCCTGACCCTGGTGTAACTCTAACAAATGTTTCAGGTTTCCCCCCATTGCTGGCTGTCCCTGGAATGAATGAAGTGGTTTTGCAGCTCACTTCCCTTTTGAGTGTGTATATTCTGCCTCCTTGTTCTCTTCACCTAGCCTGGCTTTTGAAACTGTTTTCTGTCCTTCAAATACAGTGTTACACTGGAGTTATTCCTGCTAACTCTGCCAGGGCTTGGATCCTGAGAACTTCATTTGAACCCAGGATGGGTCAATGGGTCAAGAACACTAAGAACATTTAGAGTAACTTCTCATCACCAAGGGAAAAACAAGAAGCTCTTCAACATCTGACCTTTCAGACGTGGAAGTCAGAGTGTCATAGACTTTCCTGCCCTGGCTGGCTTCAGTGTGATCCTGAGACCTCAGCCTCCTGAGCTAGAGTGATGGGCAAGAGCTACTGGTGCTCTGCTAGGTTCAGATGAGTAATGACATTGACAATACAAGTCAACTGCTTATCACAAAGGGTTTGGGGAGCATATTAAGCCTTTCAACATTGGACTTTTCAGAACCCTGTGGACACAAGGTTACAATGCTAGAGTCTGTGAGGTTGGGAATGTGTAGCTGCTACACTTAAGCATGGAGGTCTGACTCCAATTCTGGTGTATATCAGCGTTGATTTTCCAGAGAATGTTCTCGTAATTAGCAAATAGAAAAGTACTTTGATTAACCCTCAATTTTTTCCAGTTGTGTGTCTTGTATCAACCCTGGGCACTGTCCCTGAGCAATTCAGTCAAGTCTAACTCTCTACCACTTGAGCCACAGCTCCACATGGGATTTTTTAGTGGTTCATTGGAGATAAGAGTCTAACAGGCTTTTCTTGCCTAGGCTGTCTTTGAACAGCCTCATGAGAAGGTAGTTTTCCAGGTGTGAGCCACCAGCATCTGGCCTATTGTTTTTGACAGTCCTGGGGATTGTTCTTCTCAAGGATAGCACTCTACCACTTGAGCCACTCCACTGCATCTGGCTTTTTCTGAGTATGTGGCACTGAGGATTCAAACCCTGGTATTCATGCATGTTGAGTGAGCTCTTTAGCACAAAGCCACATTTCTAGCCTCTCCCTTACAATTTTATCCCACAACTTGCCTGTCCTCAGGAAAAGGCTTCTCAGTATAAATCATCTAAAGACATCCCTATAGGAAGGTGTCCAAAGATAAATAAGACAAAGCTCATTCTTGGGAGAGACTGTGACAAATACCTCCATTTAATTATGTATCATGTTTCAACACAAAAAGTTTTAATGATAAATGAGTCAATGTCCTAAATTATTGTGTATAATTTTATAATAGATGTGCAAAATATATATGGGAATGAAAATATAAATAAAATAACAATAAAAAATGAAACAAATACAAAATCAATCATGAAAATCATAACATGTAATAAACATACTTATGTCAGTATATATCATATATTACACATGTATAGAAATATATTTTCCATTGCAGGGCCTTCATTCAGGCCATGGGAACTCTAGCCTGAATTTCTTTTCTTCAAGGACAGTAAATTTTTCCTTCACCCATGGTACAAAAGAGTTTACCTGGACAGTGAGGTCAAATCCCAGCAATTGAAGAAATACTGGCCCCAATTCCATTAATCTTTTAATGGAAGCAGTTACGTTTATTCAGTTCCATACTGAACATTAAATAAAAAGCAGTGTAGAATTTTGTACATCTATTCAGACATCCTCCCCTACCCCCAAAGTGCTTCTCGGAATGCTACATGGTTTCTTTTTTGTATGTTTTTTATTGTAAAAATGTTGTACAGAATGGTCACAGTTACATGAGCAAGGTCATGAGTATATTTCCTATTGAGCATTGTTACCTTCTTCTTTGTTTTCCCCCTACCATCCTTTACCTTCCATCTCCACAACTACTCCCCCTACCAAGCTCAGTGACTTAATTTTTTAGTTTTGGCTTGCCACGGGTTTGAACTCAAGTAGTAGCAAATCTGCACTTTCCCTCACATTGTTACAAGTTCCTGAGTTCAAATCCCAGTATAGGTAAGAAAACTGGCAGAAATTCCAAACCAGAGAGCTTTATTTTTTTTTTAATTTAGTTAAATAATCAATTTTTTTCTTTTTTATGGCTTTTTTAAGGCTTGTACTCAGGTCGTGGCAACTCTGCCTCAGCTTCAATCACCCTAGGCTAGGTGCAGCCTCAGGACCCATACCCAATCCTGGAATCCTAGGCCCAGAGGGCTTGCAGAAAGAAAAAATGAGTGGGATAGCACAAAAAGTGGCAAGCTGAAGAGGGATGGAGGTTTATTTATTTTTTTTAATCTTTGCACGGTGACCATCCTGGGTCTGAATGCCATGGGTGCAAAGTACACCTGACCTGCCATTGCTGAGGGCTGGCGGGCTAGCAGGGGAAGCCATAGCCCAACCTATCAACATAGGCCCTGGGTTCAATTCCAGGTCCTGACAACTACCAATGGCAGGAGATCACAAGACACTCATTCCTATGCATAGGAATATCACTTGAAAGAGAAGTTTGTGCATTGGTCAAGCCTAAAATTGGATGCAATAACCCTAGGACAGTGATTGATCTTAATTTCATGCTTTATCAAGCATGAAAAGAATAGCATTCCTTTAATTGTGGTATAATAAATATCTAAGAGTTAGTAGGAATGTAGTAATGTCATTCAATCATAGCTAGGCGGCTATGGTGCTTTTTACCAATATATATTTATTTGTATATTATTGTCTGCCTATCCTTGTACCGCTGTTTTGGCCAATCCTGGGTCACGATCTCAGCACCTAGGAACAACCTCATAGCTTCATTGGCTAGAGGCTGTTGTGCTCACACTCACCTATTCATGAATTGTACCTGCTAGGCCCTGAGTTCAGATCCCAGCAGTGCCAAAAATTTAATCTTGGAGTAAGAAGCCAAGTGAGAAACCGGTTTTCCTTTTCTGGGAGAGTTCTGGGAGTCAGGCATGATGGAGAACACATCTACAAATCTACATGGTATGTGATAGGATGTAAACAATGTAATACATAGTTAGGATGCATCACAGTCAATAAAATAAATGGTAAATAAATGAAAAAAATAAAAAATATAATGTATAACCACACCAAACATAATATAGACTGAACATCTGTATGGAAGTTCAATCCTATATTTAAAATGTATATAAAGGAGTACGTTTTCCAGGTCTGGGGCTTGAATTCAGGCCTAGGGAATAGGCATGACTTACTGGTCTTCAAGCAGGGCGAGCTTCCCCTTCCCCTACAGTGCAATAGAGTTACCCAGACCCCGGGTTCAAATTCCAGGACTTGCAGACAAAAAATGGCACACATTCCAAGCCAGGGAGCTTCATTAGCATTTTTAATATTTTTAAGTTCACTTCGCCTTTATTTGATACATATTGATTTTATAACATGAGAGTTTTTCAAAAAGGGGTCTAAACTTTTACATTTCAGCATAGCACATTGGTGTTTCTATTTTGACCATCTGCCATGAAGAGTGAGAATGAAAATAAGGACATCATTTCTCCCTAGAAGGTCAGGACAGTTGAATTTATTTCTGTTTAGAGTTATTTCTACAATTATAAACTCTCTGCATTTGCGTCCTATGAGTTTTCCTCAGTGCCTACCACGAAATACACTAGGGGAGGCCTCATAGCACAAAAGGTAGGGTTTCTGAATAAAACCTCATTTCTGTGAGGACAGTAGGTACTTCTAAGCATTTTAGGAATAAACTGGATTGTAAAATGAAAAACGAAAATAATGGGACTGTGATGTACTCAGTAGTGGAGTACTTTCCTAATGAGCATAAGACCCTGGCAGAAAAGTTTCCTAAAGCTCAGAATGTTAGAATTTTACGATCTGCATGAACAAACTTCTTTTCTTTGGGGGGGGGGGTCCTGCGGCTTGAACTCAGGGGTTATCCCTGTGCTCTTCAGCTCAAGGTGAGCGATCTATTGCTTGAGTCACAGTGCCACTTCGGTTTTCTAGTGTTTATTGGAGATAAGAGTCTCACGGACTTTTCTGCCTGGGCTGACTTTGAACCACCAAACTCAGATCACAGCCTCCTGAGTAGCTAGGATTATAGGCATGAGTCACTGGTGCCAGGCACATGAAAAAACTTCTTAAAGATTGATTCTGAGAAAAGAAACTTGGAAAACACTTTTAGTATAAATAATTTATAATGCCATGGTTAAGGCACTAATTCATTGGCTGGTTTCTTAGTTTATTTAAATATATATGCATTATTAATATATATGTATATATATTATTAAAAACATAGCTCTGAAGTGTACCTAAGAGCATATGTGCTCATGTAAAGTTATACAAATGAAAAAGCTTCATTTTTCTTTTCAGTTTGGTTGGTACCATAAATTAGGTGGGATTTGTGTATTGTTTTGTTCTCTGTTTCCCCTACCTCCTCTCCTCACATTTGAACTCAGCTTGCTCTTACTTGGCTTCGTTGTTCATAGCTGATTTTCTACCACTTCAGCTATACCTGTAGCCTGGCATTTTGCCAGTTAATTGGAGATGATGTCTCTCAGGCTTTGCTGCCTTCATTGGCTTTGAAATTTCATCTTCCAGTTCTCAGCCTCCTGAGTAGCTAGGATTAAAGATGTGAGCCACTGGGGTGCCTAGGGATGCACAAGATAGACCCCCCCTTGCTGTGTGAAACCTTGTCTTCTGTGCTTGGTCACCCTTTTCAACTGAAGAGGGTCCCAGAAAACCCAGTATGGAGGTGAGGATGCTGGGGGTCAGAATAGAAGGTGAATATCTGGGAAGACCCCCCCCCCCCATACACACACATACAATCGGCCTATCCCCCGCCCCCAACTGTCTATAGTTCTCACAAGTTGATCACATTTCCCAGCTCTACCAGCTTCTGCTGGTGCTCCAGGTCCATCTGGTCTCCAACAAACTCAGGAGATACACAGCTGTGTGTGTGTGTGTGTGTGTGTGTGTGTGTGTATGTGTGTTTGTGTGTGTGTGTGTGAGAAAGAGGGAGAGAGAGAGACAGACAGACAGACAGACAGAGACAGAGAGACAGAGACAGAGAGAGTCAGAGACAGAGACAGAGAGACCGAGGCAGGGAGAGACAAAGAGAGACAGAGAGATCAGAGAGACAGAGAGACATACATAGAGAGACAGAGAGGGACAAGGAGAGGTCATCTTTCTCTTTGTACAGCCTGATTGTACTAAGGTGAGTGATCTGTTGGCAAATTGCAGGTGCTGCAAGGAAGAGTGTTCTGTCACCAGTCTGAATGTGTGTGTGTGTGTGTGTGTGTGTGTGCACGCGCGCATGTGTGTGCATGTGTATTTGTGTGTGTATGTAGAAGTGGGTTGTAACAAGGAGGCTGGATGCTTTTGGTAACTTCTACCTGCTATCTTTGGGGGTGCATGGGCTTCACAGCTGAGGTCTGGGGGCCTGGAAGGGTGAGAGGCTTGAAGGGGACTCAACATTGTTAAATTACAAGAACAAGGGATCTCTGTTCCCTGGAGCTGTGTACTCTCTTGGGCCTGGTTGGTGGCAGTGGGAGCTTGGGAGACCTGGGAGTGTGGCTTCCCAGGGGGAAAGAGAGCATGGCCAACACTTAGTAAGGATATGAGCCCTGCTAGTATGGAGTACAACAGCAAAGCTCAGACTCCAGGTCTTCTCATCATGATGTCTGAAGGGTGAGGCCAACCCTACTTTATATCTTGAGCTGTGATCTTCAGATCTCAGCCTCCTCAGTAGCTAGGATTATAGGCATGAGCCTCCGGCACTGGGCCTCTGGTTATTTTTTGTATATTAGGGTTTGACCTCAAGGCCTTAGGCTTGCCAGTCAGGTCTTCTAACATTCGAGCCAAGCTTTTATGTCTTGGGGATTTCTGAGATGGAGACTTAATATATGCTCAGGCTGGGCTGGATCATGATCCTCCTATCTGTAACAGGCATGCGCCACCAGGCCTTGTCCTCTGTAATTGGAATTGTAGACATGTGGTGCCATGCTCCGTCATTGGTTTTTCCCAAACTCAGTCCATGGCAGCCAATTCTTGACCACAGGTGAAGCTCTGGGTTGGGCCTCGACCATTGG
This sequence comes from Dipodomys spectabilis, assembly GCF_019054845.1. Lineage (NCBI taxonomy): Eukaryota > Metazoa > Chordata > Mammalia > Rodentia > Heteromyidae > Dipodomys > Dipodomys spectabilis. The sequence continues at coordinate 2,908,614 of NW_024870689.1, forward strand.
ACTTCAATTTCCTCATGTGACAGTTGTTAGGAAACAAGGGATTAATACAGAGGGATCTCTGGAGCAGAGCCAGGCACAAAGGCAGGGGCCTTAAGATATAGTTCTCAGCAATTCTGTGAGCATATGACAGGAAGATACCCAGAAAGAGATCAGATGGTGTGTGTTATTAATGGTGCGACAGGCATGGGATTATTAAACAAAACATGGCTTTCTTTCATTATTACCCTATCCCCATGAGGAAGGGGATCCTTCACTTTGTTCACTTTTGCAGCTGGGGAAAATGAGGCACAGAGTAGCCGAGTGACCTATTCATGACTCCCAGCTGAGAGGAAGCTCTGCCTGACTTCTCTGCCATGCTCCCTAGGACAATGGTTGCTATTCAGTCCACTTCTTGTGGTGGGAAGTCCACTTCTTGTCAGTCATGGGGCTTGAAGTCTGGGCCTGGGCACTGTCCCAGAGCTCCTCAGCTCAAGGCTAGGGCTCTACCACGTGAGTCACAGCACCACTTCCAGTTTTGTAGTGGTTCTTTGGAGATAACAGTCTCACAGTCATTCCTGCCCGGGTTTGCTATGAGCCATCATCTCATATTTCAGCCTCTTGTGTACATAAGATTATAGGTATGAGCCACCTGCACCAGGTTTAAGTGTAATTCTGACATTCTTTCAATCTCTCTCTCTCACAGGAACTTGTTGAATGGGTGTTGGAGGAGGTGCCCCAGCATCCCCATGTGGCTGGAACCAAGGTGGCCCTATCATCCTGGAAGTGTACTGTGGGTCAGGAGATGTCTTGCTCAGTCTGTTGTACCACCTCCATGAGGTAAGCCCTTCTGTGCCTGGCTAGACCAAGACGGTTATTTATTGTCCATCTAGCCTTACTGGACTCAGTATTGTGTTCAATGTCCTTTTCTAGCAAAAAAATTCTGGCCAAAATTGATACATAGTTAAAGAATAAAAATGTAATGCCATCTTAAGAAAGTCATTTAGGGCTATGGGAAAGTGGTTTCATGGTATGGTGATTGCCTAGCATGCATGAAACCCTGGGTTCAATATCTCAGAACCACATAAACAGAAAAAGAAACACTGGAAATGGTGCTGTGCCTCAAGTGGTAGAGGATTGGCCTTGAGGGAAAAAAAAGCTGAGGAATAATTCCCTATCCCTGAGTTTATGCCCCAGGACTGGAAAAACAACAACAACAACAAACATTTAGTAAATGAAAATAAAGAACCCATACTAGGAATATATAATTGCTCATTCCATACTAATACCTGACAATAGTCCGTAATTCATGCACTTTAGCTATATTAGGATACTGAGTTGAAAAAAAAAATGTTTTCTTCATAAGGTCATGGCAATTAATGCCAGGAATGTGCTTAGATGTCAGGTGAAGATTAATTCAGGCAATTCAAAGATTCCAGGTTTTTGAGTGTTCACTGCTAATCACAATGAGACGGGTAGTCTAAATGAGATGTGGAAAACTTTTTGGCCAGTCATGTCACCAAAATGGCAGAGGCTAATTAACAGTTGTGACAGAAGAGAAGAAATGACTCCACATGGAAGGAATAAATGATAGTAACTAAGGTATAGCAGAAACCATTCTAGGGAAGCATTTTTGGTTATTGAAGAACTAGTTATCAACTAGGCATATTCCTCATTGCCTTTAACATTCTAAATCTCTTAGGCTAATTCTTAATCTCTGTGTGATAAATATATCTCTTTCTATGCTGTTCTTGCATACCTGGTCTCCTTTGCTTTCTTTTTTTTTATTATTTTTTAATTGTGAAAATACAGTGCTTTCTAAACATATGTCTTTCTCTATTTCTCTATGAATATTTCCTGATAATAAATATACCTACACAGATTGAAGAGGCTGCTAATGTAAGGGTCCCATAACTCCTGAGTCATTAATGTAACAAAATGGCAAAGGAAGACATATTTATTGCTACCTCAATTATTCTAAAAACTGCAGTGTAACATCATTTGATTCAGATTTCCATTCTTATCTACTTAGTGTCATTAACTGCACTAAATACAAATAGTAGCTGGGTGCTGGTGGCTCATGCGTGTAATCCTACCTAGTCAAGAGGTTGAGACCAGAGGATTCTGGTTCAAAGCCAGCCTGGTCAGAGAAGTCCATGAAGCACTTATCTTCAATTAGCCACCAGAAATCCGGAAGTGGTGCTGTAGCTAAAGTGGTAGAGCACTCGACTTCAGCTGAAGAGCTGAGGGACAGTGCCCAGGATCAAAGTTCAAGCCAAATGACCAACAGAAAAAGTGCAAAAATGACTTTAAGTTTCCCCAAAAGGAAAGACAAAGTCAATAGTAATCTTCCCAAGCAGAGAAAATAATTCCAAAATGATTCAGTGCACCTACTTTTGCTGAGTTACTTAAGTTATGGATTCTTTGCTGAATATATTCTCTTCTTTTAAAAATTGTCAAATATTAGCTTTATTATAAACTTCATCTAATATTTCTTGGTTCAAAAGAGAAGTCCAGAAGTTGACGTCACTTGGATTTATTACTATCTCAGTTCAAAGCCAACCCAGGCAACAGTGTTGATCAAACAGTGTTGATCAACAGTGTTGATCAAATCTTATCTGTAATTAAACACCATAAAAGGCAAAAGTGGAGTATTGGCTCAGTCAGTAGAATACTAGCTTTGGGGGCAGGTGGGCAGGAAAGACAACTGTACAGGGACAGGCTCCAAACTCTGAGTTCATGCCCCAGAACCAGCACAAACTAAACAAACAAGCAAACAAAAGAAACCTAGGGTATTTCTTTGGGACCCTCTTATAGGAGTACTGGTCTGAGAAGAGGCTCCTTTTACTGATCATGCTCACTGGATTCTGCTCTTTTGAAATCCTTATTGCTATGGAAAACTCAGGACCAGACTAAAGGAATTCATAACTGACACCTGCAACAAGAGAATCATCTCAGGAGTGAAACATCCATCCATAAGACACTTTAAAACCTCCATGCCTTTCTTCCTTTGCAAGAGACCACTTTTAAAACGAAGTTATTTCCTTTGTCCTATGCTGGCCTTCAAATGGAATATTCTTTCCTTTTGTAATACCCTTAACTAGACTAGAAGTTTATAGACAAGTTTTATATGAGTAAAGGACACACTCAAAAAATCAGGGGCAGAGTTTCTTTCAAGCTTTGGATTCTTTTCTTGTATTGTAAAAAGGAAAACAAAAAAAAAGTCCATTAGATTCTGATTTGCAAGAAACAAAAAGCTATAACTGGAGCTGTGGTACCAGCAGTAAAATGATATCCTTGAGAAAACTAAAACAAAACAATAAATTCTGGGACAGAGACAGACCCTGAGTTCAAGCCTTAGTATTAGCACCAAACAAATGATTGAACTAATTAGTTAATTAAGTAATTAAATATAAATTAAGTGGTCACATGTGGGTAGGGAGGTAAAATGTAACATCTGTGGTGACTGGATTGTGAATTATTTTGTAGTAAGGCAAATTATCATTTGTACTAATCATTAATTTTTTATTTGAACTTTTTTTGTACAATAAACCCTGAATTTGGCATGCATGTATAGGTGTGTGTACATGTGTGCATATGTGTGTATGTGTATATGTGTGCATGTGCTGTTGTAATGTTGCTTGCCAATGTGGACAGGGTGAGGCTGAAAAGAGCTAACTTTGTTGCAATGTTTTTATTTATCAGTATTCTGTCATGTCATTTCAGTTGGACCACCCTTTTGTACATTTTATTTGTCAAATAATATCATCAGAATAAAAGGATTTACAATATTAAGTTAGATAAAAGAGACTGCTTTCAGCTCTTATTATATGTTAGGTGAGAAGATTCAGACATATTTAGGTAGTAAATTAGTGCTGAAAGATGACTGTCGGTACAAAATATGTATTTGAGCTCTTAAATTTGTTATACTTTTAACATACACTCATGGAGTGAGTTTGACCAACTGGACTAAATAGGTATTGCTCTCTAGTTATTCCCATGAAACACAAAGTGGATAAACTCTTTCTGGCTTTCTGTTGAAAATAACTTTCTTTGTAAGATCATATCTATTCACACTAAGAGGTAATCAAACAAATATTTATCAAGTTTGAACATCCCATCATATTGACTGAAAATCAGTATTGTTGATATGCTTGTTAGCTATTCCTTTCAAAAACAAACAAACAAAAAGCATGTGTCATCTCTAGATAGTGGATGTATCTGAAGTTGTTTTGTACATGCAAAGGCCTAATGGACCTTTTGTGGGAGTAACTGTCGCAACTTAACAAATAAGGCTTTTCGAATACCTTTTCCAATATAAAAAACATCCCAGAGCGAGTCTTGCAATTTCTGAAAACCCTTTGAATATTTTAGTATTATTTCAGTTCATTGACTATAGAGCTAAAGACATTTCTGAAATAAATATTGTTAAGATCAGAAAATGTAAGTGGGTATATAGGCTTTTGTGCATCATCTTATGAAAATCCAGTTTTTATGAAACTAAATGAAATAGAATAAAAGAATGTAAGTGAATTTGGTAAGCTAATTATTAGTTTAACTTTGTTTTCTATTAACATAGTCATTTGAATGTAGATGATGCAGTTAAATTACTTCCTTTGTGTTTCTGTACTTCAGTTATTTTTCGTATCATCGTAGTTATGGGAGTGAATTTGTAGTATAAATAAAGTTCCTTTAAAATGATTAGGATTAATCTTGTGCTTTGTGTCCTACTCCCAATAAAATGAGTTATTTTCAAGTGTTAATAGTTTATAATTGAATCTTCATAAGAAAATTTTAAAAATGCAGTAGCATTGATGACTTTTTCAACCAATTGTATTGACAAGTTGGAAAGTCTTTAATTCATGCTTCGGTCTTGGTGTCTATGATTTTTAACCTCTTGTTCCTAACATTAATGATAGTTCAGATGGCATTTTGGGGTATATGAAAGGTAAAATATTTATCTGGGGTCAAAGGTGATTTTTATATCAGTCTTGCTTTAATAACATTTTAAAGCAGTATATTTCTCTCAGAATGTTGGGTATAAAAAGCAATCAAAATACTTCTAATGGTAAACAACCTAGGTGAGCTACAATGTGGAAATGATTGGTCCATAACACCTGCATTCTGTTTCCATAAGCAATTGGGCAGGACACTCTTTCGTTATGACTGTGTTAAACAGAAATGGGGTCCCCAGGCAGTACAGTGTTGAGTGTAGGAATAGAATATGATTTCTACTATTTGGAGCTAGAAATCAAGAATGTTATACATTAGTAGTTCCTTTCACCAGGGATGTATATATTGATTATGAACTTGGAGTTTTCATATTACGGCTACCTATTTTCTAACGAAGATAAAGTCAAATATAATTAGAGTGTACACAATAATTCTGGGAAATTTTCATAGAATTAGTAGACTAAGTGCTGGTATTTTAGTCATAAAATAAAATGAGGTTATTTGATACAGTGGGAGATGGTCCTCAGGCTAGCACTTACCATGTGTGCAATGCTGTACTAGTAATTCCAATTCTGAAGATGTCAATAACATCATCTGAGAATTAAAAATGGAAGTAGTTCCACTTTATGGGATTATTGTGAGGATTAAGTTAGATACCATAGGTAAAGTACTTGGAAAAACTATCATTCAGCATTTGATACTTTCTACCTGTTATTTTATCATATGATAAATTCTAACAATTTTACTGTGATTTTTATATTGTGTCTATTTACAATCTGCAATGTGATATATTGATATTTATTGCATTGGTCAGTTTTTTGACATTATGATGAAAATACCTGCAAAGAAAACTTCTGAGGAGGAAACTATTATATTGATTCATGGTTTAAGAGAATGCAGTTTACGATCAGATGTCTCCATTGTTTTTAATTATATTTTTATTAAATAGTTGTTCAAAAGAATTTCCATTCCCAAATCAGTTTATAAGTACAATGAATCTTTAATAACTTTCTTATACCCTTCCAAACCTCACCCCACTTTCATGTTTTCTAGTTTCATACTATCTGCATTTAATATCATGCCTTCACTCTCTTCCTCCACAACTCCCTTTATTCCTTCCCTTTGACTTCCGCTCACATCTTCCAAGTGATAGATTCCTGGTATTCATTTCGTTGGATTAAAATTCAATTTTATAAGAAATTACACCTTTTATATACTCCTCTGCAAATAGCATGCTTTGCTTAATACTGTCGTGTAATTGTAACCCCTCTGTATGGTATTTTTCACAATAAAACATCTCAGTTTTGTGGTCAATAGATTTTGAAAAGGATGCCATGACTTTATGAAATAAAAATAGAATCTTAAATGGGTGTAGTGGCACTTTGCCTCCCTCGATTTAAAAAAAATTTCTTAGACTACTACCTCAATCCTTATACAAAAATTTAAAATTTTTAAATCAAAGATGACTATCAAACTAAATGTGAGATGTAAAAACATAAAACATAAACATAAAAATTCATGGTATTGGATCAGTAAATGTTTCTAACATATGACATGGAAAGCATTTAGTGGGTAAAGAAAAGCAAGAATAAACTGGATAATATCAACTTATAATCTTTCATAATTCAAAGGACAATATAACAGAAGTGAAAACATATCTAACAGATAGAAGACACATATTTGTTAATGATACAATGTTAATGCTGCAATGATTCTCAGTCTAAGGATTTTTATATCTTCTAATTCTATATAACTTTTCCCAAAATAGGATATTTCTATAAAGAACATATGTAAATATTAGGAGCATATGAAATAGGTTCCTCGTTAGTATACAAGAATAAATAAAGAGAAAACGCACTAGTAGGACTATAATATAAAAAGATGACACAAAATATAGTAATGCACTTGTGGAGAAGTTGATATACTCCACATAGCATATGAATTTGTATAATACTTCAATCATTAAAGCAAGCAAGTTTTCAAAAGGTCAAAGAGAATTGAATAGCTTCTATCCATTACACGTCTATGTATGTATTAAAGAGAAGTAAAAAAAAAAAAACTTGATTCCACAGAGAATGTAGTTCATTGAGAGTGCACTTGAATACTTTGTGTGAGATCCTGGAAATAATCCCCAAAAACAAATTTGAAAAGGATCACTATAGAGGATGTATGCTGGACAAATTCCTGTAAATGAATATTATATCTACTTTAATGTCTGTTCTAAAATTTATAGCATTACTATTTGAAGAAAAGCAAATTTGTGAAAATTTTAGGCTTGGAAAACCTATGATTGTACAATTCACTTCCAAAGCAATAAAATACATTCAATAAAAGGAGATAATATATTTCAGGTGAATTACATGTCAGCCAAAAAAAAATCTATTGTTTAAATACTTGACACAAAATGTAGAATACGTAAAAAGATATTTTCTGTGTTTGCTTAAAAACTTTGTAAACTGCAACATTTAAAACAATAATATGATTTCTGTTCATTGTAAGTATTTTTAGTTGTTTATTTTAAGTTTATTCAGAGATAACTCAATCAAAAAGTGTATGTGATAACTGGAATACCTAGGAATTAAGCAAAACCTATAAATAATTGATAACCTTTTCTGGAAGAAACTTTTGGCAAGTGACAAAAGACACAAATCTATGCATCTGCATCTTATGAAAGCCATATGTTACTTGGTCAATCCAATTGTTTTTCTCTACTTTGCTAGGGAAAAATATTCTCAAGATAAGAGCCAATAGCAGTGAAAAGAAACAAAATACACAATCATCTTGATTTATTTGTGAAAGTAACAAATGAAATAAAATAATTCCACTTAAGGGACTCCAATATTAGTATCTATGAAGATGTTTCTGAATGCCAACATCCATTGAGTTTTTGGAATTTTAATTTCTATGAACATATGAAATTTAGAACAAGAAAAGAAATATAATCTTAGAGCAAACCAGCCTTGGAATAATTTTCTCAATTGCTTTGAAATTACATAAGAATTGATATTCCTTTCCATTGGAAACATTTAAAAATGTTTATCATTTATTATAATTCAAATATAAAGCAAGAGTAATTTAATATAATCATTATAAATATCATTCTATTACTATCATAAAATAGAATAACAAGCCAGTCCCAATATATTACCTACCCATCATTATTCTTAATTCCTAATCATTACCTAAATATCTTAAACAATCTAAATAGTCATGTCTTTAACATAAACGTAAATATTCTATACTTTTTCTTTAACATTTTCCAGGGACATGCATTCATGTTTCTAAGAAATGTTCACAGCAGTTAAAAGATGCTTTTGTGAACTTAATGTGATACATTTTGTTGTTGTTGTTGTTGTTTTTTGACAGGTCTGGGCATTATCCCTAAGCCTTTTTATCCTCAAGGAGAGCAATCTACAACTTGAGGCACAGAGCTAATTCATGTTTTTAGTGGTTAATTGGGGATAAGAATCTAACAAGTACTTTTCTGTCTGGACCACTTTCAAACACATTTCTAAGATCTCATTACCCAGAATAGGTCGAATTATAAGAGTGAGTCACTGACACTTTTTGATGTATTTTTTATTTTAATTATGTTGTAAGATTTTTGTTTCACTATAGTGTACATCATTCTACACATAAATTTAGATATGTATATATTTCTGATGACAATCTCTAAAAATGTCATTCTACACATAACATTAATATGTATATATATATATATATACATATATATATATATATGTATATATATATATATATGTATATATATATATATATGTATATATATATATATATATATACATGTACATATATTTCTGAAGACGGACTCCCTCTAAAATTTTTTGCTACTATTTTTGACCTTTTACATTTCAAAGATATACAGTCTATTTTTCTAAAAGTTTCCTAGAATTAAATAACTAATATTTCAATAGAAAGTAGAGCTTTTACTTTCAAGGGAATTTTTGATATACTTATGACATTGTAGTAACATTTACTGTATATTACTTGTAAATGTTCTGTCCAAACTCTTAAATATTTGTTTGCAGTGAGTGGGGAGAGAGGAAGTTAATTCATACTGGTTAGGAATTAGCAATGCTTCAAAAATCTATTCCATAATTTGTTATAAGCACATAGTCAAGCTACCTGATATGGTTTAGTTTTTTGTTTCTTTATTTGTTCAAAATTTTAATATGGATGCATGCACAGTGTTAACATTAAAATATTAATCGAAAGATAAATAATAGCAAAATCAAAGGCACATATAAGACTTTCATTAATTAGCACTTATGATGCTAATAATAATTTTGATGAAGATGATGATGATGACCACAGTGTAGCCTGACAACGATAAGGTGATTGAAAAGGAAAAAACTTTCCACGTCTTTGAAGCTAGAGTTCCCACATGGAATACAGTTGTAAACTGAATTGGATTACATACAATAATAACAAGAGGAGAGTTTCAATACCAAGAAATAAAATTACATTAATAGGTAGAGACAGTAAAAACCCTAATGTTATTCCTGCACTCTTTCTAATGCATACTCACTTTTCTTGGTGGTATTGTGTTCTTATAAATAAAATCATTTACTTCCACATTTTGATGGACTAAGATACAGTTTTCAACTCAGTGTGATTAATTGAAATAACATTCTCTTATAGGTAATATTCAATAACCAATGTTTCCAATAATTTATTAAGAGTATGTCCTTCAGTACAGCTGTAAACACATGACACAATTTATATAATACCACTTACATATTTGAAGTTACCACAAAACGACATAGGCCGTAGTGCCAGGAGCTAAAATTTATTTTTATTTCTGCATAAAACAACTTTTGACTTCATACCAACAAACTGAATTTGACTCTTTCCTTATTTGTAAGCTAAAGTGGAAAATGTAAGGACTCTTCACTTTTTTTTCTTTCTCTAGAAGTCAACAAATATTCTTCAATATTTCTGGTAGATTACATGCATTTACAGATGAGAAATGTAAGGGCAACAGTCAATGTAGTGAGTAAATAATGATACTAGAATTATTGTCTGGGATCTTCACTCTTTGTGCTTACAAAGAGAGTAATTTGGTAATGGAGAGGACCAATATGAAAAGACTATGGGGGAAAAAAAGCATACTTTGTAAAAGGTTGTTTTAGGAATAGGTTACCAGTGATGAATACTTGAAACAGGCTGGTGACATGGGCATAAAAAGGAGTACATAGAAATTGTATTAGTGACAGAAACTGAGAAAATCTTAATCATTCATCTTATCTAAGGGGAGGGTAAGAAAGTTAAGAAGAAAGGTGAGAAGAAATCTAAAATGCATCCACATCTCTGGCTGGCAACTGTTAGTTATATTCTTGGTGAAAAGGACTACAGGTGGAAAATATGGACTTAGAGAAAAAAACTCTCAGTTCTAAGGTTTATGTTAAAGAGATGCAAATATATGTCTGTTTAGACATCACCAAAATATCCACGACCTTGAATATACAAAAGAATAATAAAATCGGGGGCATTATTAAAGTGAGGAGGAAAAGGAAAATTCTGACACAAGTGTGAGCAATGGGAGCACCAGTGTGGACAAGATTGGATGAAAGAGATAATAAAGGAAACAAGAAATAAACACAGATTTACAGAAGTAAAGGAAGGAAAGAATTTGCAGGAATATGTTGAAGGAAATATGCTAATTGGATTTGAAAAGTAAAAGGATATAGACAAGTTCAATAAGAACAGTGTTTTGGTGAAAGTCATATATATAAAATTTTGTGATATGAATGTGAAGTTATAAAATTCTGGATCCATGAATTCAACAGATCCTGTTGATTTTAAATGCTGGGATCAAATGCTTTTATCCTGACCTTAGAAGAATTATACAGATATAACTCTCGTGAACTTTCCTTAGAGGTATATTGTGAATATTTTTCAAGACTATTTAGACAGGAGGTTAGAGATTGAACTACAGCACAGACAAGCTTAATTTGTCGTACATTTCCAATGAGTGACTCATGTATCCACATCAGTTTGGGATTTTATTGAAATATATTTAGATTTGTTTGGATATCTTATCAGCCTAATCATCACAAATGTAAGACAAGTAATACCAAGTATTAGGTTAAATATACAGCTTTACTGATGTGACTGAAGTCTCCTTGAATTGATTCTTCTTTATAACAGAAAATGCCTCAATAGACATTAACAAATCATAACTTCCATATACCCTATTGAAATCTAACTCTTGTTAGGGATATCTTCATGCTTAAATAACCCTGTCAATCAACCTGCCACAAATTCTTATATGTAGGAAGTACTATAATAAACTTCAAGCTTTTATTGAATGGAAGAGTTCAGACATTACCCTCACCTTTTAATCCAAATCTTTAATTTTCTCATACACGTTGGCAAATAGGGAAGAATTCGGACATAACAATAATACAATGGTGATTTGAATTAACACACCTTCTAGGATCTAGTATTAAATTGGTTACTTACTAATTAGCTCCAAATTTTGCGGATATTTATATTTCTCCTGGGAAAACTAATGAGCTCCAAGAAAATGTCCCTAGGGAGGGTTTCACTTCTAATATCACTGTTTGTCTCAAAATACTTTAAATTCTACACCCTCTAATGTGGGCATAGGGTTATGTGGAACTTTTCTCCTCAGAGAGTGAGTACTACCCTATTGTTTAACATAGACAAAGTACCTTGATACATACACTGGGTGTGTGCAAACAAGAAGTGGTAGTTGAACAATGTTCTTAGTAGTTTATAAAGATGAAATTAAAATAGAGCAACTATGAACTCAAAAGGAATGTGCAAAAAAGGAAAAGGCACAAAGTAGAATATACCAAGGAAATGCTGAAGTATAATTTAAAATTATGTACTCACGTTTGAGGGTGTGTTCAAAGTACAGCTTCAGACAGTGCAGTTGGATATCCTGGGGGAAAAACTGCTTTAAACTATTTTGGGGTAATTCTACAAGTAGAAGCCCCTAGCTCTGACTCTAATCAGCCACATCATCTTCAACTTAGGGACTATTTTCCAAGTTCAAAGTGAAAAAAAGAGGGCTCGTCACAGTTAGTGTTCTGGTTGAAGTAATGACAATCACATAACTTTTCTACAAGTCTTTATTTTGGAGCATTAAAGTAGGAAAAAGCCAAGTAAATATTTTGCATGTACCTAAATTAAGTGGGACATATTATATTGGTCTCTTTTTAACTGGAAAGTTATAGATTATTTCTTTTTATACTCTAACTTGGAACAATGATCTGCTATCAGTTATTTCTTGTCTTCCTCTTCTTTTGCCCTTCCACTTACATGATTTTTATTTAAAGAAACATACTTGAACTTGCATTTCTAAATTCTTCAAAATTATCTGAATTTCTTCATATTTCTGGAAGCCTCCTAAATCTTTCTCAAGGGAACATTTTGTCACTACCATTTTTATCCTATATGATGTCTTCCTGCCTAACTCAGTGCAAGAAATAAATTAGACTTATCCAGGTATCTCAACACTTGTACCACCATAAAAATTATCTTACTTAGAAATTGTGATTTTAGTATATCTGAGGAGGTGGAATCTGTCATTTTTGTATGACCCTAGTGATACTTACATGCATGCAATCATGATTTTAACCAATATGCCCCTCAGAAGATGAACGAATCCATTAAACACACACGGTGAAATTCTATGCTTCCAATTAATAAGGAAATGGAAAGACTTGGAAAAATCCAACTAAGAAAAATAAGCAAGACACAAAGAAACAGATTCTATGGTTTTCCTCATGTGTAATAATTAGGTAATGGCTAAGATAGTCCTAGCGGATGAGCAGAATGGCTCAATAGCTATGTATATATAACCATATAAGAAGATGCTGAGAAAAATGAATTCCTAGACATGGAAACAGAGGTTTTTCTTTGTGGTTATTGTTTTTACTGTACTATGTCATTTCTTTTAGGACAAAGGGCAAACCAATGCAATAGCAATACTCACAAGACAACATGTAGGATATTCACATTACAACTTGTGAGGGATATTGGGGTGAAGTAAAAGTGTGAGAAAAATGAGGGAGGGCATAAAAAGTTCGACTTGTTAGATATTCACTACCTTACAATTACTGCAACACCTTCTATATATCACCTGGACAATAAACTTAAATTTAAAAATAAGCTACATAAAATATAATTTCACTGTATTTCTATAGTAAATGATAATCTATGTGTATTACCTTTTTTAAAAAAATGAACAATATTTGGCTTCTAATTTGAATTAATTGCCCCTTTCTTTTTCAGATGGTCATCAACCTGAATGCTATCAAGCTATACAAACTTTTCAGAATATACTTGCCATTATTTTTTTTAAAAACATTATTTAATATTGTCTCATAATAAATAGAAAATAGTTCAATTCTCTGGAAACTCCTAATTTTTAAAACTGAATGTTTGTTAAGAGGACAGAATATATGTGTTCTACTAACCACTCATTTTTAAATTCTGAGTATGCCATAACAGAGACATTTAAAACAGTGACTGTATGCATTTTATTTAATTCTGCAAGAGATGCAGTTTCCAATGGGGCATTACATATTTAAAGGTCAACAGAGAAACTAGCCACATTCTGGTAGAAGATAAAACTATGAAGTATCTATAATAATTAATTCCTCTAGAGTAAACATTTGTTCATCATAGTAAGCTATTATTTAATGACAATCAATCCCAACATTTTATGCAGTAAAGTCATTCTAGCCCAACAGTTTCCACCTTGTAAGCTGCCCCTTAAAATTCCATAAATTCGCAGCATGACTAGCTTATCACTATTGTGAAAAAATTCTACAATTCTGCTAATGTCATGCCCTTTGTATTGTTGAAAGAACACTACACTAAACTTTGCTACACTGTTTTCCCTCAAGTGGTATTCTTGAAATCAGAAAACTTGAAAATATTATTTATACTTATCTTTTCGTCTACCATAGATATTCAAGAGGGAAAGATCTGTGTATTATGGTTCAAAGCCTACCCATGCAGGAGGGTTCTTTAGATTCTTATCTCCAATAAACTGCTCAGGAAAAGCCAGACACAAGTAGCACTGAGGTTCTAGTGGTAGACCTGTATCTTTGAGCAAAATACAGGCTCAAGACAGTGTCCAGGCCCAGACGTCAAGCCCTAGGACAAACAAAACCACAAAAACAAAATGAAAACAAACCCCAAACCTAGCATTTTTCTCATTTTATACAGAGGTATATAATTAAGGAAATTTCTTCGTATGTCATGTACAGGTAGAAGAAAAATGATTTCAAACACAAAAGTCTCAAAACATTTCTCTTTTTCTAAATTAATAAATTAATAGCATCCCATTTATTGTCAACTTTTTCTAGATTATTCACATTATCATGATATACATCTACTGTTGGAATTATCTATAAACTAAGTCCTAATTACAACTCTCTTGAAAGAATATTCTAGACAAATAGAATGCCAGAACCATTTGTGAATTTTTAAATTAAAACTTCTACTTAAAAATTATTTTGTAGTATCCTATTGAATATGAAATTACAAGGAAAAGATATGTATTTTAAATCTAAATTCTAATTTAGTAAGGTCTACAAAGTCCTACATTAGATAACTTTGCTGTTTCTCCTGGCTTAAGCTTTTGTATTCCTTCATTATTTCTTTGGAATCCAACAGATTGATGCTAAATTTTTCAAATTTTTGGTTCAGAATCATGACCTATTTTGCATCTAGAAGTATTCTGTAATGAAGAGAGCATTTAAAACATGACAGAGGACGATATATGAGTTTTATTTCAATAGGAAACTTGTCTTCTCAAAACATGACAAAATTAGCCCAAACTTCCAACTGTGAATTCCTTTCTTGTTCTTTGGTTTGTTTTATTGAGGCAAAATTATACTACCTAGTCTAGGGAAGGTATTACTATTTAATCCACTCTCTAATCTCCTGTATTAGTCTGAGTGCTAGAATTCCAGACTTGTATCACATTGCCCAGCCATAGTTTGTTGGTTTATTTAATCGAGAAACATACTAGCAATTCTGAACTTCTCCGATGATCTTATCCACGACTGACTGCTCAAACTGTTCTAACATTTGACACAGGATATGAACATTTTCAGATGCACCTGCAGGGGTCTCTGATTCATTCTTCCATGGATCCGATCCCTTTAATAATTATTACTTGGCTCTTTTACTATCTCTGGTCACTACCTAAGTAATAGTCTCATGCTTTGGGGGAGAAAGTTCACTTGACGACTTTCTAATATTAAAAATTATCACTTGATTCTAGTCTTAAACAGGACATATTTTCTATTATTTTCTAACTTTTCTACACATTGTGAGAGTTGTTTCATATGTGTGTTTGCACATATAAGTGCTTCTGTGTGCATGTAAATGTTTGTATGTATGTATGCAAAAACCTCAGGCTATTACTCAGCACTCTTGCTCATAACTAGTATCCCATCACTTAAGCCATTCATCCAATGCAGCTTTTGGCTGGTTAATTATAGGTAGTGTTGCAAAGACTGTTCTGCCGAGGCTGGATGTAAAATGAACTTTCCAGCCTCTTTTATATTCTTAGTTTTTATTTTTTCCAGGAGTATGGTTTTAAACTGCAAACATTTTTGTGAATGTAAAGTCTAACGTGTAGCCTACATTTTTAACTCAACAATTCATACAAAGATAGATGAACATACACATTACACATCCTGAGTGTACACTGCTAGAAATGTGATCTTAAGGCTGGTACTGGTGGCTCAAACCTATAATCCTAGTTACTCAGGAGGTTGAGATCTGAGGATTGCAGTTCAGATCAAGCACCAGTACGAAAGTTTTCTGAGGCACTTAACTCCAATTAACCACCAGAAAACTGGAATTGGCACTGTGACTCAAATAGTAGAGTTCTAGCTTTGAGCTGAAGAGGGGATGGACATCGCCCAGGCCCAGATTTCAAGACCCACAACCATAAAAAATAAACAAACTAAAAAAGAAAAAGAAATGTGATCTTATCCACCAGATCATTGCTACTATATTTCCTGCTCTCTCAACATTGCCTTTTTTTCCAGTTAAGTCCATGCTCTTATATGTGACTTGTTTTGGAACCAGAATTACTCTTCTTTTCTACTTTTTACAAATTTGCATGATTAGCTACCATGATTTAGATCTAGTAGAAAACAAGAGTGGCCTCATCCTTCATGTTTCACTTAGTAGTAATGCTTTCCCTTTATCACTCCCATAGATCTACATACTGGCCTTGGATTTATTGTTTCAAAGTAGTCTTATATGAAGAGTCTTCTATAGTGTATTGAACCATTATAATTAAGCACAAAACTTCTTTTTCTCCTATTATTCCTATTGTTTCTTCTACTGCTAACTTATGTACACTTGGGAAATAATGCACAGCACACACACTCACAAAAATGTTTCTTAGAATATTCTTCCCACATAAAATTGTTCTTAATTACAGAGCCCTTAGGAAATTTGAACTTAAAGTAGTCGAGGATGTTTTTTTCATGTTTTTTTATTGTAAAAATGGTTTAAACAGGGGTTAGAGTTACATAAAAAAAGTTAACGAGTACATTATCTGGCAAGCATTGTTACCTCCTCTTTTGTTTTTCTCCTACAATCCTTTTCCTCCCCACCAACCCATCTCTGTTCTCCCCTCCTCAAGTTGTAAAGCTAATTTTCTACATAGTGCTATGGACAACTCATTGTTACAATAGGTCATACTGTATACTTGTTTAAGCATTTTGTTATTTCCCTTCCCCTCCCCGCATTAGAAAAATGTATATGCAAGATTCAGGTCGCTGACAATAAATATAGTGAAAACAGTGGTTATACCATGGAGGAAGAAAATAGAAGAGAAACAATAAAATCAAATACTACATGTTCGATACATTAAAAAATAGCAAGAAAGAAAAAGCAAGTTGTGTCCCTATCTTGGGTTCCATTTCACTTAACATCCTCTTATATGGCCTTATGTACATGAATAAGGTTTTATAAACCATGCAAATTCCATATTTTCACCTTATGAAATTATCTCTGAAACACATGTTACCTCATGTCCAAAGATATACTGTGCTATTTCAATGAAGCCAGAAAACATTCATTTTACCTGGAGCAGCACCATAGATTGTTACTGGAAGTAAGTGGAAGGAACTGTTCTTGCAAGTGGAAACTGATCCCAAGAGAGGAATTGAACATAGAGAAATGACAAAGTTCAAGGTAAATTGTGCTGTCCTTTTGATGGTACAAGAAAAGAATCCAAGGCCTGAAGGAAACTCTGTCCCTGACTTTTTCAAGTGTGTCTTTACTTATATAAAACTTGTCTGTAAACTTCTAATTGAGAGTATAACAAAAGGAAACAATATGCCATTTGAAGGCCAGCATAGAATAAAAGGAAATAACTTTGTTTTAAAAGTTTTCTCGTGCAAAGAAACAAAGATTTGGGGGTTTTAAAGAGACTTATGCACTGATATTTCACTCCTGAGATGATTCTCCTGTTACAGGAGTCAGTTACCCAATTCTTTTTTTTCTTTCTTTCTTGGTATTGTTTCTTTTTTTTTTTTCTTTTTATTTTTTGTGAACACACAGTACAGAGGGGTTACAATTACATGGGCAGGTTAATGCGCACATTTCTTATCAAGCATTGCAGCCTCCTCTTTTTTTACCCTTCACATCCCTTCCCAGCCTCTCCCCCACATCCCCACCCTATGCTCTCCGCCTTCCCTCACCCCGCCCTAGCATCAACATTGTAAAGCTCATTTTCAACATCACAACTTGTACTTCTCATTGTTGCAACAGGTCCGCCAGCATCCTTAAATGACTTGTTTTTCCCCATATTCTCAACAAGTTATACTGACATCAAATATAGTGAAAGCAGGGGTTATACTGTGGGGGAGGGACATAAAAAACTACAAAGAGATAATCTTATAAATGTGTTAGAAACACATGCATGAAAGGAAAAAAATCATTAAAATACATATCTAAGTGTTCATTTTCCTAACAACATATTATCTGACCTTTTCCGCTTGAGTAATACATATACTAGATATTGCAAATAAGGGAAACCACTGGACCTATGTTTCTTTGGGCCTGGCTTACTTCACTTAATATAATTTTTTCCAAGTTTTTCCATTTCCTAACAAATGGGGTGATGTCATTCTTTCTGATGGAGACATAGAATTTCATTTTATTTATATACCACATTTTCTTGATCCATTTATCTACTGAGGGGCGTTTGGGTTGGTTCCATATCTTAGCTATGGTAAATAATGCTGCAATAAACATAGTTGTGCTGGTAGCTTTAGTGTGGTCTTATTTGTAAAGATTTGGGTAAATGCCCAAAAGTGGGATTGCTGGGTCATAGGGGAGCACTATGTGAAGTCTTTTGAGGAACCTCCATACTGCTTTCCTAAGTGGTTGAACAAGTTTACATTCCCACCAACAATGAAGTAAGGTTCCCTTCTGTCCACATCCCTTCCAGCATCTGTTGTTAGAGTTCTTGATTTTTGCCATTCGAACTGGAGTGAGGTGGTATCTCAATGTTGTTTTGATTTGCATTTCTTTTATGTCTAGGGATGTGGAGCATTTCTTCATGTGTCTATGGGCTATCCTTCTTTCTTCTTCAGAGAAGTTTCTCTTTAAGTCATTAGCCCACTTATTTATTGTGCAGTTGTTACTTTGAGGATTTCTGGTTGGGGGATATAATTTTTTGAGTTCCAAGTATATTTTAGTTATGAGACCCTTCTCTGTTGTATGGCTAGTGAAGATTTTCTCCCAATCCGTGGGCTTTCTATTGACCTTGCTAGCTATGTCCTTTGCCATGCAGAAACTCTGCAACAGGACTGAGTGGTATTTGGGAGTTCCTGCCATGTTATCCACCTTCTTGGGGGCTATGAAAACTGGGTTCTTCCTATGGTTCTTGGATTCTCAGTTTGGGTGCAGTTTTTTGGCCTTTATTGTGGTCTTGTTGGTTTTCTATGTGTAGGACATATTTAAGAAACTTTTGTAGGGCTGGTTTGGTGGAGATGTATTGTTTCAATTTTTCTTTGCTATGGAAGGTTTTTATTTGGCCTTCAGTTATGAAGGAGAGTTTAGCTGGGTACAGTATTCTTGGTTGATGGTTGTTTGTTTTTAGGGCATGGCATACATCATTCCAGGCTCTTCTTGCTTTGATTGTCTCTGCTGAGAAATCTGAGGTGATTCTAATTGGTTTACCTTTATAGGTGATAAATCTTTTCTCCTTGACAGCTTTAAGGATATTTTCCTTGGTCTTAATTGATCCTGTGTAGATTATAATGTGACTGTGGGATGTCCTAATCTGGTCTGGTCTATTTGGAGTTCTAAAATCTTCTCGTATCAGAATAGGCCTATGTTTTTGCATGTTTGGGAAGTTCTCTGCTAGGATCCTGTTGAACAAATTTCCTAGACCATTAACTTCTGTTTCTAGGTGCTCCTCTATACCCATTATCCTTAGATTAGGCCTTCTGATGGTGTTTTCCAAGTGTTGGATAGATCTGTCATATTTCTTGGACTTGTCTTGGATGGTTGTATGTTCTTTCTGTATGATATCTAGGCTGTCTTCAATCCCTGAGATTCGATCTTCTGCATGGTCTAACCTGCTGTCAAGACTTTCTACTTTGTATTTTATCTCTTTTCCTTCTAATTGGTCAGCTTTGATGGCTTCAAATTCTTTGTTGAAGCTTTATTTTAGATCTTGTATGAACTTCTTTACTTCCTTAATTTGGTGTTCAGTGTTTATTCTCAAATCACTTAGTTGATTGGTTATGGTTTCCTTGGACTCCCATTCCTTCTGTTGGGTTCCATTCAGCATTCCCTTTGTGGTCTCCCTGACTTCCTTCAGCTCTTTGTTAATGGATTCCATGAATGCCTTTAGTGATCTTTCTGTATTCTCTTCCTGCTCTTTCGATTCTTGTATTACTCTTTGATTAGCTTCCTCCTGTTCGTGGGATTCCTGCATTTCTCTTTGAGTGTTCTCAGCCTGCTCACGTCATTCCAGCCTTTCTCTTTGAGTATTCTCTAGCTGATCATGCTAGTCCTGTATCAGTTTTTGAGTAGCTTCCTCACGCTTATGATATTCCTGTATAAACTTTTGGATTGCCTCCTCTCTCTCCCTATCACGCTCATACAGAGTCCTTTGTATGCTTTCCATCTTTTCATTTATCATGTTTGCCAGCAGTGTTTGTAGAGCTATTTGGGAACTCTCCTCTGGATTATTCATTATCTGTTCTGTCCCCTGATTATCAAAATTGGGAATTGAGATACCAGGATTTGCCATTTTTCTTGTGTTTTTCCGGCTAATTCTGCCCATTTGAGATGAAAATAGCACCAGTTTTGTGCTAGAACACTATCTTAAGGCAAGCATCAACCAACGTCTGAATTTGCACAGTCAATAGTCTACAGATATAATCTAGTTCAACAGATACATCTATTCAACATCAAACAACTATATGTTAATGGGCTACGAACCACAAAGAAGAATTTAGAAGACCAGAAATTATTAGGTTTAGGGAGAGATGTGGGTAAAAAATAGGAATAGATTGATGTGGGGAGGCTCAGGGAGAGTTAACTAAGTCCTAATCTCAAAGCAGGAAATAGGCTTGGTAGGATGAAAGTAGAGAGAGAGAAAAAAAGAAGAAAGTGGAAGGGAAAAGAAAAGAGACCAGAAAAAATAGAAAAATAAAAATTAATAACATTATGTAGATTCGATAACAATCTATTTAGAGAAGTACGTGAATATATGGAGAGAAGGGGAGGGATATAAAGGAGATGTGAAACACTTAAAAATAAAAATGCTTAAAATATTATAGAAGTATAAAGATGTAGTGTTGTTATTAAGGAATGTAAGTCTCAGAGGTTTTGAATTGAGTTATAAATTTGTGGATTAAGTGTGTACACAATGTGGGATAGGGTCTAATAGTCAACTACGGGTTTATCTGAGGATGTGCAGGACAAGAATTAAGTCACATAAAGAAGAATGAAAGAGAGGAGAAGGTGAAAAGGATAAGAAAGGAAGAATAAAAGATGAGAAGTTCAGTAGAGCTAAACAAAAAACAAAAAGTTCATTAAAAAAGAAAAAAAAGAGAAAGAAACCAAAAAAAGAAAGAAAAACTCACACTCACGTATACCTAAAATAAAAATTATAACAGGAAAAAAATGTTCTGGAAAACAATTTTTCTTCAAAAAAGGCAAAAATTAAAGATTAAAAAAAGTTTAAAAAAATGTATATATGGTACCAAAAAGAAGAAGAAGAAGAAGAAGAAAGAAGAAGAAGAAGAAGAAGAAGAAGAAAGAAGAAGAAGAAGAAGAAGAAGAAGAAGAAGAAGAAGAAGAAGAAGAAGAAGAAGAAGAAGAAGAAGAAGAAGAAGAAGAAGAAGAAGAAGAAGAAGAAGAAGAAGAAGAAGAAGAAGAAGAAGAAGAAGAAGAAGAAGAAGAAGAAGAAGAAGAAGAAGAAGAAGAAGAAGAAGAAGAAGAAGAAGAAGAAGAAGAAGAAGAAGAAGAAGAAGAAGAAGAAGAAGAAGAAGAAGAAGAAGAAGAAGAGTTCTTTGATTTTTTGGGGGAGGGGTGTAAAAATTCTGTATCTCCCTTGTGTCCTTAACCAGCCTCTTGTTGTAGTCTCTGGTCTGCTTGTGGTCCTGTGGGTTGGTTGGTTTCTTAAGTCAGCTTGTTCCAACAGGCAGAAAAATGCTCTGCTTTACCCAGGATTTGGCGATCCTCCTCCTAGGCTAGTTCATTGGGAGGCAAATCTGCTTTGAGAATCACAAAAGAGGGGGATGCAGTGAAGAGGCTAGGTTCTGGGTAGAGTTGAAACCTTTCAACAAACAGTAGCTTTTCCCTGGGGCTAGTTTGTGAAAACCTCACAGAGCCCAGCCTGGAGCCATTCTCAGGGTTTCTGTTTACTGATTTTCAATTGCTTGTCCAGGCTGCTTGAGGGAGGGGCAACCTCTGGCTCTGATTACCCAGTGAAGAAACCCACTCCTCGGGCTGGTGCCCGAGCTGGGTGACTTTTCCCTGGGTGGAGCTGAGTCTGGCAGGTCACACCGCCGTTAAGTTCTTGTGACCTGTTAAATGACTCGTTTTATTCCAAGGCTTGAGTTGGAGCTAGCAGCTCCGCCGAGCTATGTCGGTATCCAAGATGGAGATCACTGCTGCTGGGGGTGGGGAGGGGTGGCCTTCCCTCCTCTGCTCTCTGAGAAGGAGTTAGGACGTCAGGCTTCTACTCACGCTGAGTCTTGGTTGCTGGGTCGTCTCTGTTCTGCGAACTGCAGGATGAAGATGTCTGCTCCTTGTCGGTTCTTGCTGGTGTTGAGTAGAATCCGCTAATCCGCTGCATCTGGCTCCTTCGTCCCGGACTCTCTGTGGCTCAGGTATGGCTCCTGTGCTCTCCGCCGCTGCAACAGCTGCTGCCGCCTTGGCAGCTGCTGGCAAGAGCTGAGATGTGTCTCCTTGCCTGGATTTCCCCTCTCTGGCCTAACTCTCTAATCTGTGATGTCACACTTGGTGTGATTCTCTGGCTTAGGACAGTTCACTGGGACGCTAAAACTGCTTTCTATGGGAGAGCTTGCTTAGACTCCAGCTTCTCCTCTGCCATCTTCCCAGAACCTTACCCAATTCTTTAGTCTGGTCCTGAGTTCTCCATAGCAATAAGGATTCCAAAAAGCAGGATCCAGTGAGTACGATCAGCAAAATGAGCCTCTTCTCAAACCAGTCCTTTAAGCATGGTCTCAAAGAAACGTGTGTTTTTTTTTTTCATTTGCTTGTTTGTTTGTTTAGTTTGTGCTGGTTTGTGGGTTTGACCCCAGAGGGTGGACCCTGTCCCTGTACAGTTGTCTTTCCTGCCCACCTGCACCCAAAGCTAGTACTCTATTGCTTGAGCCTTAACTCCACTTCTGGCTTTTTTAGTATTTAATTACAGATAAGAGTTAGACAGACTCTCCTGCCTGGGTTGGCTTTGAACTGAAATATTAATAAATCCAGTTGAATTCAACTGTATGGACTTCTCTTTTGAACTAAGAAATATTAGATGAAGTTTATTATAAAGCTAATATTTGACAATTTTTAAAATAAGAGAATATGTCCAGCAAAGAAGCTATAACTTAAGTAACTCAACAAAAATAGGTGCAGTGAATAATTTTGGAATTATTTTTTCTACTTGGGAAGATTTCTATTGACTTTGTCGTTCCTTTTGGGGAACCTTAAAGTCATATTTGCACTTTTTTTTGTTGGTCATGGGTCTTTAACTCTGATACTGGGCCCTGTCCCTCAGTGCTTCAGCTCAAGTTCAGCACTCTGACACTTTTGGTACAGCACCACTTCTGGGTTTCATGTGGTTAATTATAAATAAGAGTCTCATGGACTTTCCTGACCAGGCTTGTTTTGAATCACAATCCTGTGATCTCAAATTTCTGGGTAGCTAGGATAACATGTGTGAGCCACCAGCATCTGTCTTATATTTGCAATTATGTGCAATTATTGACACTATGTAGTCAAAGAATGGAAATTTGAATCAAATGATGACATTGCAACTTTTCAGAAAAATTGAGGTAGCGATAAATTTATCCTCTTTTTCCATGTTGTTACATTAACGATTCATGTGTTATGGGACTCTTACATTAACATCCTCTGCTGTCTGCATTTGTCAACTTAGTATCAGAAATTGTTCATAGAGAAATATAAAAGACTGAGATTTTTAGAAAGCAAAGGAGTTCAGGTATGAAAGTACGGCATAGAAGGATATACAACTTATCACACAGAGATTAAGAATTAGCCTAATTACTAGAATGCTAAAGGCAATGAGGAATAAGCCTAGATGATGACTAGTTCTTTAATAACTAAAAATGGTTCCCTAGAACATTTTGTGGTATAACTTAGTTATTATCATTTATTCCTTCCATTTGGAGTTATTCCTTCTCTTCTGTAAAAACTATTAATTAGCCTCTGCCTTATTGTTGCCATGACTGACCAAAAAGATTTCCAAATCTCACTTATACTACCCTTCTG
Source organism: Dipodomys spectabilis (assembly GCF_019054845.1). NCBI lineage: Eukaryota > Metazoa > Chordata > Mammalia > Rodentia > Heteromyidae > Dipodomys > Dipodomys spectabilis. Next base: position 2,932,563 of record NW_024870689.1, read on the forward strand.
ATTGTGATTAGCAATGACCACCTCAAAAGTATGAAATCTTTGAATTTCCAGAAATAATCTTCACCTGACATCTAAGCACATTCTTGGCATTATTTGCCGTGATTTAATGAACAAAAGTTTTCTTTTTTTCCCAAAATTGTATACTAATATAGGTAAAGTACATGAATTAGGGACTATTGTCAGGTATCAGTATGGAAGGAGCAATTATATATTCCAAGTATGAGTTGTTTATTTTGCATTTACTAACTAAATGTTTGTTGTTGTTGTTTTGCCAGTCCTGGGGCTTAAACTCAGGGATAGGGAATTATTCCTCAGGTTTTTTTGTTGTTGTTATTCAAGGCTAACCCTCTACCACTTGAGACACAGCACCATTTCTAGTGATTCTGTTTCTGTTTATGTAGTACTTAGGAACTGAACCGAAGTTTTCATGCATGCTAATCAATCACCGTACTGTGAAGCCACATTCCCAGAGCCCTAAATGACTTTCTTAAGATGGCATTACTTTTTCATTCGTAACTATGTATCATCATTTTAGCCAAAAATTTTTGCTAGAAAAGGACATTGAACACAATACTGAGTCCAGTAAGGCTAGATGGACAATGAATAACTGTTACGGTATAGCCAGAGCACAGAGGGGCTTACCTCATGGAGCTGGAACAACAGACTGAGCGAGACAACCCCTGACCCACCGCCCACTTCTATAATGAGAGGGCCACATTGGTTCCAGCCACATGGGCCACCTCCTCCAGAACCCATTCAATAAGTTCTTGAGAGAGAGAGAATGAGAGAGAGAGAGAGAGAGAGAGAGAGAGAGAGAGTGTCAGAATTACACTTAAGTCAGGTGCTGGGGGCTCAGGCCTATAATCCTAAGTACACGGGGGCTGAGATATGAGGACCATGAATTATAGACAGCCAGGGCAGGAACATCTATGAGACTCTTATCTCCATAGAACCACCAGAAAACCAGAAGTGGTGCTATGACTCAAGTGTTAGAGTGCTAGCCTTGAGCTGAGGAGCTCGGGGACAATGCACAGGCGCAGAGTTCAAGCCCTACGACTGACAAGAAGTGGACTTCCCACCACAAGAAGTGGACTGAATAGCACCCATTGTCCTAGGGAGCATGGCAGAGAAGTCAGGCCGAGCTTCCTGTCAGCTCTCTTATTTTTTTTTATTATGAAGGTGATATTCCAAGGGATGGGTTACAGTTACATAAGTAATAAGTACTTTTTACAGTGTTACCACTTCCTCATTTTTTCCTGCTTCCCCCAACCCTGATATCCCAATTCCCCAAAGGTGTGAAGTTCATTTCTAACATAGTGTTTACTGTATATCACTGTTGCTTTGGTTAATCTTTGTCCAACCATTTCTGTGATTTCCCTTCCCTTCCCCAAATCAGATAAACTTGTGTATGTATAAGACAAAGGGTACAGAAATCAAAAACAGTGACTACAGGGAATAAACCAAAGGAGAAAAAATAAATAGAAATAAATAAAAGCAGTTCACTATACAATCATCTTGTATCCATTTCTTGGAGCTCATTTCAATAAGCATCATTTTCTATGGTGACATGCATATAGCTATTGAGCTGTTGTGATCTTTTATAAGAATATCCTAGACATAGTCTAGATTTTTAAATGAGTGAAAACATGTGGCCTATGATTCTTTGGGTGTGGCTTGTTTGCCGTATTGTTTTCCAAGTCTTTCCATTTCCTTACAAATGGGGCAATGTCATTCTTTCTGACGGAAGCATAGAATTTTGTTGTGAATATATATGACATTTTCTTGATTAATTCATCTACTGAGGGGCATCTGTGTTGGTTCCATATCTTAGCTATGGTAAATAATGCTACAATTGACATAGTTGTGATGGTAACTTTAGTGTGGCCTTGTCTGTGGTCATTTGGGTAAATGCCCAGGAGTGTGATTGCTGGGTCATAGAGGAGATCTTCTGAGGAACCTGTATACTTCTTTATGGAGTAATTGAACAAGTTTACTTTTCAACCAATAGTGCAATAACATTCCTTTTTGGCTATATTCCCACCAGACCAGCATCTGTTATTATTAGTTTTCTTCATAATGGTCATCAAACTGGGGGGGAGGTGGAATCTCAATGTTTCTTTTATTTGTATTTCTATGGCCAGAAATGTGGCATATTTCTTCATGTTTCAATTGGCCATTCATATTTCTTCTTCAGAGAGGTCTCTCTTTAAATCTTTAGCCCACTTATTAAGAGGGTTGTTTGTTTGAAGATTTGTTTTTGGGGGGAGTTAACTTTTGGGGCTATAAATTTATTTGAGATGTAAGGCCATTGCTTGTTGCAGAGCAAGTAACTAACTTCTTGCAACCTGTGGGCTTTCTATTTATCTTTCTATCTATGTAAGTTCTCATCTTAGATTTGATAAGTGTCTGTCAAATCTGTTAACTTATTGAAACAACCAATTCTGTTTTGTTGATCTTTTTATGTTTTAGTTCGTCTTTATTTAGTTATTTCTGATTTTTTTTTATTTGTTTCTGTCTTCTGCTTTGGGTTTGGGCTTGTTCCTGTTTTCAAGAATTTTGAGGTATATAATTGAAATACAGACTTCAGATTTCCCCAATTGCTTGAGGTAGGCACTTAGAGCTATAAATTTTCCTCTAAGTACTGCACTTACTGTTTCGAAGGGGAGTTGGTATTTTGTGTGTTCAATTTGTTAATTTTCAGAAACTTTCAGATTTTCATTCTAATGTATTCAGTGCCTCACTGGTCATTCATCAATGTGTTGTTCAGTCTTCATGGGTTTGGGAATTTTTTTTTTCTTTAGCTTTTTAATTCTAAGTTTATTCTGTTGTGGTCTGACAAGATATGGGAATTCAAATAATTTTTCTTTCAATTTGGATAGAATTTCTATGTGACATATGATATGTTCTATTTTGGAGATTCTTCCATTAGCTGCTGGGAAGAATGTGTATACTGATGCTGAATGTATATTCTGTAGATATCTGTTAAGGCAAAGCGTTCAATGTAGTTATTTAGGTCTTCAGTTTCATGGTTGAGTTTTTCCTGGATAACCTGTCCATTCATTTCAATGATGTGTTGAGATGTGTTTTTCAGTTAAGTAGTATTTGGTTGATGAAGTGGGGTGCTCCAGGATTCAGGACATTGATACTTAGACTTGATATATCAATCTAATGGAGATGTGCCTTTATCAATATATAATGTCTCTTCCCAGTAATTTTATTTTGAATTTTATTTCGTCTTATGTTATTAATTCTACTGTGGCCTGTTTATGGTGTTCATTTGCTTGAAAATTTTCCTTCCAGCCTTTCAGTTTGAGTATGTGTTTGTTTTTGTCAATAAAATGTTTCTCTTGTAGATACTACATGCATGCGTCTTGTTTTATTATACTACTATTTAGTCTGTTTTCTAATTGGAAAGTTAAGTCCATTGATATTGAGAGTTAAGACTGTGAAATATCTCATAAGTCCTGCTATGTTATTCACCTGCTGTTAGGTTCAGTGTCTAATCTACTCTTAATATATTTACCTTGTTCACTGGTAGGGAGCATTTTATATAACCAGTTCCTGTTCTTCATGATCTTCTCTATGTAGGATATATTTGATTAACTTCTATCCTGCTGATTTGGTGGAAATACATTGTTTCAAGATTTCTTTGTCATGAAATATTTTATATATCCTTTTAATGTAAAGGAGAGTTTGGCTTGGGACCATATTCATGGTTGGTAGTTGTTTGCCTTTAATGTTTGTCATATATCATGCGAGGCTCCCCTTTTTACCATATTAGCTAAGAAATTTGTATTTATTCTGACTGTATATCATTTATAAATAATCAGTCTTTTCTCCTTATAGATTTAAGAATCCCTTCATTGATGTCTAATGATCCTCTAGTGGATTATGATGTGATGGTGGTTTGTTTTGTTCTGGTACACTCTGTTTGGTATTCTAAAGACTTCTCTTAGAATGAGCCTATTTCTTTGATTTCCCTGTCTTACAATTTGTTATTGTTTTAGGGCTTCTATCTCTTTATTAAAGCTTTATTTTAGGTCTTGTATGGATTTTCTTTACAAATTTTTATTGGGTGGGGGCTTGGGAGGTATGTGTTTTAGCTTTGTCTTCTCTCATATCTTTTAACTAGGCATCCATTTTTCCCTTGGACTCTCTTGCCTTCTCAGAATTTATTTTTCTTTGTGTTTGGAGTCTCCATGAATTATTTTGCTGATCTTTGCTTGGTCTCATCTTGTTCACAAATTTCCTTGTAGAGGTTTTGTATCTTTTCATTAATCACATTTTTCAGCAGTATTTGTAATGTATTTTGAAAACTATCTTCTAGGTAATTGATTCTTCTAATGCCTGTTTATTTACTGTGTGAATTATATTAGCTTGGCATGACTTTTGTCATATTTTTTGATTTGTTCTGTCCATTTGAAGTGTTTCTTGGCTTTCATTTTGGGGATATATGATCTTAATAGGTGACTATCTATGTTCTTGGTTGATTTGCCAGGTGTTGCTTTGGTCTTCTGTTGTGATTTGCTTTTCTGGAATTAGGTTTTTGTCTAGACTATTAAGTGTAGGAGAAGAGATCACTAGTGAGAGATGTTGTCAAATTAATACTAATGGTTCCAACGACAGTTCCTACTATCCAGTGGTAAGGTGAATTGTGTCTGTGTTTATATGTGAGTGTCTCTGTTTATGATTATTTTTCCCAAGTGGCCTTTCATTTCCACACTGCAGTTGTGTTTTTTAATATGTTGGCCAACACAGTCACAGCAGTCACCTTCTTGGCTGGTAACTTTTCATAGATTTCTGTTTTCTTGTGAAGACAGTATAAAATATTCTTTTGAATTGTGTATCTATATATAATTATACCTAACATAGTGAGTCACTCTAGAAATTGAGTACCTTCTAGGATTCTAAATCTCTGTTTCACTAGAGAAATCTAGAGTAATTTTCTGTTGTTATTCTGCCACTGTTTTTCCTCTTCCTCTGGTTTATTTATGATATTGTGGATTTCTTTTCACATAATTTAGGATTTGTGATGGTTGTATCAAGTTATTTTTGTTTTTCTGTTTGTGTTACTTTGAAATAGTGATTTCAGGCTTGTATGAAGAGACAGTAATAATATGAAATGTGAAGAGCTTAAAGCTTAAAGAGGCACAATGAAGGCCTAAGTAACTCCATTACAAGCTATCCACCATCTTGTGAGGTATGAATTATGAAAATAACCATGGGTTAGACCCAGAAATGACACAAAAAGGAAATCAATTCCTGGACAACTGAGACATAAACAATCCTTGGGAAAGCCACAGGAATTTTCTCCAAATGCATTTACCAAACATTGGGTGGCCATGCAGGACATGGTAACCCAGTGGCCAGACACTTCCTGTCAATAACACCTCAATAATATTAGCCAGTCGCATATGTATAGCTTAGTTTGCTTAAAATTTTAATCATGTAATTTCTCATGTAAATCTTCCTTAAAGTTGTTTGTTCAATACTATAAAAACTGTGCTGATTCTATGCTTGGGGTCTCTTAGTGTCATGGGTTACCGATTGCACAGAGTACCAGCCTGGAGCTTGCAAATAAAAAAACTCCTTTGTTATTTGCATTAGTCGATGTCTCTGGTGGTCTTAGGGGGGTCTTGAGTCTAGGTAAAACAAATGTAAGTTATTACATTGAAAGAAAGAGAACAGACATTTTAACCTATTTGCTACAAGTAAATTAATATTAGGCAAAGCTATTTAACTCTTATTTACTCTACAGAGCATGAGTATAGTACTCTTAGATGTCTTGGAGGAAAAGACTTTAGACTGATTACAATTAATGCCTTTCACAGAAATTACTGGCTAAACATTCTTCTTCAGAAAGGCAAATGCTCCACTTTTTTCATATTAGTATTATAAAATCATAACATCTGCATGTTGAATTCTTTTCCTCTGCTATTTTCAATACCATTCTTCATCCATTAGGTATCTAGGGCTTGGAATGACCCATTCCTTAAAATACCTATATTGCTTATATTGTGATATAAATCTCAGTAATATTAAAATGAATTTATCTCTGAGTCTCATCTTGAGCTACATTCATATGTAATTTATGCAGTCTCAAGCAAGAAACCTATTTTACTCTTTTCTGTTCTTTAAACAATAAATCTATTATCTTTAGAAATATGTTCTAAAGAAAATATCTTCTTTTATATTGTTCCAGTAAACATCATTTATTTCTAGTACTTTTACTGAAATAAATATAAAGTATGGAACATGGAGACAAGCTCCCCTTATCACTTTAAAATATATCCTTGGGGACTATTTTATATATAAAAATAAAAAAGTGCAATGCACATGTTTATACATGAATCATCTAATGGTTAAGTCAATTAGACACAAGAACTATCATACCACATCAGGTCTCAATTTAATTAAAGCCACATTGTTCATGAATATCACTCATTTTTAGAAAATGATTTGTCACAACAAAGTTTATATTTCAAATTTAAAAAATAAAAATTATACCCAGATTTGATGTGAATATCCTGTTTCCAGGAATACATTTATTCAGCAAACAGAGAAAGAAAAAATAAAGGCTTTTCATATAGAAAGAAAGATGTAAAGCATACTGTCTTTCCTTAAGATGATACATACATGCAAATCATGTCATTTATTCAAAGATAATATAGAAATTCATGAGTGGATTTTGATCAGAAGTGATGAGTAAGCAAAGTAACTGGAAAACTGTATTTTTAAATAGTGCTTTCAATATATGATGATGTTTTCAATAAATAAACCTATAGATGATGATTTTGTATCTATAACACATCCAGTATTCTACATTTTAGACATACTCCCATTCTCTTACCTAAGTTCTTGATCAATATTCTTCTACTTTCATGATGTCAATTGCTACTAAAGTAACAAGTTGGGTGTTCTATTGGTTACTACATCCAATAAATTTTAGTATTTTGCAACGGTGTCTAAAGTCATGGAGTTTGACTTGGATGTGAAGTTTGAGGGCACTGTATTCAAGGTATTAATTAGCCTGTAGCAGCCAGGAACCTATTGTGAATACACAGACACACGATATACTAAGAATTAGGGACTTGATCTCGGGGAAAGATAAAGGTCCAGGCAAGATCTTGAAGCTGAGATAAAGCAATGCAGCAAACATCAATCAACTATCATTACAGGGGAATGGAACTTATCTCTGATGTGTCTGGGTGGCAGCTGTGTGTGTGTGTGCGTTTTTGTGTGTTTGTGTTTGTGTGTGTGTTTGTGTGTGTGTGTGTGTGTGTGTAGAGAATTTTAGTGTGGCTTCTATATTTACAGTCCATAGAGCATTACTTGTTAAGGAGAAGGTACCCTTACCAGAGCTCCGATACCACTGTCATCACTTTTTACTGCAAAAAAAAAAACACAACACTTGCTTAATCTCTAATTAAAAAGGGAAAAATAAACTAACATCTTACATGATTGCTTTGAAAATTAATTGGCAAAATGAAGGCCAAAGGGAGAAATTGGAGATTAATATAATCTTTTTCCTCTCTTCTGATTATTAAACCGCAATAGCTGTGATTTTCATGAATCTCCTGTAATGTACTTACTGCTGAATTACTTAAATGTTTAATAATATGAAACATATGATAGAGAAATAGATCAGTTAGCAAGCACAAAGAACTAGTGATAAGATCGAGCTTTTGAGTAGGGTTGCCACATCTTTTAGGAATGCAGTTCCTTCATATGAATTTCAAATTTCGTGGCTTTCCCTGTGTGATTAAATGGCAAGAAAGTACTGTAGAAACAAAAATTCCTGTTCAGCCAAGTAGAAAGTGCTTATGTTCCCATCCTCATTTTGCAAATTTCCATTCCATAAAGAGTCTTTGTTAGAATGCTTTCATTTAATAAACTTCAGCACATCATCCTTCCCTGTTGGAGACAGGAAAAAAAGATAATTTTGTTTGAATATTATCTTATGTAAGTTAGTGTGTACTGGCATGATTTGTATAATTACAGAAGTTTGTAATAAATATAACTAGGGATCATGTCGCAACTATAAAATATAATCAAAATCACATAAGACTAGAAGTCACAGAATTTTGTGCATGAAAACATACATTAGATTAGTTGCAGAATTTCTATTTGGAGACAGACTTTATATTAAAGTATAAAGCACTTTACTAAGGGTTGAAACATTTTATTGAAAAAAATATATTTCTTAGAGATATTTTTGCTTCATATTTTAAGAAGAAAAATGCTACCAAAGTAATTATTTTTAAAAAATTATTTTCCCGTTTCCATGTGATTAACCTCCAAATTAGAAATCCAGATATTTAATTCAAATTAGCCAAAAATATTTATTGAGTATAAGAACCTTCTGCTCTCTACATTCTTCAAACTAACTTTACCAAATATGATGAGTCTGAAATAATCAGTCTCTTTGTGACCTGTGTTGTTATTATTTACAATGAGAGCAAAATGTTTAAAAAGTAGTATTTAGTTTAGCTTAATTGCTCTGAAGAGATAATAAATGGTATAATCAAAGGCTAAAACTGATTAGATTTAAAATTTAGAATTCAGGAAATGTTTTTGACCACACTGGTTACTAACCATTACTTAATCTTAACTGGAACATTGAGAATAACCATAAGCCTAAGTGTAAGTAGATTCTAAAATTAATAGCAATACTCTAGTTCACATTCATTTTAATTCTTACGTGGCTTAATCTGACATTTACCTTCAATTTAACCATCATTTTTTTCTCCTACACTCTAACCCTAACCATGACTAGAATCCTAACCATAACCTTGACACTAATGGTATCTCAAATCTAAAATTTATGAAAAATGCTTGTTTGTGTCATGCTAACTGAAATTCCACTTGTAATTCTTGAAATAAATTGCAGGTTTTCCTAAGCCCTATATATTTTCTCACTCTTAACTTTGAACTTATCTTGTTCCATAAGAGGAATCATTATACCCATTGATCTCAAATCATGATATTATGAAATACATTGTACTTCCATTATCCCAGCTTTTCCTGAATTCCTAGAACCTAAAATAAGTTCAGATTTACTTAACATTTAACCCATTCTTTTTTTTTCTTTTTGTTGTGCGTGCGGTTTGGTCTCTGGGCCTGGGCACGATCCCTGAGCACTAGGCATGGGCAAGATCCCTGAGTTCTTTAGCTCAAGGTGTGCACTTTACCACTTGATCCACAGCACCACTTTCAGGTTTTCTGGTGGTTAATTGGACATAAGAGTCTCAAAGACTTTCCTGCCAGGGCTGGATTTGAACTGCAGTCCTCAGAAATCAGATTCCTGAGCAGCTGTGATAATAGGTGCAAGCCACCAGTTTAACCAAATTCTTTACTCTTTCCTCAACCCCCTTTAACCAGAAAGCTAATTCTAATCACAATCTGAATTAACACCAAATGGTTAATGTAAGGAAAATTGTCTGGATTTTATTCAAGCACACATTTTATTGCTTCTGTTTCTTAGTGAAAAACTAAATTTTACCCTAATGCTTATCCTTCACTAACCCTAACAAGAACTAAAACAGCAATTCACAATTTAAACCAAATCATATCTGAATGTTAAAAGTAACACAGACGTTGGTTTTCATTCATTCTAACTTTGATATCATTCATTCTTCTTAAAATATTTTGCAGTTTTACAAAATACCTTACATCTTTTTCTCATCCGAACCCCAGCTCTATCTGGAACACCTTGCTGAATCCTAAACCTACAGATAACTGAATCAAAAATTTATTAGCAAGCCTCTATTTCACATTTATCCCAACTCTTGCTAGGCATGTAGGTCTAAATTTTACTTGCATTTTGAAGCTAAAGTTTTTTAAGTGTTTTCCTAGTTCCTGTCAGGTTTTATTTTATATTTTTTTTTAAATTTTAGTTATTGTAAAGAGGCTTACAGAGGGATTGTAGTTATATGTGTAAAGTAATGAGTGCACTTCTTGTTGAACATTGTTACCCTCTTCTTTGTTGTTCTCCCACTATACCTTCCCTCTCCCACCTCTCTCACTCCTCTGTCCCAATGGTGTAAAGTTCATTTTCAATATAGTGTGTTGTGAGTATCGTTGTTGCAATGCGTCATCTTGTGTTGAACCTCAATTTTATTTTTCTCTAACCTTAATTCTAATTCTGTCTGGGATCCTAACCCTAACCATAATAATAATAATAGCCCAATTCAGAAGATAAGAAAAAAATTCAAGTTTTTATTCATCCTGTAAATCCACTGTACATATTGAATTAAGTTGCAGTTCACCTTAAATCTTCCAAATTAGATTATATGTGCATATTTAAAGATGTAATCTTATTTGAAAAACAGAAATCTTTGGAGGAAGGAGTAATGAAAAGGAAATAGAGGCAGTATAATCAAATGCTTTAAATATATTTTGGAAAGAGCATAAGGAAACTGCCACTTCTGACAATTAATAACCATTAACAAAATAACTAAAAACTAATAAGTAAATAGCACACTGCCATCTAGTGTTCTTTAAGAAAGCCATAATATGTCTTGTGAATAAAATACTTGTGTTAGATAAACTTTGTTCATGCATAATTCATACTGCTATTGGCCAATAATTTAACTTAATCAATAAAAATATATCAAATAAAATTCCATGATAAAAAATATAAATCAGTTAGTAATTGTTTGAGAAAAAAGTAGTCATGACTTTAAATAAACTAAATTTCTAGTTTCCTACAAAGCAATGATTTAGGTTTACTAATCTAGTATTTCTAGAAAGTTTAGAGAACATGATTGGCATAAAAAACAGCTAAATGCACATCTTGTTTCTTGAATGGGTGATGTTTTAAACATTTTCTTTTATTCAACTGAATACTTATCTTTACTTTTCAAAATAAATGCAATTTTATCTCCTTTTATCTCTCTGCAATTAAATGTATTACTATATGCAGGTATTTAAAAGCTAAATTTTTCTATGTTTGTTATGTAACACTACATATTCAGAATGACATGGTTTTTCTATTTGTAATTGTCTAACCTCTGGGATTTTTGCATCAGTAATATAACATCTAATAAGGTTGTTGTGAAGTCTCCAGTAAACAGTGTGGTCAAAAATATTTCCTGAATTCTAAATTTTAAATCTAATCCTTTTTAGGTTTTCATTATGTCATTCATTGTCTCTTCAAAGCAATTAAACTAAAATAAATACTACTTTTTAAACCTTTAACTCACATTGTAAATAATATTAACATAGTTCACACAGAGTCTAATTATTTCAAATTCAAAATGTTTGGTGATCTTCGTGTGAAGATTGTGGAGAGTAGAAGGTCCTTATACTCAATAATATTTTGTTTAAATTAAATCAATTCATGTATTTGGATTTCTAATTTGGAGGTTAATCACATGGAAACAGGAAAATAATAAGAAAAATGATTACTTTGGGAGCATTTTCTTCTTAAAATTATGCAGCAAAAATATCTTAAATATATATTAAACATATTATATGTGTTAAATATATTAAAATATATTATTAATAAAATGTTTCCATTCTTAGGTAAAGTGCATTATACTTTAATATAAAGTTTATCTCAAAATAGAAATTCTGCAACTAATCTAATGTACGTTTTCATGAACAAAATGCTGTGACTTCTAGTCTTTTTATGTAATTTTAATTTTAGTTGTGACATGATTCCTATTTACACTTAATACTAACTTCTGTAAGCATACAAATCATGCCTGTACATACTAACTTATGTAAGATAATATTAAAAAATCATCTTTTTCCTGTCTCCAAAAAGGAAGGGTGAGGTGCTGAAGTATATTAAATAAAAGCATTCTAAAAGAGATTTTTTATGAAATGGAAATTTGTAACGTGAGGATGGGATCATGAGCTCTTTCTACTTGGCTAACAGGAATTCTCATTTCTACAGTAATTTCTAACCAATTAGTCACACAGGGTAATCCACAAAATTTGAAGTTCATATGAAGGAATTAAATTCCTAAAAGATGTGACAACCCTGCTCAAACGTTCGGTCTCATCACTAGTTCTTTGTATTTGCTGGCTGATCTAATTCTCTATCATATATTTCAGATTATTAAGCATATTAGTAATTCAGCTGTTAAGTACATAGTAGGAGACTCCTGAAATCACAGTTATTGCTGGGTAATATTCAAGAGAGAAGAAAAAGATTATATTAATCTCCAATTCGTCCCTTTGGCCTTCAATATATCAGTTAATTCTCAAAGCAATCATTTAAGATGTTAGTTTATTTTTCTCTTTTTAAGTACAGATTAAGCAAGTGTTTTTCTCAGTAAAAAGTGATGAATGGTGTCAGAGCTCTGATATGAGCACCTTCTCTTTAACAAGTAATGCTCTATGGGCTATAAATATGGAAGCCACACTAAAATTTTCTCTCTCTACACACACAGACACAAAGACACAGACACACACAGACACACACACACACAGACACACACACACACACACACACACACACACACACACACACACACACACACACACACACACACACACCCAGCTGCCACCCAAACACATCAGAGATCAGTTCAGTTCCTTTGTAATGATAGTTGATTGATGTTTGTACCATTGGTTTTTCTTTTCTTGAAGATCTTGCCTGGACGTACATGTTTCTCTGAAATCAAGTCACTTGCTCTTAGTATACTGTTTCTGTATATTCATAGTATGTTCCTGGCTGCTTCAGGCCAATTAACAGTACCCTGAATACAGTATCCACAAACTTGACATTCAAGTCAAACTCCATGAATTCATACTACTATTCCAAAATACTAAAATTTATTGGATCTAGAAACCAAAATATACCCACCTTGTTATATTATTAAGAATTGACATCATGAAAGTAGAGGAATATTGATCAGGAACTGAGGTCAGAGAACAGGAGTATGTGGGAAAATGTAGAACACTGGATGTGTGTTAGAGATACAAAATCATCTTCTGTAGACTCATTTATTGTAAACTTGTGATCTTATAGTGAAATTTCAATCTACATATACAGTTTTCCAGTTGCTTTGCTTACCTGTCACTTCTGATCACGAATTCTCTTATAAATTGCTATAGTATCTTCGAATGCAAATATTTATCATCTTAAGGAAAGACAGTCACTTTCTACATCTGTCTTTCTATGTGAAAAACCCTTATTTTTTGTTTCTCTACTGAATAAATATATTCCTGGAAACAGGATATTGACAACAAATCTGGTGGTAATTTTCACTTTTTAAGTTTGAAATATAATATAAACTTTGTTGTGACTAGTCGTTTTTTAAAAAATCAGTGATATTCATGAACACTAATATTTTGGTGCCTTTAAGTAAATTGAGACTTGATGTGGTAGGGTAGTTCTTGTTTCTAATTGACTCAACCATTAGATGATTCATGTATAAACATGTGCATTGTACTGTTTTATTTTTATATATAAAATAGTCCCCAAGGATTTACTTTAAAGTGATAAGGGGAGGCTAGTCTTCATGTTCCATTCTTTATATTTATTTCAGTAAAAGTACTAGAATACATGATATTTACTAGAGCAATATAAAAGATGAGAGCATATTTCTAAAAAGAATGGATTTATTGATTAAAACAGAAAAGAGTAAAACTGTCAGGTTTCATGCTTGAGACTGCATAAATTTCATATGAATGTAGCTTAAGATGAGACTCAAAGGAAAATTCATATTAATATTACTTTTCTGCTTGATTCATACCTATAATAGTTATTGCAATGAGGGAAATGATATTTTCACAATAAAAAATCTATAAGTAAAAAAATATTACTGAGATTTATATCACATCATAAGCAGTATAGTTATTTTAAGGAATTGGTCATTCAAAGCCCTAGATACTTAATGGATGAAGAATGGAATTGAAAATAGCAGAGAAAAACAATTCAACATGCAGATATTATGATTTTATAATATTGATATGAAAGACATGGAGCTTTGGCCTTTCCGAAGAATAAGGTTTAGCCAGTAATATCAATGTAAGGCATCAGTTGTAATGAGTCTAAAGTCTTTTCCTCCAAGATATCCAAGAGTACTATATTCATCCTTTGAAGAGTAAAGAAGTAATTATTTTAATTAGCTTTGCTTAATATTAATTTACTTGTAGTAAATAGGTTAATGTGTCTGCTATCTTTCTTTCCATGTAATAACATACATTTAATATTATTACTGTCTCTTCATACAAGCCTGAAATCACTATATCAAATTAACATAAACAAAAAACAAAAATAACCTGATACCACCATCACATATCCTAAATTATGTGGAAAAAATCAACAATAAATAAAATAAATCAGAGGAAGAGGAAAACCAATTGCACAATAACAACAGAAAATTACCCTAGCTCTCTCAAATGAAACAGATCTTTAGAGTCCCAGAGGGTACTCCACTTCTAGAGGGTCACATCAAGTCAGCTATAATTACATATAGATATACAATTCAAAAGAAGATTTCATATGTCTTCCGAGCAAACAGAAATCTTTGAAAAAGTGCCCACCCAGGCAGGTGGCTGCTGTGAAGGTGGTGGCCAACATATTCAAAATACAGCTGCAGTGTGGAAATAAAAGGTCCACATGGGAAAAAAAGCAGGAACAGAAGTGTACAAGGGAGACAGCCAAATCCATACTCGCAGACAATTCAAGATACCACTGTACAACCTGAACTGTTACTAGATCCACAAGTATTAACATCACAACATCTTCCCATAATTGATTTCTACTCCTACACTTAATGGTCTAGACAAAAACCTAATTGCAGAAAAACAAATCAAAACAGAAGATCAAACCAACACCTAGCAATTCAACCAAGAACATAAAGAGCCACCTATTATATCATAGATGCCCCAAAAGAAATCCCCGAAGTGAACAGAACAAATCAGAAAAATACAAGAAATGTGATGTGAAAGTAGTATAATTCACACAGTAAATAACCACGAATTAGAGCACACAATTAAGGACGTAGAAGACAGTTTTCAAAATTCATTACAAATACTGCTGAAAATGTAATTAAAGAAAAAATACAAAACCTCTAAAAGGAAATTTGTGAACAAGATAAGACCAACTATAGATTAGCAAAATAACTCATGGAGACTACAAAGAGAAATAAATTCTGAAAAGGCTAGGGAGTCCAAGGAAAAAATGGATGCCTAGTTAAAAGACATGAGAGAAGGCACAGCTAAAAAAAAAAAAAAAGCAAAACAAAACAAAAAACCTTCCAACCGCCCCCCCACCCAAAGAAAAGATGTAAGGAAAGTCCACACCAGACCTAAAACAAAGCTTTAATAAAGAGATAGAAGCCATAAAATGACCAAATAGAAGACAGGGAAATAAAAAACAAAGTAGAATATCTCCACAGCAAATAGATGACATAGAAGATAATCTCAGGGGTCAAAGACCAAATAGATCTAATAGGAAAGTGGAAGTAATCATTTAGAACAAATCCAAAGAATAAGAAATGATCTTGCCAGAACTTCAAGACTGAGAAGATCAAATTTGGGGAAAATTGGTATGAAGGAGAAGAGCAGGACACTAAATGGATGGGAAACGTATTACAGAATTCTAGCAAAGAACATTCCAAACATCCAAAGAGATAGATTCATTCAGAGAAGAAAAGCCTTTCTAACACCAAGCAGAGAATTCTAGAAAAAACAACCCACCACCACATCATAATCCATTAGAGGATCATTAGAAATCAAGGAAAGAAGCCGCACACTGGTGGCTCACGTCTGTAATCCTAGCTACTCAGGAGGCTGAGATCTGAGGATCGCGGTTCAAAGCCAGCCGGGGCAGGAGAGACCGTGAGACTCCTATCTCCAATAAACCACCAGAAAACCGGAAGTGGCGGTGTAGCTCAAGTGGTAGAGCACTCGCCTTGAGCTGAAGAGCTGAGGGACAGTGCCCAGGCCCAGAGTTCTAGCCCCATGACCGACAAAAAAAAAAAAAAAAGAAATCAAGGAATGGATTCTTAAAGCTGCCATAGAGAAAAGATTGATTATTTATAAAGGATATGCAGTCAGAATAACTACAGATTTCTTAGATGATATGGTAAAAAAAAGAAGAGGCCATCATGATATATAGCAAATATTAAGGGCAAGCAACTATGAACCATGAAAATGGTCCCAAGCCAAATATTCCTTTACAATTAAAGGATATATAAAAATGTTTCATGACAAAGAAAACTTGAAACAATGTATCTCCACCAAATCAGCAGGATGGAAGTTAATCAAAGATATCCTTCACAGAAAAGATCAAGAACAGGAACTGGTGATATGACAAGCTTCTTACCAGAGAACAAGTTAAATATATTGAGTAGACGATTCACAACTCCTAAGAGCTCCTAAGAGGACTCACCCAAATAAATAAAATTAGAGAAAAAAAATGAGACCACAACATAAATTAGCAAAATTGAGACTGTTATATGACAGTACTTGAAAAACATATGCTAATCACCTGGAGAATCCTGGAGAAATTTATGATTTGCTATACTCTAACTGAACCAAGACGTGATACATAAGAAGTAATGAAAATGAAATTTCAATAAGCAATTTCCCATAACAGAAAAATGTAAGACTCAATGGATTTACCATGAAATTAAGGCCTGCAAAGAACTTACAATACTCAGATATATCTCTTCAATGGAATAGAAAGGAATTGGAATTATCAAACATATTCTATGAAGCTGGAATTAGACTCTTCCCCAAATCAGATAAGGACTCATCAAAGAAAGAGAACTATGAACCCTCCTCTTTGATAAACATTGATAGAGAACTTCTCAATAAAATTCTCACCAACCAATTTCAGCAACTAACAAAAAAATCGTATGCTATGATCAAACAGTATTCATCCAAGGCTACAATTGGATTCAACATACTTGTCAATAAACATAACAGACACCATCAGCAGAAGCAGGGAAAAGAACCACATGATCATCTATATGGATGTAGAAATAGCTTTTAAAAAGATCCAATACCCCTTTATGATTAAAAGGTCTGAGAAGCTAGGAACACGTGGAATTTTCCTCAGTATAATAGAGTATGTATATGACTAAGAGATAATAAGCACGTACCTAACAGTGGAGGCATGAAGACATTAAAATCAGGAATGAGAAAAAGATGTTCACTCTCTCTACTACTCTTCAATATAGTAGTGGACTTTCTAGTAAGGGAAATAGGCAAGAGAAAAACAAAAACAGGATCCAAATAGGGAAGAAGTAAACCTATCCCTTTTCACAGATGAAATGATCCTGTATTTAAAGGACCCTATAGCTTCTCAGTCAAGTTAGTAAAGGTGATGCTAACCTTCAGCAATGAAGCAAGGTATAAAACCCACAAGAATCAGTAGTTTTTCTGTGTTACCAACAATGGGAAGATCCAGGCTGAAATCTAAAAAAAAACCACATATGTATTAGCCTCAAAATCAAATCAAACTTAAGCAAAATAAAACAACAACAACACTAGGAATTAATTAATTTAACTGAAAATGTGAAGGGCTTCTACTGTGAAAATTTTAAAAATCTAAAAACGAAAAATTGAGGGAGATTCAAGGAAATGGAAAATATTTCAATGCTCCTGGTTGGAAGAATTAACATTGTGAAAATTGCAATACTGCCTGTAAACAATTGGCAATGCAATACCCATCAAAATCCCAACAATATTCTTCAATGCAGTAGAGAAAGTAATCCAAATTTAATATGGAACTACAAAATTTCAGTTGGAGCTGAAGGCTTAGAAGTGAACTCATGGGCATATAGTCATGTTACACACACACTCACAATGGAACTCTATTCGCCCATCAGAAAGGATGATTTTCACCAGTCTTAAGGACAATGAAAGGCTTGGGAAAATTATAATAAGAGAAAGGAATGCACACTAAGAGCAATATAGGTTTCATAGATTCATTCATTTATGGTAACTCAAAGGTGCCTATATATCTACAAGTAAACAAGACAGATTCTACCTCGTCCCAGTTAAATGGCCATTATCAAGAAAATTAACAATAGCAAATGCTGACGTGGATGTAGCCAAATGGGAACTCTATTACACTGTTAGTGGGAAATTACACATGTTCATCCCCTCTGGAATGCAGTATGCAGATTCCTCAATATTCTAAACATAGATCTTCCTTAAGACCCAGTAATTACCCTCATGGGCATTAATGCAATAAATAAAAAAATCTAACTCACATTAAATATACCAGAATAACCATGTTCAGGGCCCAGAACCAGAGTTCAAGGTCTGGAAAAAAAGTTACCACTGCTGGTATTTGTTTCCACAAATATGAACCTTTTGACAAAAGATACCTAATCATTCTATTTGCAGCAGCTAGGACAGGTGGACCCATTGCAACAATGAGATATATAAAATGTTAAGTAGAAAAACAAAATTTACAAATTTGGCTCTGAGTGGAAGGGAGGGTCAGGAGGGGGAAATAAAAAGGGATAGTAAGGGGAAACAAAGGAGGAGGTAACAATGCTTGATAAGAAATGTACTCATTACCTTACCCATGTAATTGTAACCCCTCTGTACGGTATTTTTACAAAAAACACCTTAAAATATACTAAGGATATTTGTAAAGTATATAATGAAGGAAGAATTTCATCCTTTACAAAAATCTATGCTAAACTATTGATATTTTACTGTACTTTTCCTAAAACTAGTTTGATTTAGTTTAATATTTGTCACGCCAAGTTTCTCTATATTCTACTGGAGATTTAATTTTTCATGTATGTATGTATATGTATATTTATCTGTATCTGTATATGTATCTATCTATGTATGTTCCGATGTGGATCATCAGACTTGAAACATTGCTTTGTTTGCTGTTCAGCAATTAACGTAGTCGGCTCATTCTGTAACAATATCTGTGCTCATTCTCATCATTCCTTTATTTCACACACCATCAGCCTTCTAAAATCAGCTTCATTTCCTGGAGATTATCAATCAGTCCAACCAATATTCACCCATAGGGTTTTAATAAAGCAAGCCTTAAGGAAGGAAATTAACTGAAGGGACAACTACAGAATTTCTACAGAGACCTGACATCTTTCACATTTCTGCCTTCTTCCTCATACTTGAGAAAGCATTGAATAACACTATAAATATACTTCATTTATAACTTAGGATCAGTGTTTCTTTTCCAACCTGAAGCCTTCTTTTCAATGATTTTTGACATAAACGTTTGGGAGATTTTTTTGATTGTGATGGGTTTCCATCCCAAACAAAGCCATGTATATCAAGAAAGCCAACGTTTTCAACTCAGAGTACTAATAAACAAGAGGGAGAAAATTAAGGTTAGCTATATATGTTAAGCACAGATATAGGTAATATCAAGATATTTTGTAATTGTATACTTTTACTGAATAAAGTGGCTCAAACTATAATATTATCTACTTGGAAAATAGAGATTAGAGAATTCCAGTTTCAGGCAAGCCCAGATACAAAAAGAAGTTTCAGAAACTAACCATTTGCTGGGTGCAATGTTTTATGCTTGTGTTAGGAGGACCACAGTTCAAAAAGGCCAAGGCATAGTGATACTACCTCAAAATAAAAAATCCAATTATAATCTGCAAGTTTAGTAGTAATAGAGATGCTTTTTCACAAGTACAGGGTTTTGGGTTCAATCCTCCAGTACTGCTAGGAATTTAGTGTGTGCCAGGGTAAGAATTTGGCATGTCTGAGGTGAAGACTTCATACTCATTTTACAAGCTCTAAAGAAACATTTACCTCTTTTGCTATTTTTTAAAAGTATAACCATAACTTCCATGTCCAAAACAATTTCCAATGAGATTTTTTCTATCCATTAAGTAATACATTATGTGTTGTTTACCGTCCCACTGAAATCATGCTAGAGAACAAAAACCCATTGTCTTAGAAAGTGACTGCATATGGAAACAGAATCTCAAAGGTAGCAAGTAAGTTAAAGACTCCTCCAAGAGAAGCAAAAGTGTTGGGTCTTTGTCTGTCCTGCAGAAGACGTACGGGTTGCCAGGAAAGGTAAGTGCATGGCTCACCCATTCCCCAGCCTCCATTAGCATCGGAGACAGACACAGCAGGGAGTCAAATCAAGCAAGAATTTGTTTATTACCACACAGCAAGCAAAAAAACTATGCGGCATGGAAGGGGAGGAAAAGGAACAAACCAATCATTGTAGAGGTCACCCTGTCATGCGTGGTGCTATTGATGATTTCTCCATTGCCATTGCTGATCACTGCCCAGGTTACCTGTTGAGGTTGATGTGGATTCCGTAGGGCCATTGCTGGGCCTGGGAGTGTCAGGAGAGGTAACAGCTGGAGTATCATCATCTGTAATTGTTAGCGAACATAAGAGTTTCTCCAAGGCTGGTTGCCCTTGGGGATGGTTAGTAGTTATCTTTTTAGCTTTCCATGTTTTAAACACAAGCCACGGCCACCATAGCCGTTTTCTTTCCTTGTTGTTTAGTTTATCCTTGGGCATCCTTGTGTATAGAGGTAATGGGTAAAAACTTAAGGTTCCTGGCCAGATCCAAAAGGGGACTGTCTCCTCTATGGGAAAAATGCATCCAAATCCCTTGCCCATGGTAACTAGCGGGTTAGGTCCTCTTCATTGTTGTGTCAGAGGGTCCTTCCACCTGACTTTCACTTGGCGCTTAGGGTTTAATTGTCCCCAGTGCTTCTGAAATCTGGATTCAGTTGCATCTTTGAAAAAGTTAAAAATGGGTGGAGTTCCGGGAGGATGGCGGAGGAGAAGCTGGAATCTGAACAAGCTCTTGCATAGAAAACAGTTTCAGAGTTCCAGTGAACAGTCCCAAGCCAGAGAATCACACCAAGTGTGCCATCACAGGACAGAGAGTTAGTCAAGGGATGGGAAGCCAAGCAGACACATCTGAGCGCTTGCCAGCAGCTGCCACTGCAGCGGCAGGGTCGCGGCGGCGACCACCGCCGCGGGGGCATACCTGAGACACAGTCCGGGACGAAGGAGCCAGACGCAGGGGACAAGCGGATTCAACTCAACACCAGCAAGAACCGAAAAGGAGCGGACAACTTCATCCTGCACTTTGCAGACCAGAGACAACCCAGGAACCAAGACTCGGCATGAGTAGAAGCCCGACTTCCTCACTCCTTCTCAGGGAGCAGAGGAGGGAAGGCCACCCCTCCCCCCCAGCACCGGTGATCTCCATCTTGGATACCGACAAAGCTCGGAGGAGTGGCTAGCTCCAGCTCAGGCCTTGGAATAAAATGAGTCATTTAGCAGGTCACAAGAACTTAACGGCGAAGTGACCTCACAGACTCAGTTCCATCCAGGGAAAAGTCACCCGCTCAGGCGCCAGCCATTGGAGTGGCTCTCCTCACCGGGTAACCAGAGCCAGAGGCTGCCCCTCCCTCTAGCAGCCACCACAATCAATTGAAAAACAGAAACCCTGAGAATGGCTCCAGGCTGGGTGCTATGAGTTTTTTTCACAAAATAGCCCCAGGGAAAAGCTACTGTTTGTTGAAAGGCCTCAACTCTACCCAGAACCTAGCCTCATCACTGCATCCCCCTCTTTTGTGATTCTCAAAGCAGATCACCATCCCAATAAACTAACCTGGGAGGGGGAACTCAAAATCTTGGGTAAAGCAGAGCATTTTTCTGCCTATTCCAACAAACTGACTTAAGAAACCAGTCAAGCCACAGGACCTCAAGCTGACCAGAGACTCCAACCAGACTCTGGTTACAGACAAAAGGGAGATACAGGACTCTTCCCACCCCTCCCACCCCCCAAAAAAAATCAAAGAACTTTTTTTTTTCTTCTTCTTATTTTCTTTTTTTTTGTTTTGTTTTTTTTTTCGTTTTATGTTACTTATATATATATATATATAAATTTTTTTCCTTTACTAAAACTTTTATTAATCTTTAATTTTTGCCTCTTCTGAAAAAATAATTGCTTTCCAGTAACATTTTTTTTCTTTTTCTCCTATTATAATTTTTATTTTAGGAATACGTGAATGTGTGTTTTCCTTTCTTTTCTTGTCTTCTTTCTCTTTTTCTTTCATTCTTAATTATCTTTTTGTTTTTTGTCTAGCTCTACTGAACTTCTGATCTTCTCTTCTCACTTTCCTATCCTTTCCACCTTTTCCTCTCTTTTGTTCTTCTTTATGTGACTTAACTCTTGTCCTGCACAACCTCAGATAAACCCGTAGTTAACTAGTAGACCCTATCCCCCATCTTGTACACACTTAATCCACAAACTTATCACTCAATTCAAAACCTCTGAGACTTAAATTCATTAATACGAGTACTACCTCTTTATACCTATATAATATTTTAAGCATTTTTTAAAGTTTTTCGCATCTCCTCTATGTCCCTTCCTTTCTCTCAACATATTCACATTCCTCTCTAAATAGATGGTCTTTTAATCTCTATAATAACATTAATTTTTTCGTTTCTATTTTTTTTTCTGGTCTCTTTTCATTCCCCTTTCCCTTTCCTCTTTTCCTCTCTCTCTACACTTGCATCCTACCCAACCTATTTCCTGCATTGTGATTAGGACATAGTTAACTCTCCCTGTGCCTCCCCACACCAATCTATTCCTATTTTTTACCCACATCTCTTCCTAACCCTAATAATTTCTAGTTTTCCAAATTCTTCTCTGCGGTTCGAAGTCCTTTAACATATAGTTGTTTGCTGTCAAATAGATGTATCTGTTGAACTAGATTGTATCTGTAGACTATTGACTGTACAAATGCAAACTTTGGTTGATGGTTGCCTTAAGATAGTGTTCTAGCACAAAACTGGTGCTATCTTCATCTCAAATGGGCAGAGTAAGCCGGAAAAACACAAGAAAAATGGCAAATTCGGGTATCTCAATTCCCAATCTTGATAATCAGGGGTTAGAACAGATAATGAATAATCCAGAGGAGAGTTCTCAAATAGCTCTACAAACAATGCTGGCAAACATGATAAATGAGAAGTTTGACAACTTACAAAGGACTCTGTATGAGCGTGATAGGGAGAGAGAGGAGGCATCCCAGAAGTTTATACAGGAATATCATAAGTGTGAGGAAGTTACTCAAAAACTGATACAGGATTTGCATGAACAACTTGAGAATACTCAAAGAGAAAGGAGGAATGGCGTGAGCAGGCTGAGAACACTCAAAGAGAACTGCAGGAATCCCACGAACGGGTGGAAGCTAATCAAAGAGCAATACAGGAATTGAGAGACCAGGTAGAGAACACACAAAGATCACTAAAGGCATTCATGGAATCCATTAACAAAGAGCTGAAGGAAGTCAGGGAGACCACAAAGGGAATGATGAATGGAACTCAACAGAAGGAATGGGAGCCCAAAGAAACCATAACCAATCAACTAAGTGATTTGAGGACAAACACAGAACACCAAATTAAGGGAGTAAAGAAATTCATACAAGACCTAAAACAGAGCTTCAACAAAGAACTTGAAGCCATCAAAGCTGACCAATTAGAAGGAAAAGAGATAAAAAACAAAGTAGAGAGTCTTGACAGCAGGTTAGACCATGCAGAAGATCGAATCTCAGGGATTGAAGACAGCCTAGATATTATAGAGAAAGAACATACAACCATCCAAGACAAGTCCAAGAAATATGATAGATCTATCCAACACTTGGAAGACACCATCAGAAGGCCTAATCTAAGGATAATGGGTGTAGAGGAGCACCTAGAAACAGAAGTTAATGGTCTAGGAAATTTGTTCAACAGGATCCTAGCAGAGAACTTCCCAAACATACAAAAAGATAGGCCTGTCCAGATACAAGAAACCTTTAGAACCCCAAATAGACCAGACCAGAATAGGACATCCCACCGCCACATTATAATCCACACAGGATCAACTCAGAACAGGAAAAGATCCTTAAAGCTGTCAAGGAGAAAAGGGTAATCACCTATAAAGGGAAACCAATTAGAATCACCTCAGATTTCTCAGCAGACACAATCAAAGCAAGAAGAGCCTGGAATGATGTATGCCATGCCCTAAAAACAAACAACTATCAACCAAGAATACTGTACCCAGCTAAACTCTCCTTCATAACTGAAGGCCAAATAAAAACCTTCCATAGCAAAGAAAAATTGAAACAGTACATCTCCACCAAACCAGCCCTACAAAAGATTCTTAAAGATGTCATACACATAGAAAACCAATAAGACCGCAATAAAGGCCAAGAAACTGCACCCAAACTGAGAATCCAAGAACCATAGGAAGAACCCAGTTTTGCACCCCCCAAGAAGGTAGATAACATGGCAGGAACTCACAAATACCTCTCAGTCCTATCTCTTAATGTTAACGGACTGAACTCTCCAATTAAGCGACATAGACTGTCTAGTTGGCTTAAAAAACACGACCCTTCTATCTGCTGCCTGCGGGAGTCACATCTTGCCCGTAAAAACAAACACATTTTCAATGTTAAAGGCTGGAAGAAAATCTACCAAGCAAACGGTCCCCATAAAAAGGCGGGAGTTGCAATCCTAATATCAGATAAAATAGACTTCAAATTAAAATTTGTGAGAAGAGATAAAGAAGGTCGCTACATACTAATTAAAGGATCTCTCTTTCAGGAGGATATTACAATTCTAAATATCTATTCGCCAAACAATGGAGCACCCAAATTTATCCAAGAAACACTACTTTCCCTCAAACCCCATATAGATCCAAAGACATTAATTGTTGGGGATTTTAACACAAGACTCTCCCCACTAGATAGATCAACTCGGCAAAAACTCAACAGAGAAACCGCAGATCTAAACAGCTGCATAGATCAACTAGACTTAACAGACATCTACCGAACATTTCACCCAGCAGCATCAAAATACACGTTTTTCTCAGCAGCACATGGAACGTTTTCTAAAATAGACCACATTTTAGGCCACAATTCAAACTTGTCTAAATTCAGAAACATTGAAGTTATATCTTGCATTCTCTCTGACCACAAGGGAATAAAATTAGAACTCAACACCAAAAGCCACCAAAGAAAGTCCGGTATCACATGGAGGCTGAACAACACACTGCTGAATCATGAGTGGCTCATGGAAGAGATTAGAAAGGAAATTCAAATGTTCATGCAATTCAACAAAAATGAACACACAAATTACCAGCTCCTCTGGGACAGAGCAAACCAGTACTCAGAGGCAAGTTTATAGCTCTGAGCTCCTACATCAAAAAATTGGAGAGATCTGAAACTAACAATTTAATGACACATCTAAACCTCCTTGAAAAAGAGCAGCAAGATAAACCCCAATCCAGTAGACAGAAAGAAATAATCAAAATTAAATCAGAATTAAATGAATTAGAATCCAAAAAAACTATAGAAAGAATCACCAAAACAAAGAGTTGGTTCTTCGAAAAACTTAACAAAATTGACAGACCCTTAGTAAATCTTATCAGAAAAAGAAGAGAACACACCCAAATTAATAAACTCAGAGATGAGAATGGAAACATCACCACGGAAACAACCAAGATTCAGAACATTATAAGGGAATACTTCTCAAAACTTTATGCTAATAAGTTTGAGAACTTGACAGAAATGGACCTCTTCCTAGCAAATATTGACATGCCAAAACTAAACTAAGATGAGTTAAACTATCTGAACAGGACCATATCAAGCACTGAAATAGAAACAGCAATAAGAGACCTCCCAGCTAAGAAAAGTCCGGGACCAGATGGTTTTACAGCGGAATTTTACAAGGCTTTCAAAGCAGAGCTCACATCAATTCTCCTCCAACTCTTCAATGAAATTGAAAGAGAAAGTTCACTACCGAACACATTCTATGAAGCCATCATAACCCTCATCCCAAAACCAGGCAGGGACTCATCAAAGAAAGAGAACTATAGACCCATTTCTTTGATGAACATTGATGCAAAACTTCTCAACAAAATTTTGGCCAACCGACTTCAACAATTCATCCAAAAAATCATACACCACGATCAAACAGGATTCATTTCAGGGATGCAAAGCTGGTTCAATATACGCAAATCAGTTAATATTATTCATCACATCAACAGGAGCAAGAATAAGAACCACATGGTTATCTCAATAGACGCAGAAAAAGCATTCGACAAGATCCAACACCCCTTTATGATGAAGGTTTTGGAAAAATTAGGAATCCATGGAACATTCCTCAATACAATAAAGGCTGTATATGAAAAACCTACAGCCAGCATTATACTCAATGGTGAAAAACTAAAGCCATTTCCTCTTAACTCAGGAACAAGACAAGGATGCCCACTCTCTCCACTTCTCTTCAATCTCGTATGAGAATGCCTAGCTACAGCAATAAGACAAGATGCAGACATAAAGGGGATCCAAATAGGGAAAGAAGAAATAAAACTCTCCCTCTTTGCAGACGACATGATCTTGTATTTAAAGAATCCCATAGATTTCACTCCCAAATTACTCAAGCTGATTCAAAACTTTGGCAAAGTAGCAGGTTATAAAATTAACCCCCAAAAATCAATGGCTTTTCTGTATGCCAACAATGAGAAAAGTGTGGCTGAAATTAGGAAAGCAACTCCATTTGTAATAGCCCCACAAAAAATAAAATACCTAGGAATTAACTTAACTAAAGAAGTGAAGTTCCTCTATGATGTAAACTTGAAAATCTTGAAAAAGGAAATCAACACAGAACTTAAAAAATGGCAAAACCTCCCATGCTCCTGGATTGGAAAGATTAACATCGTGAAAATTGCAATACTTCCCAAGGCTATCTACAAATTCAACGCAATACCTATCAAAATTCCACCCTCATTCTTCAAGGAAATAGAAGAGGCAATCCAAAAATTCATATGGAACAATAAAAGACCCCGAATAGCAAAAACGCTCCTCAACGGAAAGAACACTGCTGGAGGAATATCAATACCAAATTTCAAACTCTACTATAAAGCCATAGTAATCAAAACAGCTTGGTATTGGCATAAGAACAGACCTCAGGACCAATGGAATAGAATTGAAAACCCAGAAATGAACCTACAGACCTATAGCCATCTAATCTTCGATAAGGGAGCTAACACAATAGAATGGAAGACAGACAGCCTCTTCAGTAAATGGTGATGCCAAAACTGGTTAACTACATGTAGAAAACTAAAGCTAGATCCTTATATATCACCCTGCACCAGAATCAACTCCAAATGGATCAAAGACCTTGAACTCAAAGCAGACACTCTGAAAACATTACAGGATGGAATAGGAGAAACCCTGGGTTTCCTTGGCTCAGGACGAAATTTTCTGAATAGAGACCCGGAAACACAACAAATCAAAGAAAGGTTAGACAAATAGGACTGCATAAGGTTGCAGAGCTTCTGCAGGGCAAATGACATAGCTAGCAAGATCAATAGAAAGCCCACGGATTGGGAGAAGATCTTTACTAGCCATACAACGGACAAGGGTCTCATATCTAAAATATACTTGGAACTCAAAAAATTAAACCACCCAACAACAAATCCTCAAAGAAACAACTGCCCAATAAGTAAGTGGGCGAAAGACTTACAGAGAAGCTTCTCTGAAGAAGAAAGAAGGATGGCCAATAG
Organism: Dipodomys spectabilis; assembly: GCF_019054845.1. Classification (NCBI taxonomy): domain Eukaryota; kingdom Metazoa; phylum Chordata; class Mammalia; order Rodentia; family Heteromyidae; genus Dipodomys; species Dipodomys spectabilis. The sequence continues at coordinate 2,960,071 of NW_024870689.1, forward strand.
ACACATGAAGAAATGTTCAACATCCCTAGCCATAAAAGAAATGCAAATCAAAACAACATTGAGATATCACCTCACTCCAGTTAGAATGGCAAAAATCAAGAACTCTAACAACAACAGATGCTGGAAGGGATGTGGACAGAAAGGAACCTTACTTCATTGTTTGTGGGAATGTAAACTTGTTCAACCACTTTGGTAAGCAGTATGGAGGTTCCTCAAAAGACTTCACATAGAACTCCCCTATGACCCAGCAATCCCACTTTTGGGCATTTACCCTAACGTTTACAAAAAAGACCACACTAAAGCTACCAGCACAACTATGTTTATTGCAGCATTATTTACCATAGCTAAGATATGGAATCAACCCAGATGCCCCTCAGTAGATGAATGGATCAAGAAAATGTGGTATATATACATAATGGAATTCTATGCCTCCATCAGAAAGAATGACATTTCCCCATTTGTTAGGAAATGGAAAGGTTTGGAAAAAATTATATTAAGTGAAGTAAGCCAGGCCCAAAGAAACATAGGTCCCATGGTTTCCCTTATTTGCAATATCTAGTATAGGTATGAGTCAAGAGGAAAAAGTCAGATAATGTGATGTTAGGAAAACGAACCCTCAAATATGTATTTTAATGTTTTTGTTTCTTGCATGCATGTGTTTCTAATGCATTTATAAGATTATTTCTTTGTTGCTTTGTATGTCCCTCCCCCACAGTGTAACCCCCACTTTCACTATATTTGATGTCGGTATAACATGTGGAGGAGATGGGGACAAACAAGTCGTTTAAGGATTCAGGTGGACCTGTTGCAACAATGAGAAGTACAAAATGTCATGTCAAAACCAACTTTACAATGTCGGTGTGGGGGGGAGGGGGGAGGCTGGGAAGGGAGGTGAAGGGTAAACAAAGGAGGAGGTTGCAATGCTCGGTAAGAATTATATGCATTATCCTGCCCATGTAATTGTAACTCCTCTGTACAGTATGTTCTCAAATAAAATAAAGTAAAATTAAAAAAAAAAAAAGAAAAAGTTAAAAATGTTAATGGTAAATAAAGCTATCTTTAACTGTATGTGGGTGTTAACTCCCCCTTTTTGTTTTAATAATTGTTCCTTAAGACATTGGTGCTTTCATTCTATAATTTCTTGGTGTAGGGGATTATAGGGAATTCCTGTAGTACGATTAATATGTCATCTGCCAAAAAACTGACATTGCTATACTAACAAAACAGGGTTCATTATCGGTTTAAACTTGTGGTAATAGACCTAATGTGGCAAAGCATTGAAGAATATGTGTATGTGAATGTTTAGTATTTTTCTCCTCTATGTGCTGTGGCCCAACATGTTCATGAATAGGTATTTATAGAAACATCAATATATTTAAGCTTACAAAGCCTGGGAAATGAGTAATATCAGTTTGCCACAGGATGTTGGGTTTGAGGCCTCTGGGAATTAACCTTGGTGATTGTAAAGGGAGTATTTTAAGAAGGGCTGTCATGTTTTGCTGGTATGTCCTATCCTTTTGAAGTCCTTTACAGGAAACTGAGGGAATTTATGTTGAAGACCTCTCCAATTGATGTGGATTAAATCATGTAAACGGGTGGCGCCTTGTAACGTTAATGCTTGTGGGCCAGTAGCTAACTGGTCCCCCCAATTATTGCTCATGGATAAAAATCCAGAAAGTTTTGAATGCTCTCTCAATGTTGAATATGAATAGGGTCTCCCTGTCCTTCTAATAGGTCCTTAAAGGTAACTATAAGGGGGAAAATAGGGTTTCCATCCAGCTTAATATGTTCCTGGGGAATATGAGGGAGCAAGTTAAGTACATATAGGCCATCAGAATACAAATTAAAGGGTTTTTGAATGTCCTAAGGGCCATTATTACAGTGAACATTTCTTTATATTGTGCCGACCCTTGACAAGGTTGAAATCTTGGTTGTCTGGGGTTCTTTTGTTGCTCATCAAAGGCTGCATAGGCAGAGCCTGCTTTATACCTCCGTCAGTAAAAACATGAAGGGTGCCAGGAATAGGTGTAGGAGATAATAGAGAAGTCATTTTGAGGGGAACTCACCATAACATGACGGTCCTTTTGGATGGCCCGTAATGGCAGTCAATAAGGCTTAGAAAGCTCTCTAGGGAGAGAGCAAGATGAACATTGGCTCGAGTGAGACACACAACGTCTGTCATCCGAAAAAGAAAAACAATAGAGTGAGGGTCAAGGCCATATTTCCTTTGGGCTTGGGTCTTTCCCTTGATGATAGCATAGGTAATTTGTTCTGCCTGAGAGTACACCCAGAAGTGTGCCCCCCAGGGGAGTGTGAACCCACTCTAATGCCTCCCCTTTGAGTTAAAACTGCAGAAATCAATGTGTCACCCACAAGAAACCAGAGGGAAATGGGCTCAAGAATAGAGTACCTCTTCAGGGAAACTTCAACCAGGTCTTTTTGGAACTGTAAAAATATTGACCGATAGCTGCTTGTAATTGTAATAACTTCTTGGGGCATCACGTCTTTTAGTAAGGCAAATAAGGGCACAAGACAATCTTTAGGGATGGGAACCCATGGCAACAGCTAATTTATTTCCCCTAAAAGACTTTGAAGTTGGGTTAGGGTCAGAGAGGCTGGAATATCCAGCAAAGATTTATGGGGGCAGACCTGAGACAAGATAAGGTGGGATCCGAGCACCTTAAAAGGAGGTACTTTTGAATTTTATTTAGGACTATACTAAAACCTCCCTTTTTTAATATGACAAGAGCCTGGGCCACAACGCCCTCCAGGTGGCCCGGGTCTTCGTGCCCCAGAATTATATCATCCATGTAGGCATAGGCAAGAGAGGTATCTGAACCCAGCACAGGCCCTAAAAGTGTGGCCAAGTATTGTTGGCAAAAGGCTGGGCTATTGGCCATTCCCTGTTGCAACACCATCCATTTGAACTTCCAATCAGGCTGGGAAAAATTAAGAGAAGGGATTAAGAAGGCAAAATTCTTGCAGTCATCCAGATGCAGTCGGATAGAGAGAAAAAAATCTTTAATATCAATCACAACCAAGGCATATTCTGAAGGTATAGTAGGAATCTAGGGCATAGCTCGTAGGAGCGTTCCTACTTGCTCCATTTTTTCATTTACCTTACATAGATCTTGGAGCATGTGCCAGGCGCTGTATGCTTTTTGGATAAAAATACGGGTGTTACAAGGACTCATAGAAGGGTGTATGTGCCCAAGGTTTATCCTTTCCTCCACCAAAAGGTGGAGGGCCACAAGTTTAGGTTTTGTCAATGGCCACTGCTCCACCCAAATAGGGATTCTCGGCTTCCACCTGATGGGAGGTACTTGGGGGCAGTGGCCTTTAGGATTGGGGGTGCACCTGAGTGGGTACCATATGTTCCTCTCTATAATTATAAAAGTTAAAAAAAAATCTTTTTCCTTAAGTCCCTCTAGATCCCATTTAAGCCTTTGTGCTGCTTCTCCATCCAGGATATCATCATAGAATGCTCGATGGTCTGTAGTGACCATAACATCCATTTGTCCTAGCATGTCTTGCCCTAGTAAATTGGCGGTGAGGTTTTTTTTGCAACTAAAGGGCTTATCTTTCCCTGCTCTCTATCTGGGCTAGTCCATTTCATAAGGGCAACCATCTCTTTGGACTGGGAGTTGCCCCCTACCCCCAATATTGGGTATCCGGGTGCAAGCTTCCAGTTCAAGGGCACTTCCTCCTCCCTGAGTAGGGTTCTGTCTGCCCCCGTGTCAATTAGGCAGTGAAACCGCTTCCTACCTATAAAAATACTCATTTTAGGTCTGAGTCTTTTTTACCAGGGGGACAGTCCAATGGGCCTGGGTTGTCTTGCCATGAGGCTTCCTGGGCCTTACAGCAGAGGGAGTTCCTCCTTGACTTAACGGGGCTGGAGGATGCCCCTCCTCTAGTTTAAAGGCTTCCAATCTAAATCAAATTTGGATCGACAATCCTTTTTCCCATGGTACCCCTTCCCGCACCTAGGGCAGGGTGTAGGGGGCAGTTTGGACCCCCTGGGCCGGGTGTCAGGGAATTGTTGTGAACAGTCCCTATTAAAGTGCCCCTCTTGCCCACATTTAAAGAAGTCCCTCTCCCCAATGGTCTTGGGGTTCCTTGGCCCTGGGCTGCCAGTGCCTGTGTGATAGCCTCAGTCATTACAGATATCTGAGCTTGTAAAACTAAAAGCTAGTGATTGGGACTGGTACTGTTGCATTCCCACATCTTGAGAGGCCGCCACCCATCTGCTCAGGGAACTCTCTCTCAATCCAGCACAGGCCATGCGGTGTTCTGCATTCATCCCTTCCCAAACCATTAGCTTTACAAATTGATCCCGGAGGTCCCCTGCTGGCAGCTTATGATGAACACTCTGTTGGACATGGTCTATAAAATGAGGTAGAGGCTCACCCTGCTTTTGTGTCACTCCTGCTATGAGGGATGCAGTGGGCCCTTCATCCAGTTTGTGCCATGTGGCAAGTCCTGCCTGCCTCACCTGGTCACAATACGTGCCAGTTATTGCAGCCTTTTGGACGCCAGTGGAGTACCTTCCCCTGTTCCTGTTAACATGGCATACATAATAGGCATTGCAGATTGAGCCTGACAGTTATTTTCTGCCTTAAAGAAGGCACACCACTTGATAAACTGAGAACTGGTTAAGGATGGCTTTGGCCACATCCAGCCAGTCCTTAGGGACACATGTGTGATAAGCAATGTCCTGTAATTGGATCTGGGCCCAAGGAGAGTTCAGGTTATCCGCCACCACCGCCTTGTGGAGCTCTTTAAGGTCCTTAGCTTCCCATGGATAAAATTCCAAGGGTCTGTTAGCTCCTGGTGCCAGATTGACAGGATACTCTTTGGGAAGCAAATCCTGTGGCCCAGGGTCCAGGCTCTCCACTGGCCCTTCCTTCACAGGATAGGCCTCCACATAAGTTACTTCCCTGGCCCTCGGCCCCTCTGTGGAAGTTAGGTCATAGGGATCCAGGTCTCACAGGTCCCTCCATAGTGCGTTGTCCCTTCCACAATTTCGGAGGCATAAGGTGGGGGCCTAGGACTGTCAGGGGCACCCGAGTTGGAGGAGGGGGGTAACCTTCACCCTCATGTTGACTTCCAATGAGTGTGCTTCTGTCTGATCAGTGCATTCTCAGTCGAATTTGACCATTCCTTTTCTTCCTCACTTCTGAAGTCCTCTTTCTGTGAGAGAGAATTACCCATAGTTAATGGTTTCACTTACCCTGAGAGACTGCTTTGCCTTGAGTGGTATATTTTCCTTTCATGCCCAATGTTGAGCACCAGATGTTGGGTCTTCACTCATCCCATGGAAGATGGACGGGCTGTTAGGAAAGCTATGTGTGCTGCTTGCCTGTTCCCCAGCTTCCCTTAGCTTCAGAGACAGTCAGATGCAGCAGGGAGTCAAGACAAGCAAGAACTCATTTATTACCTCACAGCAAGCACTTTTTAAACATGTGGCATGGAAGGGGAGGAAACGGAACCAACCAATCATTGTAGAGGTCACCCTATCATGCACCTATGATTTCTATACTTTCCCTGCTGTCCACAAGCTGTTTATACACTGATGTCACTTTGCCTGATTGTGGTATCCAGTCAGATTTTAACATAAACAACTCTGACTCTGCCCACTCAACTTCTTCTCAGCGCCATCTTTGTTGCCCACACAGAAAGTCTTGAATATGCCAAGGAAAGAAGACTCAGAAGCCAAATCTGATCTTGGAGTTATAGATACACCAACTCAGAGGCAATGTATTTACAGTGTTAATGCCAAACAATCTGTGGTAGTTTATTTATTAAAATTACTAGCAAACATGGGAATCTATAAGACCTGAAAAGTGATTGAATCTTGGGGTCCATGATTCGTCTTTATAAACCTAGTGATTAAAAAGGATAAGACTTGGGGGATGATGGTTTTGAGGCTGGTAGAAAGTTCATGAGGTTCTATCTCCAATTAACTACAAAAATTTCTGTGCTGGTTCAAATGGTTCAAATGGTAGACTGACTACTGTTAGCAAACAAACTGAGAGCATGAGGTATGATGGAGCCCAAAACTGGGAGAAAAAAAAGGTCCTTAGGAGAATACCATGAGAAGCAGAATTATGAATAGGAAATCAGAAACAACAGAAATAAACTTAGTGATATAGACAAAGCTTCCCAATGTGAAATATGGCACAAACTGTAATATCTATGGTTTTTCTTCTTATAGAGTAAAAATAAATGGTATTTTTACTTGACAAAACTAAAATGTAAAACTGTATGGAATAAATAATCACATTATGTTTATGTTTCCGTAATTTAACATGTTTTCCTACAAATTTCTAGAATAGTGTAGCTTTGGAAAATCAATACATCTTGCATTTTAATATATAGGATTACATATCCTTGCAAGTGTTGTCTAAAATTGATCCTCAATGAAATGATTGTCATTGATATCTTTCCCAAGATTCCAAATGTTTATACTTTCAGCTGACCTTCCACAAAACTCATACCCCAAACATTACTTTTTAGTTTGTTCCTGTAATCATAGGAACATAAATATATGTCTGAAAATGTTAATTACATTTATCTGCTGTCATTAGTGTAGTATAACTAATACAATTAAGTAAATACCCTGAGGGAAAAAAGATACTTCCTTCTAAATACAGATTTGCAGACACACACACACACACACACACACACACACACACACACACACACACACACACGTAATTACCACTCTGACTCAGGTTCGGTTCCTGACATTAGGTATCAGACAATGATCTAATAATCAAACTTTCCTGCCTAGACATAAAATATATTCATAATTCCACACATACAAAAACACCAGTTCATTCAAAATAATGAGAATATTTAACAGAACCAACCAGCTCTTGAGCCATCTACTCCCTGATTTCATTCATTCATGACGATGCACTTTTCATATTATATATAAAAATCTTTTTGAGTCTCTCTGATTAGCAGAACAACATATGCTATTATATAAAACCAAATGTAGGTAAAATTACTTGTCCCTAGGTAATCTTTAATATATCTTATCAAAGACTTATTTTTCCTTCTTTCAGTGTCTGTTTCTGGCATTTTGTCATAATTTTTAATATTAAATTACAAAGGACATTCCGTATTCCTTAATTCATATTTCGTAAAAGTTATGCTATGGAGTTGAATTTGATTTGTTTGCTTATTCAAAATTAAATTTTCTCAACAACTTGCATTATTGTTTATGTTACTCCTAAGCCATTTGAAATATCAAATAGAACTGAAAATTGCCCTCAGCAATGCTTTGTGAATGGCATTAATGTTTGGGGAGGGATGAAGGATTTGAATTATCTAGAGTGCCTTAAAAATGGCACTGTTATGCAAAGGGCTCATCATTTAGTCAGCTTTTAAAGTGTGGTCTTCTTATTTCATATAAGAAGATATAAGTATGCTTTTCATCACATTCTTGTCTGCAAAGCAGTAGAATTATTTTCTTTGTACAGTTGATGTCCAGCTGCGACTGTAGTGAAACCTACAAACAACTGCAGAGCTGTATTTGCTGCTTTAGATTTTGAAATTTTCTTGCAGTAGCCCGTGTGATTTGAGCCCAGATTCATGGGATAGGCAATAATCCACAATTGCAAAGCAGCACAATGAACTTCATTTTTTTTTGTTTCCTGTTTTTCTTATTGATGGTCTTTTAAGGAGCTAGAGAATCTTTATTTCTCATTGTTGATGTGACTTAAACAAATTTTCCAGATTTTTCAAATACAATAAAGAGATATAAAGGAGACATATTTAATCACAAAATGCAGATAAACATTTGCATGATTTTTTTTATTCTAGTCCTGTATTCAGTTATCTTCAAATAACTTTGAGATGAGCCAAGCATATGTGTAAATTGACATGTATCAAGCACACAGAACTCTGGAATCTTTGGACATTGATTTTTCTATCAACTTCACTTAAAAAGAAAATTATCATTTGCTTCATATCTTAAGTAATCTACTTAAACAAGTTTTATTAAATTTATCAACAGATCTCATAATCTATGGAATTGATGCATTGTATAAGTATTTGATTCCTAATTTGCACTGAATTAATATTATATTTATTTTACTTTTTTACACATGAAATAAAATATGAGGATAAAACATGCCTGTTTTTCATTTTGTTTGCCACAATGAAACTATTAGACATTTTGAAAATTTAACTTTAAATCTGAACCTTCAAATTTCACTAGGACATTAATTGTGTTACTTACAAATTTAATATTAAAATAAAAAGCATTATTAAATAGAAAGCAAGATTATGTTATCATACCTTAATCTCTGAATTGACTTTATAATAAAAAACATTTATATTTATCTAACAAGATATACATACTCAAACAAATTATGACATATGGAAATAAAAAGTCCTTTTTTGTTTTGTGTTTGTTGTTGTTTATAGTTTGTGATTATTCTGTCTTCTTTACCTTATGCCTGGTCTATTCATTGTACACCTTCAGTAATGTGAGGGGTGGGCACAGAGCTTTAGGGAAAATTGTGAAAAATTGCAGCAGTGGAGTTCATTGAACATTAATGAAAGTGAACTATTTAACACATGGATGGGGACAGGAGAGTGGGACTGGGAACAAGTGAGGGAACTGAAGATATTTCACAAAAGGAAATTTCTCATTACTTGACTCTTATAATTGTAATCCATCTATAAATCGCCTTAATGAGAACAACAGAGTAAATTTATTTTAAAAAGGCAAACAAAATGTTGTTTCTTAGAATCATAGGAGTTTGTTTTGTTCACTGGTTTGAGCTGGTTGAGTTTATCTCTGAAAATGGGCTGCTGAGAGGAATATATATTGTGACACTGCTAGGTGAAATATTCTGTAGATATCTGTTAGTTATAGCTTGTCAATACAGTTATTTAGCTCTGAAGTTTCTTTGCTAATTTTTTACCTGGATGGCCTGTCCAGAGGTAAGAATGATGTGTTCAAGCAACCAAAAATATATTTGGATGTATGCGTATTTTTAGGGTAAGTAGTATTTGTCTAATGAATTCGGGAGCGCTAGAATTCAGGACATTGATATTTAGAATTGTTATATCCCTTTGATGGAGACTTTTCTTTATCAATATTTAATGTCTTTTTTGTCTCTTTTTACTTTCATACCACTTTTAATGTAAAGCCTATTTTTAACTATATTAGTATAGCTTCTCTGGCCTGTTTATGAGGTCCAATTTTAATTTGTAAAGATGATGTACAGAAGGGTTACAATTACTTAAGTCAGATAATGAGCACATTTCTTTTTGAACAGTGTCACCTCTTCCCTCATGTTCTCCCAGTTTTTCCCTTTCAAGCTCCCTCTCCCAAAAGTTGTACAGTTCATGTACAATGTTGTGTCTATTGAGTAGCACCGCTGCATTTGTTAACTCTTTGTCCCACCATTTCTGTGTTCTCTCTTGCCCTTTCCAAAATTACACATATTAACAAATGTGCACAAATTAATAAAAACGGCATCAGAACACAGAAGGAAAAGCAAAATAATAAAAAATACTCTCTATCATTTCTGGGAGACCATTTAAATGAACATTATTTTATATGATAATATTCATATAGCTATTCAGTCTTTGTGATCTTCTCCACAGGGCATCTCTCTTTGATCTCACTGTATAAATGTTTAGAATCCCATGTAATTTATCATGTCCGAGTGTAATGTTTTCTCTTTTACCATCCACATGTCTTTACTTGTAGAATTAGAGGCACATTCTAATGCAACAAATGAGGGAAATCAGGCAGCATATATTTCTTTGAATCTGTCTTTCTTCACTTAATATAAGATTGTTCCAAGTCTTTCCTTTTCCTTATGAATGGTGTAATATTCTTTCTGGATCAATAGAATTGCATCATACCGAAGAGTTTCTTCAGGCAAAGGAAAAAGTTAGCAGGATATATAGAAAGAAAATGGAATGGAAGAAGATTTTTACAAACTAAGCATCAGACAAGGGTTTTCTTAGCTAACCCATATTTAGATATCAAAATTTAAACCCAATAAAAATAGACACTCAAATAAACAAGAACCCAATTAATATATGGGATAAAGACTTAAAGATAAATTCTTAGAAGAAGAATGAAAAATAGACACATCTCTCTCCATAAAAGAAATGTAAATTCAAACAACACTGAGATTCATTTCACCCATGTTACAATGTCATGATGAAAAACTGAACAATCACAGATACTGATATGGATGTGGCCCAAAGGAAACTCTATTACACTGTTGATGGGAATGTAATCTTGTTCAACCACTTTTGAAAACACTATGGAAATTGCTCACAGAACTGAATAGAGAGCTACCTACCTTTGATCCAGCAACTCCCCTTATGGGCATTTATCCAACAGAGCAGAAACAAGGCCACACTGAATCTACCAGCACAATCATGTTCATTATTGCATTATTTTCTGTAGCCAACATATGGAATCAGCCCAGATGCTTCTCATTGTAAAAAGAGATCAAGAATTATATATTTTTATATATGTATATATAAATTATATATATATATCTAATTTTATTGATCCCAATTTACAAGTATATGTATGCATATATGTATGTATACATACATATATACAACATATACATATATATACATACATACATAATGGAGTTCTGCTCAAACATCAGAAAGAATAATATTGCACCATTGTTAAGGAAAATGAAACACTTAGAAATAATATTAAGTGAAATAAAGCAGACTCAGAGAAACTTAGCTTGCATGATTTTCCTCATTTGTGTTAGATAGAAGGTGCCTATAAATGTAAAAGTAAACACACTGGATGGCATGCAAGGGGGTACAAATGAATTATCTGAAGTCGTAGAGTTCATGGAGAGTGCAAATACTATAATTATCTTAAAAGACTAAGGCAAAGCCCAACCAAATAAATACCAGTAAATGTGTACTGCAAGAGAGGACAATGGGGGGAAATATGAGAGGGGTAGGAAATTGAAGGGGAAAAGAATGGAATACAGGAAAGAATCCATTGTATACTTCCCAGAATTGAAATATGCAAAGCAAGGGGTAGTGTGAAATGGGGGGGTGAAGATATTGACGTGGTAACACAATTCCAGGTGCTTCGTACACATAAACTGCTTTGTTAAATGGCAAGTAATTCCAGAACATAATATTGAGATACATAAGAATCGGGGTTGATTGGGATGGGTGGATGAAAATGTTGAATGGGGTGACATTGATCAAGATGCAATATATACATACACTGTTTCAGTGAATACCAAGTACTTTGTGCAACTAAAGATAATAAAAATATTCAAAAAATTAATTATGAAAGTTGAATATAGAGTTGAACCTCAATTAGATCCCCATTTAAAAATTTTTGGGGGTTGCCAGTCGTGAGCCTGAACTCTGGGCCTGGGCACTATCCCTCATCTCTTCAGCTCAAGGCTAGTCCTCTATCACTTGAGCCACAGTGCCTCTTCGAATTATTTTTTGGTTATATGGTGCTGAGGAATTGAACCCAGGGCCTCATGCATGCAAGGCAAGCGCTCTACTACTGAGCCACCTTCCCAGCCCATAAAAATATTGTAAATCTGGAGACTTGTAGAATAAAATTCAAATAATAAAAATTTATTAATCTTTTTTATCTGAATTTGTAAAATTTAAATCAAAACTCCTTTGCTTTTTGTCAGCCACTGGGCTGTTAGAATATTTCAAAGTAAGTGGCTTAAAAACATCAGGAGTATATTATCCATAGTCTAGAAGCTTAAACATTGATTATAAAAATGGTAATTCAAAGCAATTCTTTGTCTAATGTGGTCCACTTTCTGGTTCATTATAATCTATTTTCTGGACGTTCACATGGCAGAGTAATTATATTGGGCTTCTTTTATCAGGATCAATATTGCAGGGTAATCTCTGAAACGTTCATTCTAATGTCACCAGGCAGAGGAATAGAATTTCAACATGCTTATCTGGAAGGAGTTACATCGTCCAATGCACTTCGCAACCTTTTCTTTAACTCAGTGTGGTGTATCATTTGATATTATTTCATAGAAAATAATAACAAGAACAAGCTTATATCATGTGAATTATGTGAATGATTCTTCTTACAATGGGGATAATTATAGTGATGGCAAAGTGAAGTTTGATTGTTTAGTGGCTCTTGAATCACATCATAGGTAACCATGTAAACGTGGTACAGCCTAAAGCCCTTCTGACGTATTTGAACAATCTCCGATGTGTTAATTGCTTTCAAAAATATTCGTTTGAGCCAACAAATACAGATCTCCTTTGATTTTAATTAAGGTCTGCTATTAGAATTCTCACAGACACCAAAATCAGAGAATGCTAATATTTCTGATAAAATACAAAATAAAAATGTTACAATTAATAAAACATGAGGACTGTAATATTAATAGCATTATAAATACTAGTATTCACAGTATATAATATATTGACATACTTTGGTTACCTCAATTTTTAAAATATTTATAACTAAGTGTGAATTGTTTACAAATAATTGTTTGATGATGTATAGAAACTGAGAAAAAGTTTTGCATACATATTTACTACAGACGCAGATACACCTGGTTATTTCTGATCTTTCATTTGCTGATTTCATTCATGCATGGGGAACATGCAAATAAAATTGCAAAATTGCATTTACTAAAGAGTTAATTACACGAAGTTTATATTGGGCTAAATACCTGATTTTATAAATTAAATTGTTTTTTGTCCCTTCCTTCCTCCGTTCCGTCCTTTGTTCCTTCGTTCCTTCATTCTTTCCTTTTTTCCTTCCTTTCTTCTTTCCCTCCTCCTTCATTCCCTCCATCCTTACCTCTCTCTCTCTCTTTCTTTCTTTCTTTTTCTTTTATTTTTTTCTTCCAATCTTTTAAGCAGAATATTTCTTATGGCTATAGAAAAAATACCAAATGTTGTTCTTCAAGGTGTTATGAATAATTCTAATATACTAGAATAATATTAATTTTAATAACCTATGTTATATCATAAGACAAATTGTACTAAAAACAAATTCACAAAAGTTTCAGGATATGTAACAAATATCACTTTCCATGACATTGTTTATTTCCTCAAAGTAAAATAAGAATTTAGACAAAATATTGTGTATGTGTTGTTTATGTGATTTGAACTCTCAAGAATATTGGTTTAACATTTGAGCCACAACTCCACTTCTGGCTGTGTGTGTGTGTGTGTGTGTGTGTGTGTGTGTGTGTGTGTGTGTGGTGACGTGTGTGTGTTTAATTGAGATGTGACTCATGAACTTTCTTTCCAAGGCTGGCTTTTTCAAATTTTTTAATTTTTTTTAAATTTTATTTGAGAACATACTGTACAGAGGGATTACAATTACATGGGCAGGATAATGCATACATTTCTTACCAAGCATTGCAGCCTCCTCCTTTGTTTACCCTTCACCTCCCTTACCCCCCTCCCCCCCAAATACAGTACAGAGGTGTTACAATTACATGGGCAAGGTAATGAGCATTTCTTATCAAGCATTGTTGCCTCATCCTTTTTTTCTACTTCTCAACCCTTCTCATCTCTGCCCCTCCTGCCCCATCCACCCCCCCCCCCGTCAAAGTTGTAAAGTTGTTTTTCTACAAAACGACTTGTACATCCCATTGTTGCAATGGGTCCACCTGTATCCTTATTTAAACCACATGATTTTTCCCTTGCCCTCCACAAATCATACCAACATCAAATACAATGCAAGCAAGGGTTATACCGTGGGGGAGGGGCATGTCTGTGACAAGCAGAATAGGTCAGATATGTTGATGTTAGGTGAAATGAACCTTAGGATAAGTATATAAATGTTTTTTTTCTTTCTTGCAATTGTTTCTAACATATTTATAAGATTAATTCTTTGTTGCCAAGGCTGGCTTTGAACCCCAGGTTCCTGAGTAGCCAGGATTACAAGCTTGAGCAACCCATATTAAGCATAGATATATATAAGAATAAAATATATTTCTTATTATTTTAATTCTAGAGGCTCAATTTAACAAATTAACATTTAGATATTTATTTAGTTATTAAACCTGAACATGCACTGTGAAAAAAAGTTTTGATTTTTATAAAAAAATATACACTCAAAGGTTTAAATGTCAGAATCTTTGGACAAATTGAAATGCTCTATTATTCAAAAGCGCCAAAAGGATCCTTAATCAAATTTCTCATGTAAGCCAAAAGCAATAGGCTCTGTCAGGGTTAATGAAGCAATTTTTCATTAAATTAAATATTATCTACTATGGTCACATGATTTTTCCTTCTTTTAAACCTAAGCTTTTTTGACATAAAATATAGATTCATACGTTCTTTGAGTATATAAAATTTTTAGTTACTGGTCATGTATTTCTGAAGTTTGATTACTAAGACATTTCAGAGAAACACTGAATTTCATGTATTATGTCAACAGTGATTTTAGACATTGAATCAATCTCAATATGACAGAAAGCAAGATATTCCATGACTCATGCAATTATTCCTAGAATTGAATATAACTTGTTATTGAATGGTTGGAAATTCATGTTATACCTACTATATAGAATAATTAAGAAATAAATGATCGTGATAGTATATATTTTTTCTTCAACTAGAAAGAAAGAACCTCACGGTAGATGACAAAAACTTGAATGGGAATGTCATAAAATTATGAAAAATTCAAGTCATTATGCGTTAGATGAAATAGTCATTTTTGTTTATGTTTTTTTTTTTGGGGGGGGGGGTCCGGTCGTGGGGCCTGAACTCTGGGCCTGGGTGCTGTCCCTCAGCTCTTCAGCTCAAGGCTAGCGCTCTACCACTTGAGCCAGGATTGGGATTAATAATTAGCTTTCACTATGTTGCCATAAAAAGGTGAACCCTCCCACGTGGACATAGTTGTAGAGATTTGGTCACTGAGAACTTGTGATCAAAGAGAATGTTAAGATCAAAGTCCTTTCCTCAACTTTCTTCTTTTACTTCCATCTCCTTTTGCTTTTCCTTCTCCCTCTCCCTCTTCCCCTCCTCGTGTTTCTCCCTTTTCCCACTCTTATTCCTACTTTTCTTTACTTCCTGGCTTCCATTAATACACATACTCCATCACATGTTGCTGACATGGGGTACTGTGCCATAACCAAACCAAAGCAATGAGGATAAGAAATATGAACTGAAATGTGTCAAATCAGAAGCCAAGATTAATATTTCCCCCTTTTAAGTTAATTTTATAAAGAATTTGGCATATTAATAGGAGACTGACACAGCATGCTCTCATTTATTATAAGGGATAAGATTTACTGGAAAAAAACTGACCAACATCGTCCTAATAAAATGATTGTTTAAATTAATATTATATTAGGACAAATCTAGTTTAAAATATCAGACATATTTCAATAAGAAGCAAAAAAATCACCTCTATATTTTCCTATGAAAAGACAGCAGAATTCAATCTGTTCCTCAAGGAAATTGACCTATAATTGACAGCATTGTCAATTTCATAAATGACGTAAGAAGACTGTAGAACAAATTACATCCTAAACTGCATGATATAAAATTTACTTTGGTCCCATGTATTCTATCTATGTTTGGTTCCCAAAATGACTTGCATTTTATCATATTTTAAATTAACTTTAAGTAGTTGTATGGGAGTTGCTGTTTGACAAAGCAGTTAATGCATAGTGTTTAGTGAGGTTTTTTTTTCTTTTTTCTCTCCTGAGGTTTGAACTCTGGGTCTGAATGCTGTTCCTAAGTGCCTTTGGATGAATGCTAGAACTCTATCACTTGAGGCACAGCAGCACTTTCAGATTTTTCTGAGATTTAATTGGAAATAAGAATCTCACAGCCTTTCTTGCCTGGGCTGGCTTCAAACCTCAATCCTCAGCCACCTGATAATATAGGATTACAGGTGGGAGCCGCTAGTGCCCGGCTTAATACAATGCACCTTTTTTTTACTCGTCCTGGGGCTTGAACTCAGGGCCCTGGCAGTGTCCTTGAGCTTCTTTTCCTCATGCTAGTACTCTACGACATGTGTCATAGTGCCAATTCCAGATTTTTTTGTTTATGTAGTACTGAGGAATCAAACCCAGGGCTTCACATATGCAATGCAAGCAGTCTACAACTAAGCCACATTCCCAGCCCTATGCAATGCCCCTTGATAATCATTATCCCTCATCCTTCTCAATCCTATCTCATTCCTCAATATACAGAATTTTGTAGAATATTCACTGACTCGCAATAGCATGTATAGTCACTCAGAAGATATACCACGAATCATATTTTCTTGATAGTCTTATTCAGCAACATGTTAATATTATGCATTATAAAATTCTGTGATTTTAAATTCTAAATTATCACTTAGATTCACCCACTACTATTCTAAAAATTTTCCTAAGGTTAATGCAAGAGCAATTTGTAATTCTTCGATAAAGTAAAATGATTCTTAGAATGTTAAAGAGTTGGAGTAAGAATATTACCTTCACTTCTAGAACATTTTACCCTTAGTACCCTCTCAAATTACTCCCATATTTATTACTAGTCACTTCCTGTTAACATTCCAACCTACCTCCCTTGAGCAGCTATTATTTCATATTCTTCCTCTACAGATGTGCCAATTTTAAAAAGCTCATATAATTAGAAAATGTAGTCTATTTTGTCCATTTTTCCCATGTAATATTACAGTTTCTAAAGTAAGTCCATGTAAACTTTTCTCATGGATAGAGCATGTGTATAATGGAATAACATCCTGAATGGGCATTTAAATACTTTATGATATGTTATTGCAAAAGGTTTTGCTAGATATATTCTTGTACATGTATCTCATTGGACATATGTTAAAATCTATTTTGTATATAACGTTATGATTCAAAAATGCTGGATCATAGAGGCAACTCTATATATTATAATATCTTAAAGATTGCCAGTATGTTCATCAAACTGTCTATATAATTTTAAATGTCAAACACCAATGTATAAGGATTACAATTTCTACATAATGGTTGTGCAGGGCTATCTTATTGTTTCTATTTCCACTAATCTCTATATGTATGCAATGTCTAGGTATGTTATGATCTTTCCATATGTTCCTTGGTTGTTATTATATTACTATAGAGATATGTATTTGGATTTTTTTTTATAACTTATTCAGGATGGTTAAAGTTTTTCATTGGCATTAATATGCTATTAATATATTTCTGATTCAAGTGTCTTCAAATAAATTTATATGTATACACACTATATGAACATATGCATATATTCATACTTATATGTGTATATATACTAATACCTATATATATATATATATAAAAGAATATACAGATGTGTATATACATGTATACAGATATATATGTATACCATTATATTCATTTGTCTGTAAGCTATCATTTTACTTTATTTGCCAAACACGTCCTTTATTGATTTTACTTCATTTTATATTATGGTTGATGTTGTACAGAGGAGCCAGTTGCCAGTGGCTCACCCCTGTAATCCTAGCTACTCAGGAGGCTGAGATCTGAGTATTGTGTTTCAAAGCCAGCCTGTGCATGAAAAGTCCATAAGACTCTTATCTCCAATAAACCACCAGAAAACCGAAAGTGGCACTATGGCTCAAGTGGTAGAATTCTAGCCTTGAGTTGAAGAGCTGAAGGACAGCACCCAGGCCCAGAGTTCAAGGCCCACAATCCCCACAAACACCACGACCAACAGCAAAAAGAATATTGACTGAAAAATTAATAGTAGTAAGCAGTCTTAAAGATAGGCGCAAGTCTAACATTTTAGTATTATCCTAGATTCCAGCAGCCTTCTTAGTCCAATGAGCTAAGAGCCTTCAGAATGTTGACAGAATTTCTTAGTTTATTTACACAATCACTATAAGTATGTATTTTCTCATCTCTTTCTTTCATTTCACCACAGAATCTGT
The DNA here is from genome assembly GCF_019054845.1 of Dipodomys spectabilis. Lineage (NCBI taxonomy): Eukaryota > Metazoa > Chordata > Mammalia > Rodentia > Heteromyidae > Dipodomys > Dipodomys spectabilis. The sequence continues at coordinate 2,977,967 of NW_024870689.1, forward strand.
ATTTATCCTTTACACCATACTTGAATACAAAAGGTTTGGAAGATATTTATTAATTGGTGTATATTAATTGTATGGAGAAAAATAATTGAAATATTTTACACTTTCACATGTTAATGAAGGGACTGATTAACCTGTTTCTGGCTTCTGTCTTTCTCCATTCCCATTGCCTTTCATTTTTCAACTGTTTTCTGTGAATTTCTTTGTGCTGTCTTCAAACATCGACAAAATGTATTAAAGTGCTGTTCACCCATCTTCATTGAAAATTATACAATGCTGAATATAAAAGAAAATCTAAATAAATGGAGACATATAATTTTTGTGGATTGGAGGATACAATTGAACAATAATATAAATTGTCTCCTCCATTTTTTTTTGATCATTCATGGCGCTTGAAATCTGGTCCTGGGCGCTGTCCCTCTGCTCTTCAGTTCAAAGTGAATGCTCTACTCATTGAGCAAATGTGCCACTTCTGGTTTTCTGGTGGTTAATTGGACATAAGAGTCTTATGGACATTTCCATTCCAGCTGGCTTTGAACCGCAATCCTCAGATCTCAGCCTCCTATGCAACTAGGATTACAAGCATAAGACAACAGAGCTCAGGTTCACAGTTTTATTTATGTTTATGACAATTTCTAAAAGCACCTGTCTAGCACTCTTTTAGTCATTGACAAAGGAAAATAAGCTGGAATATATGTCTCTGTCCAATAGTAAAACTCTTAGTGTAAAATTGTTATATTTGTAGAGGAAAGATTATACAGCTCAATGGATCTGTAGGGCACCAGATTATATCCACGTAAATATTATCAAGGAATATTTAGTAAGGGGTAAATCCAAACATTTGAGGAATGATATTCTCTTTAATAAGTGGTGATAGGTTAGACAGTATTTGGGAGAATTAAAAAGTGAACATTGAATTAAACATAACAATTTATTCAAATGTTAAGTTCAAGCAGGATTAAAACATGGCATATAAAACAAAAAAAGTGATGTGAATTAAAGCAAAGAAATTTGCTTACCAGAAGTGGTGCTATGGCTCAAGTGGTAGAACTCTAGCCGTGAGCTGAAGAGCTGAGGGACAGCATCTAGGCTCGGAGTTCAAGGCCCACAACCACCACAACCAACACCACCAATAATAAAAAGAATACTGACTGAAAAAGCAATAGTATTAAGCAGTCATAAAGATAGGCTCAAGTCTAACATTTTAGTACTATCTTAGATATCAGCAGCCTTCTAGTCCAATGAGTTCAATTGTCAAGACATCTTGACCATTTTGGAGACGTAGCATTCTTAAATTTGGCATTAAAATTATAGGAAAGAAAAACGATATAGTTGAGCTCAATAAAAGTGTAAAACAATTTAGTCTGTGAAAGCTCATATACAAGTAGTGAATAGAAGTTGGGAGCCGTTGACTCATGTATCTCATCTTAGCTCCTTGGGAGGCTGTGATTTGAGTATTGCTGTTTGAAGGCAGCTCACAAAATAAAGTCCCTGAGAATCTTATCACTGATTAATCAGCAAAATGCCAGAAGTGAGGCATGACTCAAATGGTAAATTGTTTAACAAATGCAACAAATCTCAGGGACCCTGAGTTCAAGCCTCAGCTGTGAGCAAAGATGATTCCCAGCACCTTCATGTGACTCTGGGAGTTTCAGAAACCCGGGATGCCTCGAGGATACTTTCTCTGAAATATGAAACTTGGGGACAGGATGTGGTAGACCATCCTTCCTGGCCCCAGGGAGGAGGAGAGGAGGTCCCTTGAGCCAGGCCTCAGCTCACTGGCAACCTCATTCACACCTAAGTGGGAATCGAGTGCCACAGAGCTGGTCAGCTGCTGGACAGAGATCTTTGAGAAGATAGGCATTCCACAGTCCCCAGAATCCAGCTAGTACATCATGGCTCACATCCTCGGAGCCAAAAGAGTTAAGTGTGGTGGCACCAGGAGGGTGGGAAGAGGGAGGAGGGAGAATTGTGGGAGAGCTTCATCAGGCTTTGCCCTTCCCCCCACCCCAGGATGCTTACCTGCATCAAATGGGACTTTTTTGTAGTATTGTCATATGCAGATGTTCATATACTTATCCAACAGTTACAGTGTGCACCATGCTCCTGGGGGAATGCGATCACAGATGAAATGATCCAGTGCTGGTTCAATAGCACATGAAGAAACCTTAGATTGATCTGGATGCCGGTGCTTCACACCTGTCACCTAGCTACTTAGGAGGCTGATTTGGGAGGATTGAGGCTTAAGGCTGGGGCAGGCAATCCTGTAAGACTCTTATTTCCAACTACCAAAAAGCAAACACAAGAAGTGGATGTGTGGCTCAAGTTGTAGTCTGTTGGCCTTGAGTAAAAAGGCTCAGGGACAGCATCCAGGGTATGAGTTCAAGGCCCATGAGTGAGAGAAGAAAGGAAAAAAGAGTGAGAGTAGGGAAGGATGGAGTGAGAAAAAGTGGAATGGAAGAAAGGGTAACAGCCAAGCCTTGGTTTGGAGTCCCTGGATCAAGGGAGCCAACCATTCACAATCTCTGTGGGCACAGTTTCAGAGCCTAAAGCCAGTATGTAGGACCAAGCCACTGACCTATCAGCAACTTCATGAAATCCAGGTGTTGTGTGGTTGCTGACTGCAGAAGGATGTAGGGCTCAGGGTGGGTCACCAGGTTTTAATCTCTCCTGGCCCCACCAAGTTTATTTTCTGGTCATATAAGAGGAAATGGTCCGGGCTGGGAAGGTGGCTCAGTGGTAGAGCGCTTGCCTTGCAATGCTCGAGGCCCGGGGTTCGATTCCTCAGCACCACATAAGCAAAAAGAAAAAAATGCCGGAAGTGGCGCTGTGGCTCAAGTGGTAGAGTGCTAGCTTTGAGCTGAGGGACAGTGCCCAGGCCCAGATTTCAGGCCCCACGACTGGACCAAAAAAAAAAGAAGAAGAAATGGTCCAACAGCTAGTTAGGTGTTGGGGTGACAGAGTGTCAAGTTAGGGGAGGAAGATGAAATGGGAGGATGATCCCAGGTCAAGTGTTTCAGGACATTGGAGCCATAATCTCGCATGACAATCTAGACCATCAGTGATAGAGCCTTTGACCAACCATAGGGTTATTAAAAGTCCTGGTGTCTTGGGTTCACCATTGAGCACCTGGCTGTCGTCCACCGCAGGATGCCTGTGCAGTACAACTTTGTCGACTGGGATTTCCAGCGCTCAATCTGAAGATCACAACTCCAGTGTTCATTTCAAGACCAGAGACAGAGGTAAGTGTGCCACTGGCATAGGACAGCCAGGGAATGAGGGTGGGAGTCAGGACCTGTGTTGCCCGGAGACTTCCTCTAGGGGGCGCTACGACCCTGTGACTGCCGTTTTCAGAGGCAGAGGTGGGTCTCTTTGCTGGCTCAGCCTTTAGTCTAGATGGCAGATCTGGGATTCAGAGAGGGCAGGCTGGTGGTGGGGCAAGCTTGGGGAGGATGGTGGGAAAACAAGAGGCACTGAGCTCTGAGCAGGGTTGTTTCTTTGAGGATACTCACAACCTAGGAACATGCCTGCGATGGATCAGCCCTTTTCCCCTTCCTGAGAGCGACGGACCTAGAGCCTTCCAGTCTGCATCTCTTGGCCAAGAAATGCTTTTGTTCCCACATCCTGTGTCTGGATAACTAGAACTCACCTCACTGCTCAGTGTTGAGGCAGGACAGTGAGAGATCCTGAGTCTTTCATAAGGTCAGGGGATCCTCAGTATGAGATTGTAATTGAATGTCCTAACTTGGAGCATGGTCAGTCCCATCTAATACTGCCATGACGTAGGACATAGAATCTAGAGAATCAGAGCCGAATAGGGTCTGTTCTGGGAGTCTTGAGTATTATGTGTGAGCTTTCAGCTCCCGTATGCCCACCTGCTTCCCATTCTTGGGTGGGTCTTTGCTAGAAAAACTTGAAACTAGGGACTGGGTCCTATCCGTTGTCTCTTATGCTCAAAGCTATCACTCTATCATTTGAGCCACAGCTCCACTTCCAAATCTTTTGGATGTTTAATTGGGGATAAAGAGTTCTCATGGAATTCGCTGCCAAAGGTGGCTTCCAACTGCAGTCCTCAGATCTCAGTCTCCTTAAGGGATAGGATGACAGGCATGGAAAAATATGTTTGGCCTGTTGCCAGTAGCTCATGGCTGTCATCCTAGGTACTCAGGAGGTGAGATCTGAGGTTCACAGATCATGGCCAGCCTGCTCAGGGAAGACCCTGAGACATTTTTTTCCAACAAACCACCAGAAAACTGGAAGGGGTGCTCTGGCTCAATTAGTTGAGTGCTCATCTTAGCTGAAGAGCTCATGGATAGCACCGAGGCCCAGAGTTCAAGCACCACAACAGAAAAAAGAAAGTAAGACATCTTTGCCTGCAAAGGATGGTGGAGGTGTGGGGGAGAGTGGGGTGTGTGCTGTGGTGGGAGACCAGGTTCTGGCCTCACTGTACAGACATTTCTAAGAACTCCCCAAGTTTGCTCCAGTTTGAAGCCACAGCTTCAAGAGGACATGGCCTGTGGCAGGCAGGGAGTGGGCATATGCGTGCAGGGGTGAGATTGTTGTGTTTTTATTCTCTCCATTGAAGGATGGATTTGAGTGCTGGATGTCAAAGTCTCAAATAAAGGGTTGCAAGAAGTTTGTGGCCTGAGGAGATGGGTTTCCTCTGGGTATATGAAGGTGGCTGAAGCCGGAAGCCACTGGTGCCTCACAACTCTCATCCTAGATACTCAGAAGGCTGAGATGTGAAGAATGTGGGTCCAAGCCAACTTGGGTAGAAAAGTCTGTGAGACTTGATGACCAAAGGATCAACCAGGGAACAGGACGTGGTGCTGTGGTTCAAGTGGGAGAATGCTCACCTTCATCTGAAGAGCTGAGGGACAACACCGTGGCCCAGAGTTCAAACTCCATGACCAACCACAAAAAAAGAGGTGACTAAGTTTTCTGCATACCAATGTGTACGGTAGGATATGCCATGCTGGTCGATGAGATATGAGAGAGGCTCAACCTAACGGAGGGAGTTTATGGTTCTGTTCTCAGGGACTGCTGAAGCCTTGGGCTTTTCGTGTGTGTGTGTGTGTGTGTGTGTGTGTGTGTGTGTGTGTGTGTGTGTATGTGTGTGTGTGTGTGTGTGTGTGTCTGTGTGTGTCTCTGTGTGTGTGTCTGTGTCTGTGTCTGTGTATGTTTGGAGGTAGAAGAACTGGGCCTTGAACTCAGGGCCTAGGTGCTGTTCCTGAGCTTTCGTGCTCAAAGCTAGTGCTCTGACACTTGAGCCACAGCTCCTTCTCTGGCTATATGGTGGTTCACTGAAGATAAGAGCCTCAGAGACTTTCCTGTGCAGGCTGGCTTTGAACAGTGATCCTCAGACTTCAGCCTCCTGAGTATCGAGGATGACAGACAGGAACCACCTGTGCCAGCTTTGTGTGTGTGTGTGTGTGTGTGTGTGTGTAGAAGTTGGTTGTAACAAGGAGCACTGGACCCTTTGATAACTTCTAACTGCAATCTTTGGGGGGTGCATGTGCTTTGTGACTGAGGTGTGGGGGTCTGGAAGGGTGAGATGCTTGAAGGGGACTCAGCACCGTTAAATTATAAGACCAAGGGGTCTTTGTGCCCTGGAACTGTCTACTCCCTGGGGTATGGTTTGTGGCAGAGGGAGCTTGGGAGAGCCTGGGAGTGAGGCCTGCAGGGGGTGGCTCCCCAGGGGGACAGAGACAGCAGCTGATTCTTGACCACAGTTGAAGTTCTGGGTTGGGCATGGAACCTTCAGACCTCAGTATCCTCACAGGACAGTTGTGAGGAAACAAGGGATCAATACAGGGGGATCTCTGGGACAGAGCCAGGCATAGAGGGAATGGTCATCAGATAAGGTTCTTGGCAATTCTGTGAGCATATGACAGGAAGATACCTGGAAAGGGCTCAAATGGGCCCTGTTATTTATGGTGCCACAGGTATGGGATTATAAAACAAAACATGGCTTTCTTTCATCCTTACCCTATCCACGTGAGGAAGGGGAACTTTCACTGTTCAGTTTTGCTGCTGGGGAAAATGAGGCATGGAGAAGCTGGTTAACCTACTCATGACCCCCAGCTGAAAGAAAGCTCGACCTGACTTCACTGCCATACTCTCTAGGACAATGGGTGCTATTCAGTCCACTTCTTGTGGTGGGAAGTCCACTGCTTGTCAGTCATGGGGCTTGAACTCTGGGCCTGGACGCTGTTTCTAAGCTCCTCAGATCAAGGCTAGCACTCTACCACTTGAGCCACAGCACAACTTCCAGTTTTCTGGTGATTCTTTGGAGATAAGAGTCTCACAGTCCTTCTTGCCTAGGCTGGCTATGAACCATGATCCTCATATTTCAGCCTCCTTTGTAGTTACCATTATAGGGCTTAAGTGTAATTCCAACTCTCTCCTCTCTCTCTCTCTCTCTCTCTCTCTCTCTCTCTCTCTCTCTCTCTCTCTCATCAGAACTCTCTGTCTCTCCCTCACACAGGAACTTGTTGAATGGGTGCTGGAGGAGGTGGCCCAGCGTCGCCATGTGTGGCTGGGACCCAAGGTGGCCCTCTCATTCTGGAGGTAGGCTGTGGGTCAGGAGCTTTCTTGCTCAGGCTGTTGAACTCACTCCCTCAGGTAAGCCCATCTGTGCCTGGGCTAGAACGTGATGGTTATTCATTGTCAGTTCATCTGGTGAGTCCTTCCTCACTACCCTCTTCTAAGACAGTTAAAGGAAAGTGGATGAGGAGGCATCATGTTATCCAACTGCACAGCCTAATCCCGGGCCTCTGATCCTCACTGTCACCTATCTGGCCAGACCCTGATTATAAGAAAATGAATTCACTCTATGTCTACTTTGCTTTGTTGGGGTGTGTCTTTTCAGGGAGGGGATATGGTGTGCAGAAGAAAAACCCCAGACCTGATACCTCCTGGGGGATATTTGTTCTGGTGACAGAGCCAAGTCATTGCTGTGGATAAGGAGGAAGCCACAATCAGACTGACCCGGAACGATGCTCAAAGGTAGGTAGGCTGTTGAAGTATCAAACCCATTCATGTCTGCTCCTAACTCACAACAACGGGGATGCAGTGCGGATGGCTCAGCAATGGCCCTAGGGAATTATAAATGGATGATGGCGGTCAGGTGTTGGTGGCTCTAGCCTGTCATCCTGGCTATTCGGGAGGCTGAGTTCTGATGGTGTTGACTGAGAGCCAGCCCAGGCAGGGAGATTCTTATCTCCCATAAACCACCTACCCCCCACCACAAAAAAGATATATATGGTGATGTGGATCAATTTGTAGAGCCTCAACCTTGAGTAAAAGAAGCTCAGTGATGAAACTGAGGCACTGAATCCAAGCCCTGGGACTCCCAAAAAAATAAAATAAATGAATAGTGGGCACCGGTTATCTTAGTACCAAAAAGGATGGATTCATTCTTTTCTCTGGTACTTGTAGCCAAAGGTAAGGGGCTTACCTTGATGTTCCTCTAAACCTCTTCTCTCTATTATCTCTCCCAGCTTCAGTTGCAGGATAGAATTCAGATCATCCCACTTGATGTGACCTTATGAACTCTCCCCTACCCACTTTCCTTGGTGTGGAGATCGTGGATGTACTTACTACTGGGAGAATGAAGCACCGGAGAGTTGGGGGTAGGTATCCCTGAAACTCATACTCTCACAAACACACTCACATAGGCCAACTCAGACTAGCCTTTTCCAAAGACATTTTATCTCCTTGGATTAACTGACCTAGGAGAGGAACTTGATCCCCTGTAAATGACTATTTTAATTAGGGCTTGCTAGTTGACACGAAATAAACAGAAGTTCAAAAGAAAGGCTCTGGTGCTTGTCATATCTTGCTCAGGCTCACGCCTGACATACTGGTTCTTCAGTATGCAGAGATCTGAGGTGCAAATATGGAAGCCAGCCATAAGCTAGAAAGCAAGTGAGACTCTACTCTCCATGGAACCACCAAAATGTTAGAAGTGGAGCTGTGGCTCAAGTGCTGGAGCATCAGCCTTGAACAGAAAAACTCAGAGAGACAGCACCCAGATCCTCACTTCAAGCCTCATTTCTTGCCCACAGACTGCGTGGGCCTCAAGTGCACTTTCATGGAGTGTGATACAGCACAGGTCCCTGGGTAGTGCATCAGAGCCTTCAGAAATTGGGTGGTGAAAGCCAGGCTTTCCCCTTTGAGCATTCTCAATCTACACCAGCCGGATGGAAGAGAATGACAAGGCCAGTATTGTGTAGAGCTGAGAAGATCCCCGCCCCCCTCCCTGCCAGGGCAATTGGATCAGGATTCTTAAAGGCAGCACTTGAAAGGGGGTCTTTCTTAACAAGGAGGATCTGACAGGAAGCATAGAGAGTAAAGATGCTGTAGATAAAGGACAACATATTGGAGCATGTTCATTTCCAGCCAGGGCTGCTGGTGAGAAACTCAGTACAGATGTACAAGATTGTCACAAGACAGGCCCAAGAGGTCACATAAGAACACTATCCAGGATTGGGATTGTGTCTTAGCAGTAGTGGGCTTGTGTAGAGCACAGGAAACCATGGGTTCAATTCCTAGGTCCCACATACACAGAAAAAGCCAGAAGTGGCACCAAGAGAGTGCTTGCCTCAAGCAAAGGAAGCTCAGGGAAAGTGCCTGGGCCCCCAGGCCAAGCCCAAGGACTGTCAACATAAAACAGCACTCCAAGGGACATGGGTGATAGGTGGATTGTTATGCCCTGTAGCTCTTAGTAGATCCATCCATGTGTCATGTCCCCTTCTTTGACAGAGGGGAGATGGACACTTCTTCTACCCTGGGCACCCCTGGTTATCAGCATCCCTCCAAACATCTTCCACCGAAACTTGGAGCAGCCAGCCCTAGAAATCCTCAGGTACTGGTTGGGTGGGGCGGGGAGATACAGGCTCCAGATTTCCTAGTGGGTCTGATCTGCCCCGGAAGACCAGGCCATCCAGAGGAGGTGGATGGGAACTTAGAGATGGGTAGCGATGTGAAGGGGGCCCTTTAATGCCCATGTCCCCACCAAGATTCCGAGCCTCCCTGTCCCTGAATGAGATAGCGGAGTGTCTAAGTGGTAGTTTCTAGAGGAGGACTAGGTGGAAATTCTAAAGAATGAGACACCATAAGCCCTGCTCTGGTGGCTCACACCTGTCATCCAGGCTACTTGGGAGGCTGCGATCCAGAGGATCTTGTTTCCCAGTGCAGGCAGGAAGCTCCCATGAGAGTCTCATCTCCAATCTCCAACCAGAAGTGGCACCATGGCTCAAGTTGTAGACCACTGGCCTTGAGCAAAAAATCATCATCAGGGACAGTACCCAAGCCCGGAGTTCAAGCTCTTCTACCAGGAAAACAGAAAGACACCCCTTGCTTGCAAGAGATGGTGAAGGAGTGGGGTTGCTGTGGTTGGGAGACCAGGTGCTTGCTTCAGTGTACAGACATTTCTAAGAACTCCTCAGGTTTTCCCGAGTGTGAAGTCATAGCATGGTGGGCGTTACCTTACCAAGAACTACAGAGGTTGTGGCCTGTCTAAGGCAGGGAGTGGGCGAATGGGAGCAGGCGTGGGAGGGTAGTTTCAACTATATTGTCTCCACCCAAGAAAGAATGGTTTTGGATGCTGGTATCAAAGTCTGAAGTGAAGGGTTGCATGTGCCTTGTGGCCCTACAAGTTTGGTTTCCCCTGGGTGTAAGAAGGTGGTTGAAGCTGGGAGCTGCCATTGATTCACAACTGTCATCCTAGCTACTCAGGAGGCTAAGATCTGAGGATTATGGTTCAAAGCCTGCTTGGGCAGAAAAGTCTGTGAGACTTTCAGAAAAACCAGAAGTGGTGCTGTGGCTCCAGTGGTAGAGTGCACACCTTCAGCTGAAGAGCTGAGTTTTGTGGGTAGGCCAAAGTTCAAACCCCATGACCTACAACCAAAGATAAGGTGGGTGAGTTTTCTTCATAGAGGTGTGTACAGAAGGAAATGCCATGCTGTGTGATGAGCCATTCCAGATGTGTGAGAGGCTCTGTGATTTGTCTACATTTGGTCTGGGGACAGTAGTGCCATCTTCTCAGAGTTTGGGATGTTCAGGTGCTCAGGGACTGCTGAGGCCTTGGGCTACCCATGAGTGTGTGTGTGTGTGTGTGTGTGTGTGTGTGTGTGTATTTTTCCCTCATCTTTCTCTGTCCACTTCCTGGGTGCTTGTTTGCCTCTTTCTGACCTCGGATGGTGACACTGCTCCATGGCAACTTTGCCTTTAGCCCCCATCAGGGTTTACAATGAGTCCTAAATTGTCAGAGACCTGCACATTCCAGCTTGTCTTTGTGGCCCAAGTCCAGCTGTCCATATCTTTGTCTGCCTCCAGGGGATTCTGGGTCTGCAGGGCCGGCTGGCATAGTTTCATGCCTTCCTCTTGAGGTGGGGGGCAGGGTCAGTCATGCGATGTCCTGTCTTTTTCCTCAGCTGGGCTTCTGGAGGTATGTCATACTTCTAGCAGTCTGACAGTGGAGTGGGGGAAGGGTGTTTGCCAGTGGCTCTGGACAATCCAAGCTTGATAGCTGACTAAAGGCTGCCCACACAAGGTGGATTTGGGCCTACATGGGAGGTGAGGCCAAGGGGGGTTGGAAGTATTGGTCGGTGTCTAGGAAATGTCAATGTACATTTCTGGAGGCAAGTATTTTTTCCAGCCATAGTTGGGACTCTTAGGTACTTCTAGACAATTCTGGATGCCCAGAACACAGAGGCACAGACTTTAGATTCCAGGGCCAGGGAACTGGGGGATGAGAGACTGGTATGGCCAGTACCTCAATGTTCTGGGGCATTAACCTTGACCTGGCTATGCCCCCCTTGTGTAAGTTCACTTCTTAACCCAGTGCTGGCCACACACCGGCCACTTGTGCTGTGGAAGTGGCAGGAGCAGAAGTGAGATCTAGGATGAGCAAAATCTGGATTTATGGCCTGATTGGGGTGGGAGGTGGTGTCTTACAAAAATCTTAGAGCTGGAACTCAGAGTTTGGCACTGTCCCTGAGCTTCCTTTGCTGAAAGCTAACACTCTAACACTTGAACCACAACTCACCTTTCATCTTTTTTAGTAGTTTAGTAGACAGAAGTTTCTCACGTATTTTCCTGCCTGGGCTGGCTTTAAGTTGCCACGCTAAGAGCTCAGCCTCTTGAGTAGCTAGGATTGCTGGTATGAGCCACTGGCATAGGCTGCAAGGATGTCTTTTCATACTCTCTTCTGTTCTAACAGCTGTCTACTTGCCCTGGCTTAGATCTCTGACCTCCATGTCAGCTCCCACCAGCCCCTGATTATGTGGATAATATAAACATCAAACCTGATCCCATTTCTTTGTTCTCAGGGGAGGAGTTTATGTTTTGTCTGAAGCCTGGGGTAGGAGGGGTAAATGTAGATGGGTGATCAACTGGGAGAGAGGTAGTCTGTTTTAGCCAAGGAGGAGTTTGGCCAAATGCTAATAGCTCATGCTCTCATATTCCTAGCTCCTCAGGAGTATGAGATATGAGGATTGATATTCAGAGGCAGCCCAGCTAGCAAAGTCTGTGAGACTCTTTTCTGCAAATAACCACCCGAAGGCTGGAAGAGAAACTGTGGCTCAAGTGGTAGAGTGCTAGCCCTGAATGAAAAAAGTGAGGGAGAGAGCCCAGGCCCTGAGTTCAAGACCTAGTACCAAGATGTGTACGAGAATGTGTGCATTCACATACACACACACACAGGAAGATGGTAATGATGAGCTGAGCTAGAACTGGGGTCAGTCTTGAGTCATATTCATAGTAAACTCTCAAGCCAGATCAAGTGGTTTCTCCCTAAGTCCTCCTTGGGCTGAGTGGTTGGCCCATGGCAGTAAGTTCCATGGAACATGCCCCTCCATCCATGCACAGGGCCACAGGACCAAGGGAAGGACACTAAGGATGCTCCTTTGTAGTCAGCCTACAATTGCCGACCTTCATCTGCCCCCTTCCACCCCCTGGTGAGGAAAGCAGTGGTCTGAGCACTGGGACTCCTGGGATAGTGACTGCTACAAGCAGCAGCCAGCCAGCTGTG